>NW_020175731.1:4707771-4804974 GCF_003031525.2 Neophocaena asiaeorientalis asiaeorientalis
AGGAGGACTCCTAAAGCCTTTGGGCTCTCCCCGAGGTCCTTCTAAAGAGTGCACCCAACACACCACCCAGCTCCTAGTTTGCCTTCCAGTTTTGCAAAAATCCTGTTCCCCGTCGCTCCAGCTTCGGGTGGCAATAGAGAAGATCGGGCGCGAGTGTAGACGAGAGGTGAGTGCCGCATCAGCTCCCCGCGGGTGAGTTTTGGGGAGAGGGCACTTCTGATACACCCCAACAACTCTGCAAAGCTGTCTCGTGGGGCAGCGCCCCGCGGGGCCCTGGCGGGGAGGTCTTTCCCGGTAGCGCACAGCCAGACTGAGCGCTGCGCCCCGGGTCCCCGCAAGTGCGCCCCGGGGTGGCGATGCGCCCCGGGCTGACGACCCGCTCCGTGACGGCATGATAAATAATTAGAGGGTTTAAGCGCGTTAGCCACAGCTCATGCTAATGAGCCAGATAAAGGCTCAGTCTAACCCGAAGTGACAGTTTGCATATAGCAGGGAAGAAAAAAAAATCCGTTTATTTTTTCCGTATCTCGATTGCTTCTTCTCAAATGCAGGCGTCCCCAACCCCCTATTCACTCCCCTGATTCCCTCTCCTCACAGCCCCCCACCTCCTGCCACACACACAACACGCCCACTCCACCCCCTTTTGACCCTTCCTCTGTCACCCAGGCCCTGCCCGGCCGCCTGGTGACATCGCAAAATACCCGGGTTGTCCCTATCTGACCAGCCGGGAAAGTTCAGTCCCAGCGCGCCCTGGCCAGTCTCAGCCCCCAATCGGAGATGGTTCGTGTGCCTTTCTTTACAAAATATGGAACGCACCAAGGCTCGCATGCTGAGGGAAGGACTTTGGGGCTGAGGGTCAGAGGCCTCTGAGAGCTCCGGGGGCCCAGCAGGCCCTTGGGCGCCCTCTGCGCTCACCGGGGCGGGCGAGGGGCGCTGCCTGCTGGGGAGAGGAGCGCAGGCGCCGCCCGGGGCCCTAGAGCTGGAGCTCCTGAAACGCTCCTGCCGCCTCCTGAAAACAGGGGCAGTTTGCCGAAGTGACTGAGGTCAGTCGTGTGTCCCCATTGTGTGGCCACGTGTCCTGTGTCCATCATCACCTCCCCAAAGTCCGAGCTCAGCCCGACTCCTTGCGGCGCGGCCTGGGAATGCTCTGGCCTATAAATCAGCCAGCGGCTGCGAGCTGTCTGCACCTCGGTGCAGACCTGGACGCTGGCCCCAGCCGGCCAAGGGGAAAGTTTGCCCGTACCAGGTTAGCAAGAAAGAGGCCGCTGCCAGGGCCCAGGGTCTACTTGGGTAACTGTGGGCCCCCAAAGTGGGGCAGTTGAACTCTTTCCTCCCCGCTCCCCCTTCCCTAGACCTAGCATTTGCAGAGTCTTTTGGGGTAGGAGGTGGAGGGAGAGGAAGAGGGTAATTTCTGATACATGGTTATTCGTTGTCGTGGAACCTTAAATAAACAGCAACAAAAACAAAATTAAATGAGTTAATATTTGTAAAATGCTGAGAACCGTGCTGGGCACCGAGTGAACACTGTATATGCATTTCTCAAGTAAACATAAGCATACTGAAATACATCACAGGAGGTATGTGCTATTCATCTCAGATGTTAGAAAATATTGCTTTGATCCCCAAATGATCAAGGTTGACATGCTCACCGATTCGTCAAATAACTATTGAATGTAATCAGAGATAAATAAGACAATCTGCCTTCAGTCAGCTTCTAGTTTAGTAGACAGAAAAGGAGGAGTATAAGACAAGAAGGTCCATTAAAACACAGTTTAAAAACAATGGAGAGCCCTCTGCCCTCTCCCCTCATGCTGTTAGTGTGTACTCTCGCCCTCCCTCATCCTCCAGGTTACCCCCCCAAGTAAATACACGATCTAAGTAAAAAGTGGACTTGTTGATGCAAACGCATCCAACCCCTCTTCCCCAACCAGATGGTCACCCCCAGCTTCTCCTGTATGACAATAATTCATGAGCAGACACGAATGAAGTAAACACACACACGCACACACCCGTTAACACCTGTAGTATCAAGTGCAGTGAAAAGGCAAGCCACTTGAAGTCAGACAGACTCCAGGTTCTGGAACTTTCTATCTCTATGCCCTTGGGCAAATGGCTTACTCTCTCCTAGACAATTCTCCATCTAAAAAATAAGGGGACTGAGTAAAATGCTTCCCCTTCAGCTCTGACTACACAGACAATACAGGCACGACCTCATGACCCTCTATTGGCAACAGCTTCCCTCTTTGAGCAGACAAACATCTTTTGCTGATCTTTACTGCAAGGACCTTCAGAAGGCACATGACCTCATACCACTTCATGACGGAGACCAGTCCTTGCTCGTGCCAGGATTATGGCTCCTAGGGGCCAGAGGCTGCATTATGGGGTCAGCATAACTTCAGCCCTGGGGGCCAGAGTAAGAGATGGGCCATTGGCTCATCAGGATTCACATGCAAAGAGAAGAAACTCACCACTCTGGCTAAAGGCGGCTTTGCTTGGGTCACAGGATTCCCTTTGACTGCCTGGGCAGTTTTTGGTTTGGGATTTGGCGGCCATGGAAGCTCCAAGTCCTCCTAGGTGGGTTGTGTGAGTCTCTCTCCACCTGCCGGTTATTTCTTGAACTGCAGCGAGGACTGCGTGAAAATCTTGTAATTCCATTCATTGCAAGTTGATTTTACTAGTTCTCTCCCATACAATTCAGTTCAAGCACAGAGCACCGTGCTGTGTGTATCACGTCCACACAATACCTACATTAGAAATGCATGACGTGCTGTTAATGTTCAGATTATGAAGCTTCAGCCCAGACCCACCAAGTCATAATCTGGCCAGTTGGCCTTTTTAACAAGCTATGGAGTAGTCCTTTCGTACACTGAAGATGGAGAACTAGTACTCTAGAGGCATTTCAGGTGATAAGACACAGTCTCCATTATTCAGAGCTATGAAGAATTAATCTCTTCTGATAAAGAAGTTACACTAGTCCCATGAATATACTTTCTTTGGGTTAAGTGGTGTCCTGCTGACTTCTGAAGGGGGTAGAGAGGACTGGTAAGTTATTAAGGGATGGTCTTTGATGCTGGCCCTGAAGAATTGGCAAAAATTTTCAGTGGGAAGAAAAGGGCCGTTGGAACAACATACCGAGCACAGAGCCTCTCGTTTCCTCGACTTTTGAGACTCCAACAAACTTAACCTCCACTCCTCTTTGGCTATGCTCTTTCGAGGCTATATCTTGGGTGTTGTCTGCACTCAGAGAAGCTCCACCTTGGAAATCTTAACTTTCCATCGATTCCTTCTCATCCTCATGCTTTATTATCAAGTATATTCCTAACAAGGAAAGAAATTCGATTTTTTTTTTTAAATTGGGGGTTTAGGGGGAGTTGCCCAAGCATATGATATTTCTCCCAACTTTAGCTGGCCCTGAAGAATTGGCAAAAATTTTCAGTGGGAAGAAAAGGGCCGTTGGAACAACATACCGAGCACAGAGCCTCTCGTTTCCTCGACTTTTGAGACTCCAACAAACTTAACCTCCACTCCTCTTTGGCTATGCTCTTTCGAGGCTATATCTTGGGTGTTGTCTGCACTCAGAGAAGCTCCACCTTGGAAATCTTAACTTTCCATCGATTCCTTCTCATCCTCATGCTTTATTATCAAGTATATTCCTAACAAGGAAAGAAATTCGATTTTTTTTTTAAATTGGGGGGTTAGGGGGAGTTGCCCAAGCATATGATATTTCTCCCAACTTTATTGAGGTATAACTAATTGACAAATTAAAATTGCATATATTTAAGGTGTACAACTTGATGTTTTGCTGTTCATATCGCCACAATCAAGTTAATTAACATACTTATCACCTCACATAATTACCATTTTCTTTTTCTTCTTTCCTCTGTGTGTGTGTGTGTGTGTGCGTGCACACGTGCGTGTGGTGAGCACACATAAGATCCACCTGCTTAGTAAATTCCACGTATACGATACAGTATCGTTAACTATAGTCACTTTGTTGTGCATTAGATCTCCGGAAAGGAAACTGTTTTGACCAGGGGCTGAAGAAAACTGGACACTTAGACCACACTCTCAAGGCTTCTGGCCTCGAACCTTAAGACTCAGTGACCCAGGGCAGTGAACAGTAGGCGTGTTCCTGAAACACTTCTTACAGGTAGACAAGCAGCGAGAGCTATCCATGAAAATGACCGCAGATGACATAAATGCATCCACTAAATGCAAACTATTCAATAAATGTAACTTCATCTTAACTTCTCCTTAGCTTGATCTCAATGATGTCTGGGCCACTGGGCATGAAAAGTGTGATGAAGAGGACATCAGAGTGGAAAGAGACAGCAGTCTTACCTGATTGTGGTTTAACTCTCTTTGGAAAATTTTACAGAAATATATGTCTATATATGAACCATTGCTAGAGTCCCTCCAGGAGCCGTGAAGGAGTCTATGTACGTGCAGGACCCTAATGCTTTAGCTTCATAAGCTCCATAATAAATCTGCCTCCAGTGCCTGTGAGTAAATGGTAGACACATATTGAATGAATGAATGAATGATTGAATGGCTGAAGTTAAGGAACAAGAGCATGGAATTTGGACTCAAGATAGCCTGTGTGACTTTGGACAAATCACTTAATTTTTTCCTCATTTTCAAAATGGAAAGAATAATTTGTATCTTACAGATAATGTATGTGAAAATACTCTCTAAATCAAAAAATAAAATACAAAATAGAAAACTTGTTTTTAGAAACACCACACCTAAAGGGAGGTCTAGGTTCTCCACCTTTAACTTAATATCCCAATGAGTTTCAGTTCCACAGGCATCTTCTCAATGGTTAGCCTGGAGAGCCCAACTCAATGGATCTCTCTGGTCTGTCCAGAGCAAACATGGAGCCATCTCTGCGAATGGCACCCTCCCCATGGACTCAGCAGCCTAGGAATCATCTTTGACTTGTTTTTCACCCTCACCCACCATATCTAAATGGATACCTTCTAAGTCTTTCTCAAATGCATCCTGCTTTCTTCGTCTCTACCATCAGTACCGTTCTAGTCCAAGGAATCATGGCCATTTCTCACCAGGACAAATGTAATCACGTCTTAACTGCTCTTGCCCTGCCCCCAACCCCACCTCCACTCTCCACACTTCAGCCAGAGTGATCTCGTGATAATGCAAATCTCAGAGGAACACCCTCTCATTACATACTTCAATGGCTTTTCAACTCTTTCGGCCTAAAGATTAAAAAAAAAAAAAATCTTAAAATGGTCTACAAGGCTCTGCATGGTCTGGCTTTCTCTAGCTCTCCAGCTGCATCTTCAACCATGTTCTCCACTGTTTCCACCACATACTTTTGCATATGCTGCTCCTTCTGCGTGGAAATTTCCAGACAGTTCCAGGTTCCTCCCTTCCTCTTTCATCTAGGTATGTTCTACTTCATATTCTGAGATCAAGAAAACCTCCTGGGGAAAGGCTCTTTCAGTATCATGTACATCTCCTTCATGTCCTCTCTTACAGCTGTAAATTTGAATTTATTCCTGTAATTTTATTAAGGTCCACATCCTAAAAAGAACAGAAACTCAGGGAGGCAGTTACATCCTTGAATCTAAAACAGTGCCAGTATTGCAGCAAGAGCTTAACATATATTTTTAGGTTGTATGGATGAATCTCACTCACTTCTAGTCCCCCACGTGTCTCCTCAACCTTAGAGTTCAGCCAGCTTCCCCCTGGTGAGACAGATGCAGAAGAATTAAAAAAAGAATCTATGTCTAAGATCATGCATGTGTTTTACCAAGAAACTGAGCATCCCATTGGTCTGGTAGGCTGTGGGCCTCAGTAGATGTGTTTCCCAAATTTATCACTCAATGAATAATGACAGCAGCCACCAAGACCCTAGCTTTCAAATGGTCAAACCTACCAAGGCTCTACAGAGAAGAGGGGTCTCTGAGTGGACAGGGGTGTTTATACCACCCTCACCTTCCACAGAGAGCTCTTCTGTCACTCAAGAGTAAACAGGAAAGGATGACGAGTATTTTTCTCAAGACTAACATCACCACCCCAGGTCTTTTGCCTCCTCTCCTACAAGACCACAATATCTCAGATTCCTCATCCATACAACGGGAATATTCAAAATCTCTCTCACTGGCTTATACAATAGAATGAATTAAGTAAGACAACATTTGCAATATGCCTGATACTGAATAAATATTTAAATGCAGAATAAATATTTGTCCCTTTCTCTTTCCGGAGAGGATGAGATGGAAAGAATAAAGCTGAAGGATAGCTCATTTACGTCTAATTAGAAATCCAACATGGCTTTGGGCAAGTTTTCTAGGCAAGCTACCTTCTTTCTTTGCAAATTTCCTTCCTCATAGACATTTAAATGGAAGAGATAACAACAAAGACAACAAAAAAAACCTCTCTCCCAATCCCACAGTCTAAAGAAAACGCCTCTTTCTCATTCTTTTTTGTTGTTTTTGTATTCTTCCTGGCATATTTACACAATGGGGAATACAAAACTTTATATTTTACTTTTATTTGTCATGGGTTGAATTGTGTGCATTTTAAGTATGATAAATGTTTATGATTTAAAGAATAATTTGTATGGCTACTATGTGAATGAAATGTAATTTGATTATTTCCCCTGTTGATGAAGTTTTCACTACCCCCCCCCCCCCCCCCGCAAAGTTTTCTGACCTGAACATTTTTGTACATATTTTTCTATGTTTCTGATTAAACTAATATGAATTGAGTACTCAGTATTATGCACCAGACACCGTGCTTAGTCCTGGAATTTAGAAAGACTAAGATTTGGTCTCTAGTCTGAAAGTTCTTAATCTAGAAGGAGGAGACAGAATAGTGAAAACAAGACAACGAGAGAATTTATGTGTTTAGTTACAGAAGAAAAGTCAAGATGCTAGCTGAGTCAAGGAGGGGTGATGGCTCCCACCTGGAGGAAGTGCTTTTTGGAAGAGGCAGTACTTGCGTTGACCAGCTGAGCACCAGCCCTTGCCAAGCCCCACTATTGTGGCAGCTTCCCCTGGCTTTGACCTTGGATTATTCTTAAACCGAATCTTACCCTTATCTGCTTGGATTTGATGCCATAGCTCTACTGACCAGTAGCTGAGCCCACTCTGCCCCAACGTGTCTTCAATCCCTGACTGACATTGCTGTCCTGCCTCTGAGGCATCTGACGTCGGTCCAGTCCTACTTGTGGCTTTGCTGCTGTCACAATTGTTGGTGGGATGGTGGTAAATGTTTAACAACCCACTGACTTCACCCCTGACTTGTAGTGTTTGCTGATTTCCATGAGTAAACATTCCCACTTTGGCAGATTTCAAGCTATCAATGTACGTATGATGTTGAGAAGAGAGGTGTGGTAGCATATTATTATGTAGTATTTCTACCACCCAGATAAAATGGGCGTAAATAACCTTAAGAGCATGGAGGATAAAATTGAGTAAAGTAATTATGAAATAATTAAATCTTGAGGATTTATAACCTTTGTCTTAAATGTAATTTATTTAATTTTAAGTTGATATGATTTAGTTTATAATCAGGGATGTGTTTAGCAACAGGCTCACAGAACTGAAGAATCAGCTCTCTCACAACTGGCTTTAGTGCACCACTGGTTATAAATACAGGAACTGGTCCTGCCCACCTCTCCAGACTCAGCTCTTCCCTCTCTCCCCTTCCCTCTCTACTTCAGCCACAACTGGCCTCTGTCTGTTCCTCAAAATATTCCCCTGTTCATTGTATTAGAGATTTTGTGCAGATGTTTCCTCCAGTGGGACCCTTCTCCCCTCATATCTTTGCATCTGGAGTGGTGCCGTCTCATAATTCGGTTCTCATTTCAAATATTACCTTGTTGAATAGGTCTTCCTTGTGCATCCGACTTAAATCAGCCTCTTCAAAACAGTTTATCTCTTTTATAATACCTCTTTTTAAGACTTGATCTCTTCTTGGCCATATCAGTAGTGAGTGTATCTTGGTTTTTTTTTTGTTGTTGTTCTTTTCCTGTTTACTGGTCATGTCCCCTAATAGAATGTGAAATCATTGAGAGCATGGAATGTCCTGCTCATCACTGTCTAGAACAGTGACCATCATATAGAATATACTCAGCAAATATTTATTTAATGAATGTGTATGAATGACAACACAGTGACTTCAATCTGATCGCCAAGAAGGATGCTAAAGTAATGGCTCCAGAGTCTTAAGATTTTATATATGTACATTTAATAAATTTGATCAAGTGCATTTGGTTTACCAACTGATTTTATTATACCCCAAGGAAATGTCTAAGTTCTGCTGAGAATTCCTAGAATAGCCTGCCTTCATTTTTATTTTGATGAAAACTTCTTCATACATTAGTTGTTAGTTTGTGTGGGCATTGACTGATAGCAATCTTCAGATTTCTGGGTTGTCTGTGTGGGAAAAGTTAGACTAAAAAGAAGCAGACCATAGAAGTGAGGTTCTGAGGAAGCTCACAGCCAGCTGCCTGTGCAGGGTGCGGGATGGAAGGGTGGGATTCCTACATTTTTCCAGTGAGACATTGCATTGTTCTTTAAATTCTGATAAGGAAGGAGTAGTGCTTGGACAGATAAATCCATCTTAAAGAACATCCCCACGTCTCTTCTATTGCTGGAAGTAGATTCGGTTGTGAGTGGCAGAAATTTCAAAATTATACATGGGTATAAACAAAATAGAAATAGAAGTTAATTTTTCTCTTATGTCAATGTCTAAGTCAGCAGTCCAAGGCTGCTGGAGTGATGGTCCATGGCTTCAAGAACCAGGCTCCTTCTATCTTGATCCTTCTCTATTTTTGCTCTGAAACGCATGGCTCCTATTCCTACTTTTACCTCATAATCCAATATGGCTCCTCGAACTCCAGTCAGCATTTCTACATTCTGACCCACAAAAAGGAGGAAATAGAAGGAGAAGGGCAGCTTCCTTTAGGAACAATTCTTAGATGTGGCACAGACCACTTCTCTTTGCATTTCCTTGGTCAAATGTTAGACCTGTAATTACATCTAGCTGCAAGGAAGCCTGGGAAATGCTTTTGGTCTGGGAGGACTTGGGCCTGGCTAGCTAACATTCAGAGCTTCTATTTCCTGAGAAAGAAGGAAAAAAAAATGGGGCAGCTCGCCACATATGCCACGTCTTTGTTTCTTCTGCATCAAGTGGGTTGAGCAGTTCCCAAATATCAGTGTAACTACTAGACCATGCCAAACTTCCAGAAATTGGCCAGTAAGGAAACAACAAGCCCAAATGAATTTAGGCAGTAAATTGCTCGGAGCAAAATAGGCAACATGTTTCAGGTTTACATTGGCTCCCCTTGTCCCTCAAGTCCATGGGCGTCAAAGCAGAGTGAATCTGGGTGGGTGCTGAGCACACACTGGATCTGTGTCACAGCTGAGGAATACTGAGCTTAGGAAACTCTGGTCTTATTTAAGGGTTGATGGCAACTTTCCCATCCTCCTCTCCAAAGAGAGGCATTCTCTTTACCCTGGAACAA
Source organism: Neophocaena asiaeorientalis asiaeorientalis (assembly GCF_003031525.2). Lineage (NCBI taxonomy): Eukaryota > Metazoa > Chordata > Mammalia > Artiodactyla > Phocoenidae > Neophocaena > Neophocaena asiaeorientalis. The sequence continues at coordinate 4,717,268 of NW_020175731.1, forward strand.
CAGAAATCTTCTCTGGGGAGAGGAGAAAGATTTTATTATGATAGAATTTATTCAGGGATGGAGAGGTTCTCTATCTATTATGCTGATCGGGAAACAAATCTGCCCTTTGACCCAGAGGGAGATACTATCTCCCACTTCCAAGTCTGTTTGTTGTGCAAATACCCTTGGAAAGGTAGTCCAAGACATGTAGAAATGCCGGGGAAATTACCTCCCAACGTTCCACTTTTCAAAATTCTACATAAATGCATGGCCCTAGTTACACACTTGAAGGAACATCTGAATTTGTTTGAGACCCATAGGCTCTGCTGCTACTCTAATGGTATGTTAAATGTCATTGTTTTGTGGTTGTTGCTTTGGAGTCTGAGACTCTTACGGGAAACTCTAAGAGATGGTGAGGCCCATTTTGTAACCTTCAACTCATCACTCACTTTAAGGATTTGTAAGAGGAGTCTAAGAGACCAACACAAACGATCGGAATAGAGAATTTCATTAGAGAGAGATTTGTTAGTGTGCTGTGAAACTTCTTCTTTCCATTGGTAAGTGTGCTGTCACATTTCTCCTTTCTTTCCAGACATCTTTCCTCTTCACCTTATACCAAGTTAGGGTGGTTAAAAAGAACCTAACAGAGAGCTTGGCCTTTGTTCTCTGGAATTTGGGGCATGTAGGGACTATGCCTAACTCATGTATAAAGGCAAGAAACTCTGTAGCTTATTTGAATATTGAACATGGATGGATGGCCACAGTGAGAGCAAGCTAGACTCCACCATTGGCAGGACAAGGGTATGTTTTACTTGAACTTGACTGCGTGGTGAGATGACCCCAAAGAGACAATTTATTGTGGGCTGAACCTCTCTAAGTCAGAAGCTATCACCCAGACCACAGAACCATGTTTAAAATCCCCCAATGGGAAATCTTCATGCTAAATACAAAACTCCCCATTAAAGAAATAATCATAATTTGGACATCTTTTGTGTGTGTGTGCCAGAGAACAACAGTACCAGATTATAACTATAGATGCTTCCGTGGAGAACAGGTTTTGGGATAAAGCCCAAGCCTCTGCTGCCTGATGATTTAAAATGTAAGGCGCAGGGGTATAACTCAAGGTATAAATAGTTCACAGAAAAGTAAATAGAAACCTTGCTCAAAATAAAAGATATTCTAATTAAAACCATAATGAGTTTCTTTTTCCTCCAGATTGTCAAGGATTTTAAAATTTGTTAAGTGCAGAAGAGGCCTCATGGCTGGCCTAAAGGCCACATGTCTGGGTATCTAACATTTGTTCTGCTCCCACAGCAATAAATTCATAAATATTCTTGGCTTAAGTGGTTTATATTAGCGTGAAGAGATTGATAAGTGGGAAGTTGGTTCTAGGTTTTGTGCTGTAGCGTTTTCATAAGCTTATGCAATGTATGGATGAGGTTAATGAGTTCTGTTTTTTTTTTCTCTTTTTAAAAGTTTTTATTATGGAAATTGACAAAAAATACAATAAAAGTGAGATAATAAAATAATTACCTATCACCTAGCTTCAGTAATTATCAATATTTTGTCATTCAATGAGTTCTGTTTGATCCAGGCAAGGCTCTGTCCAGACGTGTTTTAGTCTCATGGTCATCAGGTTGGTGTGAAGGTGAGTGCCAAGCTTCCATGAAGTCTGATATGTCTCTCATTCACTCAGATATTACCATCCATGTGTGTGTACTCACTTGTGAGGGCTATAGCCCTGCTTCTCCCTAGATAATGTTGATAACCTTTTTGCTGTGAATCCTGACTCAGCTGATTTATTTGATTTACTCAAGTGATGTCTGATCTTTCTGTGTATCTGAACCTACTTGTCAAGATTTGTCAATACTGAGGTAAGCAACCTCATATTAGGTTGGAAAATTATAGGAAATAGACACTCTCACATTTTTCTGGTAGTGTATAAATTGGTCGAACCCATATGGATTGGGAAACTACACATAATGATTTGCCTGGGATAGTTCCAATTTATATCTGCTGTGTCGGTGTAATTATCACTAGCACTCCTTTCACTATCAAAAAATTCCAGTTTGGATGATAAATTATATGGTCACCCTCTGGAGGATAATTAATAATTTTTAATATCTATTGAAATGATAAATGTCCCACTCCTTTGACCCAGAAATTCTACCTAGGGTCTTTTTTTCATACAGACATATTCTAACTTATGTGTAAAATGATGCATATACAAAGTTATTCACCACAGCATTATTTGTAATGGCAAAAGATTGGAAACTACAATAATGTTAATTAACAGAGTACCAATTAAATTATGATAATTCATAGAAAGAAGTACAATGGAGCTATTAAAAAAGAATGAGGAAGGTATACGTAGTAAACAGGGTAATTTCAAGACATATTATTAAGTTAAAATTTCAAAATGACAAGATACCATGTATATTGTGCTACTATTTGAAAGGAGGAGAAAGAATACACGTACACACACAAATACAAACACATATTTGCTTAAAAGTCTCTGGAAGAAAATAATAACATTGGCTGTCTTTGGGGAAGAGAATCAGGTGCCTGAAGGATATGGGAGTGTGACAGAATTTTCACTATTTATGCTTTTACTTTTGGATTTTTGATCCACATGAGTGTTTAACTCTTCAAACACAAAAAATGAAATTAAAAATCATATCCCAATGGAAAAAATAAATAACAGAGATAAGTATCTCTGTTAAGATAAGTATCTCTAAGACCAGTATCTTAGTCAGTTTTGGTCTGCTATAATAAATATACCATACATAGACTGGGTGGATAAAACAGCAAATTTTTTTTTTCCTTACTGTTTTGGAGGCTGGGAAGTCCAAGATCAAGCTGTCGGCAGATCTACTGTTTGGTGAGAGCCCCCTTCCTGGTTTTCAGATAGCCATCTTCTCATTATATTACACATAGTGAAGAACAGAGAGAGAAGAAACAAACTCTCTCATGTCTTTTCTTATAAGGGCACTAATCCCACTCATGAGGGCTCTACCTTTATGACCTAATTATCTCCCAAAGTCTTCAGTTCCAAATACCATCACATTGAGGATTAAGCTTCAACATATAAATTTTGGGGGGACACAAATGTTTCAGGTCATAACAATCAGCAAAGAAAAACGAATAGAAAGGATAACTTCTTAATCATAAGAAGAAAATTTGATCTATTCTTCTATAGAAAGGTTAGAAAGGTTTAAAAGGAGGAAATGAAATAAAAAGTGCAGGAAATAGAAAATATGAAATAAAATAGCAGAAGTAGGTCTTACCATAAAAGTTGTTATAATAAATGCAAATGGGTTAAACTTTCTAATAAAAAGATGAAATTATCAGATTAGATTAAAGCACAAGATATGTATGTATACATACATACTTATAATCTATGTGTAAACGTTTGAATGTATTTGTGTTCTACATCATTTTTGTCTGATTTATTAACTTCTGAAATGAGTATGTTAAAATATCTATATCTATCTATCTACCTATATCCGAGAAATAAAGAATACCTATTCTTTGCTAGCATGCCCGAACATTTACAAAAATTGACCACATGTGCTTGGCCACCAAGAAAGCTTCAATAAACTCCAAAAAATCATAATCATAAAGACTGGGCTCTTTAACCATGATGTAATTCAGTTAAAACTTAAAAAATGAAAGTTAAAAATATGTCAAGTACCTTGAATAAAATAGTAGATTACTAATAACCCTTGGATTATTGAGAAAATTATATTCAAAATTTAGAACCAAACAATAGTAAAAAACACTGACTGTATCAAATTAATGAGACACAACCAAAGCAGTACTTAGAAACATTTCATTTTAAATGCATTTATCAGGAAAAAAAGAAGATTGAAAACAAATACGTGTTCAACTCAAGAAGTTGGGAAAAGAACAACAAAACAAGCTCAAACAAAGGCATAATAAAGAAAAGTGGGGAGAAACAATGAAATAAATGACAACACAAAAAATAAAGAGGAGCAGTCTTATGTAATGCTGACTCACACTGGACAAACATCTGGCAGGATAAGGAGAAGATTCAAATAAACAAAATACAAAATGAAACAGGAAAAATAAATGTAGACACAATAGAACTTCACCAAATAAGAAAAGAATGTTTTGAACAATAATATGTTAGTTTTGTTGAGACCTTGCAGACTGAATTAATTTCTGAAAAAAATATAAAATGAGAAGAAACAGAAAACATAAATATGCCAATAATAGTTAAATAAGTTGAACTATAATCTATTACTTTTCCTGCCTCCCAAACTTTCAGGTCCAGTATATTTACAAGAGGTCCTACCCTACCAAATCTTCACGAAACAAATAATTTCTATCTTATAGGTTGTTCCAGAAATTATAACAACAGGGAAAGTTTACAAGTCCTCCTGTAGGGCTACTGTAATCTTGATGTCAAAATAGGATGATGATGGTACAAGTAATAAAACTGCAGTTCCATTTCACTAATAAACAGAGATGGGAAAATCTTACATAAAACATAAGATAACCATATCTAATAGTGTAATAAAAATTAATATATCATAATTAAGGAAGGTTTATCCTAGTTTGTAAGAAGAGTTTAACATCTAAAAAAGTCTACCAATGTGATTCATCACATTAATAGACTAAAAGGAATACGTCACATAATTTTCTCAGTAGATGCAGAAAAAATATTTGCTAAATTCATTGCTTTATGATAAAAATAAGCCTCAGCACACAGGGGGAAGAGAGGGTTTCATAAATCTGATGATAGTTACAACATCAAAAACATACATTTAGCATAATATTGATGGAGAAACTTTGGTTGCATTCATAACAAATTGGGACCTAGCATGTATGTCTACTCTTGACTACTCCTGTTTAACACAAGTGTCCCTAGATTAGCCAATACATTCAGAGTTAAAGCAATTAATGTCTCAGCTGAAATATGGAAGAATAAGTGTGCATTAATAGACAAATAAACTTTGGGAAAAAATACAGTCAAGAAGGGAGACTTGACAACCAGATATTAAGATATACTACCAAACCATATTGTAATATCTAAATGCAGTATGATATGGACGCAAGAGGAGACATAATGCAATAAGCCAATGGAATAAAATTAAGCTTTAGAGGAAGACTCAGGTATAAATGGCAATTTCATCTCAACTCAGAAAATTCTGACCTAAAAATTGGGGAAAAGTCTTTGCCCATGTTATTGAAAAACTGACTCATGATATGGAGGGAGAAGAAAAAACAACTGGGTGATTACCATATCCCATATACAAGAGATACAGAAAGATTAAAGATCTGAATGTGAAAGAGAAAACTCTAAGGATGACAGAAGGAAGAAGAGAATATCTTAGCAACTTAGGAATGAGGAAGGACTTCTTCAAAAAGACCCCAATAGCACAAACCACAGCATTATTTTAAGATGGATTTTTATTACATCTGAATTATATTTTTTCTCAAGGAAAGACATCAGCTGACAGTTAACTGAGAGTGATAGATTGGGAGATGATATCTTTGTGACTTGAGAAAGGCACGAGGGTAATATCTAGACCATACAAATTATTCCTGCAAATCAAGACAAAAACCAGGAAACCCAGCAGAAAAATAGGCAAAGTATTTGATAATGAACTATTGAAAGTATGGGAAATCTTATGTAGCATGGTGTAGAAAGAGATACTCAAACTCATTCGTTAGAGGAGGGATGCAAATTAAAAACAGCAAGAACATACCTTTTCACACTGAGTAGACTGGCAAAGAATCAGACACTTGGAAAAAGCCAAATACTGAGGATACCCAGCAACAGGAACTCTTTTGCCCTACTTGTGGGAGTGTGGACTGAGTACAAGCTGTTCAAAGGGGCAGTCTGGCAGCACTTTGTGAAATTACGAACGCACGTTCCCCATGATTCAGGAACCTACCCTTCTATCCCAGAAAAATTCTCACACAGGTATATAAGTGGACAAGGATGAGGAAGCTTCCTGCAGTATTGTTTGGGGTGGTGGAAAATTAGAGATAGCCTAAGTGTCCATCACTGGGGAATGGAGAAATCAAATGTGGTGGATACACACAGTGGAATGCTCTACTCCAGTTAAAAGTACAGAGAACCAGTACATTCAGCAGCATGGCTACATCCTAAGAACATAGCTGAAAGAAAAAGTTAGAAACCATGAAATCTATAGTACATGTATATACCATAGTAAATCTATACTACGACATCACTCATATCCATGAAAAATACATACACACTCCAATATTTCCCTGCATTTAACAAATCCATGGCTAAATATTAAAACATGTTAAGGATGTGGCCTCTGGGGTAAGGGAATGGGAGTGGGGAATGAAGATAAAAGAGAATGAATAAATAAAACAAGAGAGGAGCCTTGGAAGCTTTGATTTTTGGCCATGAACTCAGAGGTTATGATTAACTTACTTCTCTACCTGTGAGGTTAAATGAAAAGCGATTGATAACATGCAGTGATTGGGAAATCTTCAACTTCCAAATCAATGAAGGTCAGCCCTAAGTTTACCAGGTACACAACTGCACATCTTGCGACATGGTGCCCACCCCTTTCTGGCCATTCGCAATATCTCAGTGGTCTATAGGTTGAATTCTTGAATGTTCCCTTCTACATCAATTTTCTTAGGACTCAGCACTGCCCTTGTTCATAACAGCAACACATTATATTCCATCCCAATTAAAATGATAGTTTGAAAATCATCTACAAAATTCATGTCACCATCAATCTCATCCCAAGTGAGTTTTTATCTTATTTCATGGATACATTTTCCCTTTTTGCCAGAATAATTTTTAAAAGAAGCTGTTAAGTGATTTTCTGTGAAGTAGCAGACAACTAGTTGCGCTCTCCTCCCAACACAGATCCGGGGCATTTTTATGTGAGAGGAAATTAAGAATTCCATTTTTAGTAGGTGTGAAAAGAAAAGAGAGGTGTGCTATTATTTTGTTGTCCTAAAAGTCAGTGTTGGTCTTATTTTAAAAAGGGAAGGAAGAGTATTTATGAGCCAGTGTCTTGGAATTGGGTGAAATGTAGTTTGACTTTGAACTACTTATCTAAACTTTGTGTCTCAGTTTCCTTATTTATAAAGTAGGGGTGCACATTTCAAGTTTATGAGGGAAGAAATGAAATCATGCATGGGGAGAGCTTGGCAGTGTCTAACATACAATGTGCATGTAAGTAAGTAGCTGTTACTGCTGTTTTCATTCATTGCATGCCTGTTATATGGCAATACAACAGGCACCGTCACATTCATTGCTCTCCTTAGTATGCCAGCAACATCAAGGGTTGACGTGATGTTTGCAAGGCAATCCTAGGGTGCGGTAAAACTCTTCATTTCATGTCTACCACACTAGAAAACCACTGGAGTCAGATAAAGGATACCGATTCTCCTGAGGGTGGAAGTCAAGGTCTTGCCCTTCCATGTTCAAAAACACTGATCTTCCAACTTACCACAGAGAATATTAATCACACACCCAAGGACTTCTTTTGGACAGAAATTACACTTAATGTATATCTGTCTTCTTAGCAGCCAGTAGAAAGCCTGGCACATCATACAGGCTCAAAGAATCCTAAACAGCAACCCTTAAAGCCCCATTTTAAAGACAAAGAAACTGAGGCATGGACTTGACCAAAGTTAATCAGTGGTGGAATCAGGAGTTCATCTGTTTGTTTTGAATCCTGAGTCTGAGATTTTTTTTCTCTTTTGGAAGGTGCTTGGTCATTCCGTCAAAGGATTATGGGAGGGGAGGGGGCGGATTTCTAGCAACCTCTATTATTGGCTTGTTTTCTCTTAGCCCATTGCCCTCTCCTGGCTAAATATTAGGCAGGCACTCAAGGTCTTGATGCCCTTGATTTTTTCACATCCTTTCAGAACTTCTGACTCCGCAGTGCTCTTCTATATTTTGTTTTGCCTGGTGGCAATGAATGCCTCGTCTCGGTTCCTGGGTCTGAAAAAACTGAGGTGAATGACATTTTCCTGCCTACTAGCCCATCTCCCTATTTTATTTTCTTCAGAAGGCTTAGCTCTGCCTAAACTTACTTGTTTGTTTTCTGTCTCCCTCCCAGAATGGCAGCACGGGTGTGAGCAGGAGGCAGGGTCCTCCACTTAATTCACTGCTGTATCCCCAGGACCACCTGGCATGCAACAGAGGGGTCCGCAGTAAGCATTTGCTGTTGCATACTTTTAAGCAATACCTTCTAGTTATGGAGTGTTTAACTATATGGCATGAACTGTATTAAGTGCTAAATGCACCACCTCATTCTTTCTCTTATCCACATTCTTAAAACATCCTGGCAAGACTGAGCTTGCGTCCTCTTCTGGGTGCTCCCAGCAGTGATGTAAACAGCTCCGGGACACATGGCTGCATTTCAACCCAGGTCGTTTATCTTATTATTCTCTTTGCTCCTTAGCCACTGTGCCCAGCGTTCACAACATCACCTATATGTAAGGTTCTGAAGTCAGAGCACAAAAAAAGGCAGTTTCCTTAGTGGTAACATAGAAAGGAATCCCCCCTCCCCCATCTCGGTTACGATCTTGGCTCTGTTTCTTATAAAGGTTATCATCCGGCTGTCACAGGTTTTCACCAATCGCAGAGAACCCGTGCCCAGGCTTCTGAGAGTCCCAGAAGTGCCAAACCTGTCTAATCGCCACGGCACGTGTGGCCCTGCGTTCTCTTGTTGGCCTTCCTCCATGCAAGGCGGGCAAGCCAAGTCCGTACTCCCGTCACCAGCCACACCCTCCCCGGCCCGCTCCCCCTGACCCTCCCCTCCCCTCCGAGCGGTCCAGGCGGGGGTGACCCGGAGCTCGCCGCGTCAGGACAACGCCCACCGGGGGCGTGACTGTGGCGGGTAAGCGCGGCAGGAGACACCTTGGAATCTCTCCTCCCTAACGCCAGGTTAAAAACCTCAGCACCACGTGCTGTTTGCACTGTTTGCAAACCCGCCTGCGACTGACGCCCCAGAGCTCCGGAGACCGCACGCGCCGGGAGCTAGCATGTCAGCCGTGGTCCTGGAGAACGGAGGCTCGGTCAGGAAACTCAGCGACTTTGGACAGGTGAGCCAGGGAGGGCCTTAGCTGCGCAGGGAGGGGAGTTTGGCCCCCGGTGGAAAGAGGTCTGAGGAGTGTTGGGTTTTCCTACTCCCGTGAGCTCACCAGGAAGGCTGAATTCGCTTGAAGATGATGAAAATGTCTAGGAAGTTGACAGATAACACGTGCTCAACAAATGTTTCCCAGTGAGAGGACATCTGTCCCGTGTGGCTTTCAGGGAAAGAGCACGGCTTGAGGAGTCAGGGAGCTGGCTTCCAGAGCTGCCACCAACTAGTTGCCTGTCTTTGGACAAATCACTGCCTGTATCTTCTGTAAACTGGTCCTTGACAACTGGAGTGGCAGTTGGGGTCCACGCAGATCTGCTCTTCTTTGATGTTTATAAGTGTTCTCAGCCAGGTATCAAAATGGCAAAATTATGAGAAATTGTAGCTTTTTTTCACCTTTGGGAGAAAATGGGGTATGAAGACGTCTCACACTTACTCAGACCTGAGGAAGAAGAAAATTAAAAAGAGAGGAAAATGCACAAGAGTTAGCCTTGGACTTGGAATGTAAGAGAGCCCTAAACGTGGCAGGGATAATGTCCAGGGTGTATTCCGTTCGCTAGAACTTTTGCCTTTCCCTTGAGGTGAACGACTGCAGAATATACTCTTTAATTGACTGATCACACTCTCGGATTCTGGGGTTCAGACTTAAAGCCCAGCCCTGGGAGATAACGTGGGTCTAAGGCATCTGTCAACTGTAGGATTAGTGAGAACAATCTAGAGAACAGGGAGCCTGGACAGGAGAGGATGATTGATGTTTTAGTATAACTAGAGACTGCAGAACTTTGGACTAACTTTTTTTGAGTCCTGAAAGAAAGACTTCCTTTGAAAATGGTACGTAGGGCTTGGGAGACAGAACTTGGTGTTGAAGAGGGACGGCATGGGTGTCAGATCCCAGAACAGATGCCAGCTTTGCCATCATTTAGCTTCTGTGCTGCTGGCCGTGGGGCCCCCGTGACTATGGCGGGAGGTTAGGGGCAGCGATCTGGTTAGGGAGCTCTGGGGACTAAAGTTTTATTTGTAGAGCACTTAGAAGATGGAGAACCACAAATTGTCACTGTCGGTGACTGGGGGTAAAGAGGAGGGTTTAGAGAGTGCTCTGTAACACCCGTGTGTTGAAAGCAAGGGATTTAACTTTGCAGATCCTCAGGTCTATTCATATGAAACATTGGAATAAAAATATGCACATTCTAGAGTTAGTATGAGAATCAAGTGAAATAATGTCTATAAAGGTCTTAGCACACTTCCTGGAGCACAGGAAAGTGCCAGGGGTGTCTAGCCAGAAATGATTTGTTTGTTCAACAAAATGCATCAGAACATTGACAGAAGGAACACACACTGGGTCAAGCACAGTGGCTGGTGGAGCCTTGCAGTGGAAAGATGCCAGACCCGGAATTAGGAGTTGTGGGCTCTCGTGTTTGGTTTACTGAAGCTATGTACTGGAAAGTCACCTAATCGGGCTGGAGAGGCTCAGTCTGGTATCTGTAAAATTGGGGGTGGTGGTGCGGATTTTGAACCAGAATAGTCTTCAGGACTCCTTCCAGCTCTGACGATCTGCAAAAAAGACACATTTATGAACAGAACACACTAGATGTAATCCTGACATAAGGCTGGTCTCCACCTGCGAGCACAACAGTCCTGCGAAAGATGTTCAGCTCATTCATCCACTCAGCAAAGACTTACTGAGCACCTACTCTGAGCCAGGCACAGTAGAACCTCTGCCGTGATGAAAATTACATTCTTGTGGAGGAGACAGACAGTAAAATAAATTCACCAAATGAACATATACTTTCATGTAGAGGTAAGTGCTGTAAAGAACATAGAACAGGGTGATGGATTAAAAGATTAAGGGAACTCAGAAATCACAGCTCTGAATGGCACAAAGCCAGGTTTCAAACCCAGATGTGACTCCCAACACCCTGTGTACTCTTCCACCACACTGCTTCCTCCTGTAGATAAATTCTGGAATACAGAGGCAGAGTATGTCCAAGGCAGGATGTCTGCATCTTGTTTTTGGGTGTCTTACACTGTAGATGTGTGTATGTATAATCACACATGTGAATACACACCTCCTCCCATGACCCCAAAAAGCACTACAATTGAAAGTCAGTGCCGCTGGAATATCCTTGCTACAGATAAATTGCTGGTAATTGTGAAAACTGCTCTTTTCCAAAGAGAACAGAATGTATTTATTAGACACAACCAAAGAGAATGTATTTCTATTGTTAAGGGCATTGCTCAGTGATCAAAATCCTTTCCTTCTTGGTTGCTAGTAAAGTTTTTGCTCCCTGCTCTTCCTTCTTTTCTAGTTTCGGAGCTACTTTTCTCTACCTTTGTGCGTCCTGAGTGTACATGTCTTTCTAAGTCAACTCATATGTCTATTGGAAACAAATAAAGTAGAGATTATGAGCCATTATAAACATGTTCTGGAAGAGGTTTGTCCAAGATCTCAGGCTGATCCACATAACAATGCTGGAATCAGAATCCACTCAAGGCCACACCATTTCACAAAATTCCATGGGCTTCCTTTCATTTCAAGTCCCTCAAGCTTTGAAAAGGGAAGCTATTGTCCCAGTTGGGTCACTGGGGGGTGGATTAAGGATTTTGGAGTTGTTGGACCTGGGTTCACATGCAGACTCTGCCACTCGTTAGCTGAGTGTCCTTGGACAAGCCACTTAGTCTCGCTGAGTCTATTCCTTCATTTTCAAAATAACAGCACCCATCTCATGGGGCAATCGTGAGGACTGAATAAGCTATTATATGTAAACTCTTCTCTTCTGCCAGTGCTAGTTTCTACCAATGGTGATGTTTATTAACTGTAAAAAGTACCAGATATGGCTCCGGGCACATGGTGGGTACTCAGTCATGGCCGGCTCTACTTTCAATATTAATAACAATAAAGAGTAGTGCCTTATGGTAAATGTGAATTTGCAGACACAGATGAGAAAAGTCATAATTAAAAAAAATAGGCTATATATTTATCAGTGGTTTCAAAATCTTCCATGGTTAAGAGACCTCTGCGATGCTTTTGAAAATGCAGATTCTAAGATCCTACACCAAATATTCTGATTTGGTAGGTTTGGGTGGGGCCCAGGAATCTGCATTCAAACAAGGAATCACGAGGTAATTTTGGAGTGGAGACCCAAGGAACACCCACTTAGAAACCCTGATCTAGAAAGTATATGGGGAGAATGACGAAAGTGAAAGGGGACAGACGTGGGAAGGTATAGGCTGTTAGGAGTGGTATTGAGTAACCTTCTGGTGATTGGACCAGAGTACAGCCCTTACTATGCAAGAAACAGAGCCTTTAATGTGGACATTGTGTCCATAGCAGAGGGAATTGTATAGAATGAATGACATTTAGGAGCCTGAGTTCTTTTTTTGTTAATTAATTAATTTTATTGAAGTATAGTTGATTCAGAATGCTGTGCTAGTTCCTGCTGTATAGCCAGGTGATTCAGCCAGACATATACAGACATATTCTTTTCCGTTATGGTTTATCACAGGATACTGAATATAGTTCCCTGTGCTGCACAGTGAGACATTGTTTATCCGTTCCATATATAATAGTCTGCATCTGCCGATCCCAAACTCTCAATCCATCCCTCCCCCACCCCCCTCTCCCCCTTGGCAACCACAAGTCTGTTCTCTATGTCTGTGAGTCTATTTCTTGGAAGTCCATTTATGTCATATTTTAGATTCCACATATAAGTGATATCATATGGTATTTGTCTTTAACTGGCAACCATAAGTTCATTCTCTAAGTCTGTGAGTCTGAAATAAGTTCATTTTTTTTTAGATTCCACATATAAGCGATATCATACAATATTTCCTTTCTCTGTCTGAATTTCTTCACTTAATATGACACTCTCTAGCTCCCATCCATGTTGCTGCAAATGGCATTATTTCATTCTTTTTAATGGCTGAGTAATATTCCATTGTATATATGTACCACATCTTCATTATCCATTCATCTGTCGATGGGCATTTAGGTTGCTTCCATGTCTTGGCTGTTGTAAATAGTGCTGCTATGAACATTGGGGTGCGTGTATCTTTTCGAATTAGAGTTTTGTCTGGATGTATGCCCAGGAGTGGGATTGCTGGATCATATGGCAATTCTATTTTTAGTTCTTTGAGGAAACTCCATACTGTTTTCCATAGCAGGAGCCTGAGTTCTTAATCTGCCACCCACTGCCTGTGTGATGATCTCAGGTGGCCCATAGTCTCCCCATATGAAAAATGAGAGTGTGGAACTAGACGAACTCTTAAGACAAGTCCACCTCTTTGAGTCAGTTATCAAGTCCCACGTGGGTATCAGTGGCCAAATGGAACAAACAGATCAAGGAGGGATTGTTCACCTTGGCTGAGGAGTACATAGGTTTTCTGAGAGAAGTGAGACCCAAGAGGGCTTTTGAGGAAAGATGATGTATTTGAAAGGGGGAGAGGGAGGGGTGCAGTGCATTTACTCTAATGAGGAGTTGAAAGGGCAAGGAGGAACCAGTTTTCTGGAGGGGAGGTTCCTGTGGGTGAAGCTCAGGAGGTGGGGTACTAAGGGGACTTTTGAATATCACAAAGAGGTCTCGTATCCTGTTGGCCATGGGGAGCCCCTAAAGAATACTGAGTAGAACAAGGATGTGAGCAAAGTTCTGCTAGCAGGGCTCAATCACTACAGATCACTAAGAGCTGGATCACTGTGGTGGCAGTGGGAACCAAAGAACAACCTGACCCCGAGAATCATTTCTGGAGAAGGTCAGACCGGACTTGGTGATTGGCTGGACACACACAGGACTGGGAAAGTGGTGGATGACAGAGTTTCGAGCACGGTGCGTTCACATCGGAATTGCCCCAGTCATAGGTGACATCCATTGAGCTGTGTCAGAAATATGCTCCCTTTCTTGGAGGCCAACAGGAGAGGAGAATGTTGCCAAGTGAACTAGAAATGGAAATCTTTTGTCATTTCAAGGAAACTGGAAAGAACTGAGGGCTCAGTGTCCTCTCCTAGGAAGAAGACTGACATCAGAGACTGCTCTGCGTGTCTCTGGCAGAGTTTACTAGAAACAGAAGGTAGAGCAGAGCCTGCAGGAAGCTGTGATTCATGGACAGCATGCTGGGATCCAGTGGCATGGGTTCCACTGCTAACCATGCAACTCTGGACAAGTTACTTAACTTCTCTAAACCTTCATTTTGTCATCAATAAAAGGGGCACTTGAAAAGTAGTAAAACCTACTTTCTAGATTGTTATCAAAATTAAATGAGATAGGGCTTCCCTGGTGGCGCAGTGGTTGAGAGTCCGCCTGCCGATGCAGGGGACGCGGGTTTGTGCCCCGGTCCGGGAAGATCCCACATGCCGCAGAGCGGCTGGGCCCGTGAGCCATGGCCGCTGAGCCTGCGCGTCCGGAGCCTGTGCTCCACAACGGGAGAGGCCACAACAGTGAGAGGCCCGCGTACCGCAAAAAAAAAAAATAATAAATGAGATAATCCAAATCAAGTGCTTATTATAATATCTGGGACATTATAGGGGCTTTTAATGTACGGTAGATTAAAAAAATTTTTAGAAAGATAATATCATGGTCCATGTAAGGATATATAGCAGTTCAGTTTTGCAGTTCATTTAAGGCTTCCTCTAATCACACTTGCTGATAATTCTGGTTCTTCCTCTGCACCTCTGTTTCAGGTAAGGTTCTGGGAAAATCTGAATTAAAAGAATTTCATCCTGAGGGTCATCCATGTTCATACAGGGCTTATGATGCTAAGTCACTGAGACCCTGCCCAGCACAGCCTTCTCATGGAGATGATGTAACAGCCATTCCACTAATTTCGTTAACTTGCTTACAAGGGAGTAATTGTTCTGCATGGGGTTTTTTCCCCCCCAGTTTTAGGTATATGCTGTTTATTTGAAAGCACACATGGAACTCTATGTATTATTGTAAAACTTAATTTAACACTTAACTTTAAAATTTTAAAAGATTTTGGCAAACCCTTTCTGGAATGGCAACCCTAGTCCCACCTTAATCTGCTGTCACATGCATGTAGAAAGTTGCTAGATCCTTGACATTCTTTGCTGTTTTAAGGCATCCATCTTCCAATAAGTTATATATGTGCTCTTATGTACTTAGTGACTCTTTTTCAACAATTGGTGTCTCAGACCCCAGCATCTGGGAACAAGTTTAATGTTCCCATGACATCTTTGCCGAAGACCAAGAAATCATTCGTGGGTATTCTTAGTATTTCCATCATTTTTACATATTTCTCTTAATATTATATTTAAACTATTTTATCTTTTTCATCATCTGAATACTGTTTTGACAGGGCTTGTCATGATTACAGATTAGCCTGCTTTCACACACGAGGAAGTTAAGAAGCCTAAGCTATCCCAAAGTGTTCTGGTTGGTAAATGGAAGAGAGAGGATTCCAAACCATGTCTTTGGACTCAAAAGCCTGTGTGTGTTCTATTTTTAGTATTTTCCACCCTGTATTTCTCAATGTTTTCTTGGGACAATTATTGTACCATATTATACCACCTCTAAGATCTTTTTTAATTTATCTCATTTGCTGTGTATGTGTCTACTAAGTCAGAATTTGAACTTCTGATGAATGGGGCATCCTCTCATTCATCTTTGTTTCTCTCAGAGCCCTAATTGTACCTAGCACTTGGTAGGTGCTCATTAAAAAGGCAGTGAATCTGTAGTGTAACTGGTGACCTTTGTGAACAATTAGAGCTTTCTAAAGTTGAAGTCTGATCTAAGAGCACCACTGAACATTTTACTTCCCTTGATTTCTTATTTTCCACCACACATATACTTCTGTAGAGAATATATGTAGCTCATTGTATTCCAAGACTTAACCAGAAGAGGAAGTTCATGCTCGCCTCTTCCTTGGAGGCTTCACAGGGATGAATTGCTGAGCTGTGAAAAACATTTTACCCAAATGCATTTAATCCTGTAGGAAACAAGCTATATTGAAGACAACTCCAATCAAAATGGTGCCATATCCCTGATCTTCTCACTCAAAGAAGAAGTTGGTGCGCTGGCCAAAGTCTTACGTTTATTTGAGGTAAGTGCTTTATTCATTTCCGCCTTGAATAATGGCATAGCGGACTTCTGTGTTATCTTCTAGTTTGATGTAGCTAAAAGGACATAGGATCTGGAATTGGAAGACTTGATTTTCAGCTTAGGCTCATACATGACCCAACTGTGTGAACTTAGTTAAGTCTTTCATTCTCTCTGAGCTCAGGCTTCTCCATTTCATAATTAGGATCATTCGCAATCACTGGCTGCACACCAGGAAGCCAGTGTTGGACTCACTCTTCTTTCATCAACATTTCCGTGAATTAATTACAGTCAAGCCTTCATGTTTGCGAGTCCTACATCCCTCGGATTCAACCAAAATTTCGATCTGGGTTTGGCTGAATCCGCAGGTGTGCAGCCCATTGGTAGGGAGGGCAGACTGCATTCATTGTACCACTATCACCATCTTCTATAAGGGTCTTGAGCATCTGAGGATTTTGGTAGCCATGGGGTCCTGGAACTGTTTCTGCGTGGATACAGAAGGACACCTGTGCTATCCTCTCAGTGTTCCCGAGGCACTCTTTAACTTTTAACTGCAGCACTTATTTGCCTTGTGAAACGTATACATTTCTGTTTGACCCCGAGGGTAGTTTCTTCAGGCAAGGAGCCTTGTGTGCGTCATCTTTGTGTCAGACTCAGTTTTTTGTTTGTTTGTTTTTCTTTTAACATCTTTATTAGAGTATAATTGCTTTACAGTGTTGTGTTAGTTTCTGCTGTATAACAAAGTGAATCAGATATATGCATACGTATATCCCCATATCCCCTCCCTCTTGAGCCTCCCTCCCACCCTCTTTATCCCCCCCACCAGGTGGTCTCAAAGCACTGAGCTGATCTCTCTGTGCCATGCGGCTGCTTCCCACTAGCTATCTGTTTTACATTTGGTAGTGCATATATGTCCATGCCACTCTCTCACTTCATCCCAGCTTACCCTTCCCCCTCCCTGTGTCCCCAAGTCCATTCTCTACATCTGCATCTTTATTCCTGTCCTGCCCCTAGGTTCATCAGAACCTTTTCTTTTTTTTTTTTAGATTCCATATATATGTGTTAGCATACGGTATTTGTTTTTCTCTTTCTGACTTACTTCACTCTGTATGACAGACTCTAGGTCCATCCACCTCACTACAAATAACTCAGTTTCGTTTCTTTGTACGGCTGAGTAACATTCCGTTGTATATATGTGCCACATCTTCTTTATCCATTCATCTGTTGATGGACACTTAGGTTGCTTCCACGTCCTGACTATTGTAAATAGTGCTGAAATGAACATTGTGGTACATGACTCTTTTTGAATTATGGTTTTCTCAGGGTATATGCCCAGTAGTGGGATTGCTGGCAGACTCAGTTTCAATATATATATTAAATGTTCAACTAAGAGTGAAATTTAATTTAAATATGAGCAAAGGAAATTAGACTTTTCAAAAACACTTTCGGGGGCTTCCATGGTGGCGCAGTGGTTAAGAATTCGCCCGCCAATGCAGGGGACATGGGTTCGAGCCCTGGTCCGGGAAGATCCCACATGCTGCAGAGCAACTAAACCCATGTGCCACAACTGCTGAGCCTGCGCTCTAGAGCCCACGAGCCACAACTACTGAAGCCCGCACACCTAGAGCCCGTGCTCCGCAGCAAGAGAAGCCACCGCAATGAGAAGTCCACGCACCGCAACGAAGAGTAGCCCCTGCTCGCCACAACTAGAGAAAGCCTGTGTGCAGCAATAAAGATCCAATGCAGCCAAAATTAATTTTAACAAGAAGGTCTTTAAAAACAAACAAACAAAAAACAACACTTTTGCCCTGGATTTTAAGAAGGAATATTTTTGAAGCAAGTAATTTTTTACCCCTAGTACTTTAATTAAATTCTACCTGGTGACTGCAATACATAAATAGATGGAGAAGAGACCAATCTCCCAGGCAGAGGAATGCCAAATAATTTAAGTAGATCCTCTGGAGTCAGAGACGGAGAGCATAGCTCCCTACTCCTTAGGTCTGGGCCATGGAGAGTGACTTGATGAAATGGCCTTTTACCTCTGTGGCCTTCCTCCCCCAAACCCATAACCCCAGTCTAACTATGAGGAAAACATCAGGCAAACTCCAGTTAAGGGACAGACTACAAAATACTTGACCAGTACTCTTCAAAACTGTCAAGGTCATCAAAAACAAGAAGTGTCTGAGAAGATGTCACAGTGAAAAGGAACCTAAAGGAATATGACAGCTAAACATAATATAGTGTCCTGAGTGGGATTGTAGAGCAGAAAAAGGACATGAGATATAAACTGAAGAAATTCAAATAAAGTATGGTCTTTAGTTTGTGATAAGGTATCAACATTGGTTCATTAATTGTAACACTTGTTCCATACGAATACAAGACATTAATATTAGGGGAAACCGGATATAGAGTATATGGGACTTCTCTGTACTATCCTCTCAATTTTTTCTGTAAATATAAAATTGATCTAAAAAATAGTCTATTTTAAAGAAATTAAACTTGGATATCCAAAAGGAGGAAGAAAATGTCTGCCTGAATGAGAGCAAGAAATGAGTAGATGAGTAGAAAAGAGAGACAGAGTGCTGTCTGAATGACAAGCTGGTTGTAAGAAAGAATATATCCGTAAAATATAGGAATGTCACATTCTAGTCTTCGTGTTATATGGTTCATTAGCATTTTCCTCTTAAGAGATCAGGCCTTAGTCAGGGTTAATAAATTAAATAATGGTAAATTAACAAGATGTTTTCAACCTAATAAATAAGCCACAAGTAGCTAAATTACTAGGGTGAATGCACCCAAGGAGCATGGACTGTATGTGGGAGGGTTGAATCCCAGAGTTCATTGACCTTGACAGGTCGTTTAACATGTGCGCCTTTGTTTACTCATCTATAAAGTAGGGCTAATGATCCACACCTCCCTGGGGCCGTGAGATTTTATGTGCTATGTGAAATGCATGGTATGACTGAGGCCACAGATGACGCTCATACGATATCTATTCCTTTCCTCTTTTCACATGTGTTCTATGAAACCTACCAGAAATCTTTGAGAACATGTGAAGAGGAGAAAGATGACTAGAGACAGTCAAAAGCCTTGATTTAAATTTTTTTTTTCCCAAAAAAGTAAAAAAAAAAAACCCCAAACTTAGAATGAATTACTTAGTATATTTATAGCAAATGGCAACGGCCAAGAGTCAGGGCAGCGCCATTAAAGAAAAGCAGAGTAGCTTAGTAGAACCAAGGGATTATGGTGGCCACAGTGTATTTGTGTACTTCATGTCTTTCGTGGTACCTGAACGAGATGGAGATGTAAGTGTTAGATAAAATTACAGACAAACCCTTTAAACTGTGTAGTTGACACTAAACTTCTAGACCATATAAAATGAAATCAAAGGTAATAAATGGCAAAAAAAGAAAGAAAAAGAAACAGGAAAAATCTAAACTACACTTTTGGGCAGTGTTTTCTAAGCAATATTCTGTTGAATGCCACAAGTTAGTAGATGTTTTCTAGAGAGTTACAAGGGTAAATATGGCTGGAAAATTCTGCGTCTAGATTTTGGAGAGCCATCATGCCTGTGAAAAAATTAAAGACCATGGAAAGCCCTGCAGAGTGGAAACCTATTCAATGCTATCTTACTCAGAATTTCCCAAACATTTTTGGTCATGGAACCTTGTTCAAGAAAGACCTTTTACCATTTTGCAGGCACTAGTGTTCCACTGAACTTATGCTATTTTAGAGTTAGGAGCTCCAGACTATCAGTTATAACCTAAGTTTGGGACCCTGAGGAGTAGAACAGCATTAGGATTAAGACTATATTGTCTGGAACAAAACTGTTTCAGTTGAAAAACCAGTTGTGCCACCTGTGAGCTGGGTCACCTTAGGAAAGTTATTTATCCTCTTGGTGGCTTAGTTTCCTCATTTTTCAAATGAAGGTAATAATAAGCTTGCTTTATAGGGCTGTTGTGAAAATTAAATGAATTAATACATGCAAAGTACTTATTAAAGTATCTGGCACATAGTAAGAGCTAAATAAATGTTTGCTCTCATTATTTCTATGCACCATAATTTTGGAGAGTCATGGAGCATCAGAGACTCTTAAATTCTTAGCTCTATGAGAAATAGTTAAAGGATTAACGGGGGCTTCCCTGGTGGTACAGTGGTTGAGAGTCCGCCTGCCGATGCAGGGGACACGGGTTCGTGCCCTGGTCCCGGAGGATCCCACATGCCGCGGAGCGGCTGGGTCTGTGAGCCATGGCCGCTAAAAAAAAAAAAAAAAAAAAAAAGGATTAACAGGACTTCCCTGGTTGTCCGGTGGGTAAGACGCCGCACTCCCAATGCAGGGGGCCCAAGTTTGATCCCTGGTCAGGGAACGAGATCCTGCATGCATGCCGCAACTAAGAAGCCCACATGTCTCAAGTAAGACCTGGTGCAGACAAAATAAATAAATAATAAATAAATTATTTAATTAACAATTTTTTTTTTTAAAAAAGGATTAAGTTTAATTGGCTTGAAGAGGGAAGATGGAGTGAGGAAACAATAGGTTCATTCAAATATTTGAAGGGCCATTGTGGAAGAAGAATATTAGTTATTTTTTATTACTTCAGTGGCAAAAGGGCAAAGCATAGAAATTATAGGAAGCATATTTCAAATCACTTGAAGGAAACGTCTCTACTGTAGAAGGGTGCTGGAAGCCATTGATTTCAAGCATTATTACTATCAAAACAGCTGATAAAATGCAGGGCAGAATCAAAGCAAAAATTATGGTATAAGTAAACTTACCTTTCCTTAATAAAGACAGAAGATAAAAATCTATTCCAAGGATTCCCTGGTTGACTAGTGGTTAGGATTTTGGGCTTTCACTGCCTTGGCCCAGGTTCAATTCCTGGTGGGGGAACTGAGATCCCGCAAGCTACACAGCATGGCCAAGATTAAAAAAAAATACATTCCAGCTCCTCCAAGATTGGCAATGGAGGAGCAACATTCCATGTGGGAGAATCACCTGCTCCCTATGAGTCCCTTGCTAAGTACTCCTGCAGTCACCTCCATGCTTAATGAGCACTGCTGTCTTTTCCCTAGATGATTAACACCAAAGTCGTCATCCCATTAAGGGATGATGTTGCCTGCCAATGGGCTTGTAGTCTACTAGACTTCAGCTAGTAACAACATCAGAATGCAACACAATAGGCTCGATTATTATAATGAAAATACAGATGTATAGTGTTTACATGTATTGGGTGGGTGGTAGGGACAGTGAAGCAGATGGTTTAGTGAATTGGGGCCAAATGATGAGAAACATACCCAGCCCTCTATCTGCCAACCCACAAACATCCCACTGTCCTCAGCAGATTCATCTCTCAATTCTCTGCATTTTCCATACCTCTCTATATTTTTAGCCTCTACGTGCTCACATCCCGTGCCTTCTTAGTCTCCTGAGAGCCTTTACTGCGAGTGGCTTAGTAATGGGCTATAAAATTAGAAGCAGGCTCCTGGGGGAAGCTGCAAAGAAGAGGCCTCCCTTCCTCTGCCAGCACTCCGCTAATCGTTTTACCGTGAATTCGCCAGGGGAAGGAACAAGCAAACAGGCAGATATACAGAGATCTAAAGTATCAATACATGGGTGTGTTCAGTTGTCATCATTTAATTGATGGAGACACACAGGTTCAGACTAAGCAAGCTGCCCAAGACTGGACACTTAGAGGTAAAAACTGCTTCCAAGTTCACCTTCCATTTTCATGGCAGATTGGTCTTTTGAAAACAAATCTATGTATTTGTTTATAGTCTAAATGTGATATATACAGTCTATGTTTGTCGCATTCACTTTCTACGTGTGACCTCTGCCCAGATGACCCACGCCTTCCCCTCATCGGATAGTCAATGAGCTCTTATTTTCTCATTTATGCATTCAATTAATGTACTTTGAGTATCGGCTGGGTTTTGTTTGTTTGTTTATTTGTTTTTATTGGAGTAGAGCTGCTTTACAGTGTTGTGTTTCCACTGTACAGCAGTGAATCAGCTATGTATATACATATAATCCCCTCTTTTTTGGATTTCCTTCCCACTTAGGTCAGCACAGAGCATCGAGTAGAGTTCCCTGTGCTATACAGTAGGTTCTCGTTAGTTATCTCTTTTATACATAGTATCAATAGTGTATATATGTCAGTCCCAATCTCCCAATTCATCCCACCCCTGTTTCCCCCCGGGTGGCCATACATTTGTTCTCTGCTCTGTGTCTCTATCTCTGCCTTGCAAATAAGATCATCTATACCATTTTTCTAGGTTCCACATATATGCGTTAATATACAGTATTTGTCTTCCTCTTTCTGACTTACTTCACTCTGTATGACAGTCTCTAGGTATCGGCTGTTGTCAGACCGTATATAGGTGCTGAGGAGACTGCGAAGAGCCAGGCAGTCAGTCTCTGCCCCTTTAGAACGTGGAAGAGCTCAAGTTTCCATGAGCTTTCTTAACCCAGGCTTAGGGAAAAATTGGCCAGGGGAGGTTTCTTGCAGATACAATGTTTAAGCTGAAACCTAGAGGGTTGGCTACGGGAGAGGAAGGGGGGACGTACATTCCAGAATGAAGAAACAGATGACTTGAGTTGAGAGAATAAACAAGTGTCCAGGTCACAGAATCCTCAAATCCCCTCACCATCTACCAACCTCAGTGTTCCTGGAGATAGAGGTGGGATCGCAGAGGGGACATTCGGTCAGATACGAGATGTTTATTACTTTAAAGTTTGGACTTCAAGGTCCTGCCTATGACCCCTGGGTCTGGTGAGCAGGACAGAATCAAGAGTGAATCACAAGGGTTGCTTTTGCCCCTTTGGCCTTAGGTCCAGAGCAGTTATGGCAGTAAAATGTTTACAGGGAATGTTCCATCTTTAATCAAAGTAAGAAGAGCCTTGAGTTCCACTGGAGGGAAGAAAGTTCTGACAACCCAGATGACTTTTTCATCTTATTTGACCCCCCAAATATAGATAATGATATAAAGAACGCCCATGTAACTCACTCCCTGCTTAAGAAATACATCATTACAGAAATGACTATAGTCCCTGAGTGTCTCTTCCCCATGCACGTCCCTCCTCAGAGGTAGCTGTTAATCTGAATTTGATACATACTATTCCCATGCATCTTTTTTTTTTTTTTTTTTTTTTTTTGCGTTACGCGGGCCTCTCACTGTTGTGGCCTCTCCCGTTGCGGAGCACAGGCTCCGGACGCGCTGGCTCAGCGGCCATGGCTCACGGGCCCAGCCGCTCCGCGGCACGTGGGATCTTCCCGGACAGGGCACGAACCCATGTCCCCTGCATCGGCAGGCGGACCCTCAACCACTGCGCCACCAGGGAAGCCCCCCATGCATCTTTTTAGACTTTTGTTATACAGACATATCCATTAAGATATACGGCATGGTTTGGCAAGTTTTGTTTTATTTTTTTGAGGTATAGTTGATTTACAATGTGTTAATTTCTGGTGTACAGCAAAGTGATTCATTTATATATATAAAAGAATATACAAATGAATAAATATATAAAATATATATATATTTCTTATTCTTTTCCATTATGGTTTATCACAGGATATTGTATATAGTTCCCTGTGCTATACGGTAGGACCTTGTTGTTTATCCTGCAAGCTTTTAATCTTCATAAAATTGGAATCATATTGTAACCATCCCTCTGCAGTTTTCTTTTTGGGGATAAGGTGGGGAACATTATTTTGATATTTGCACATATATTCTTGCTCATTTTCCCATATCTTCCATCGTGTGACCGTATTTCCTGTTGGTGGACGTTTAGCTTGCTCCCATTATTTGTCCATGCAAATCATGCTACCCTAAACATTTTGTGTAGGTTTGATGATCTAGCTATTGAATAGAAGAACCTCAGATGGAAAACTGGCACTGTTTTCAGCTGCTGACCTGTTCAAAGCTGGGCATATTTGAGAAACAGCAACACGGAGCTGACTTTCTAAACTTTCATCATGAAGTTAGATCCCACGCTGTGAAAATGTAGACAGAGTGCCGTGGTCCATTGATGGCACATGACTTGTGATTGTGCATCAGTAGCCTGGACTGAAACGGGCCACGGGGCCATTTTGATTTTCTCTCTCCAGTGGCAAGAAAAGGGAGAAAGGGGAACTTGGGACAAGAAATCTCTTTTCTCTAAAGCCTTGAAAAGAGCCTGGATTAAGCTGCTAGCCCGGCTCTTCTCCAGGAAGGGGTTCCCTCCGAGTTGGACACAATCCCGACCACATGGAAGGGAGGGTGGGGGAAGAAATAACCTAACAAAGAGGGACAAGACTGAGGGAAGAAAAGACCAAGAGATTACAACAGAGACCCTTCCAGGAGAAGCAAGAGTGGGATCCCAAAAGATGGTCTCCAGGGCGTGAATCCTTCTGAAAGTTCAGCTGGAACCTGCCCAAGAACTCTCCTCCCCAGTAGAGTGGGAGATGATCTTGAGCTCCCTCTAGAATTTAATTGTGCTTCTTCTGCTTTCCTGTTCAGCCCAGTGGGTTTAATTTTCAGACTCCTGGTCAGCTAGGGCTGTTGCTGGCCCTCTCGTGAGCAGAGATCAGTAAAAAATATACGGGAAGTCCTGCCTGTACTTCCGTGAGACTTATCTTTGTAGTTACCATTTCTCACCCCAAATGTTGACGTAGTCCCCACACTGTTTCTGCCTTTGTCCCACAACAATCCGTTCTTCTTCTTCTTCTTCTTCTTTTTTTTTTTTGACTGCGCCATGCGGCTTCTGGGATCTTAGTTCTCCGACCAGGGATCGAATCCATGACCCCTGCAGTGGAAGCGCAGAGTCCTAACCACTGGACCGCCAGGGAAGTCCCCAGTCTATTCTTAAAATAGCTGCCAGACTGCTCCTTTGAAAACATGAGTCAAAGGATGTCTCTCTCTCTCTCTGCCCTATTACCTCTCATAGTTTCTTAATATCACTCCAAGTGAAAATTAAAGTTAAGATAACGGCCGATAGGTCATTCTTGGTTACTTCTCTGCCTCGTGTCCTATTGCCTCCTGCCCCGTGCTCACTCTGCCCCTGTCACGCTGGCCTCGTTGATGGTCCTCAGTCATATTGCACAATGTCTGACCCCAGGACCGTTGCACTTGCTGTTCCCTCATGTCCTACTCCCTCACTGACCTCAGGTCTATGCTTACATGTCACCTGTTTATTGTTTGAGGACTTCCTGACCCCATTGTTTAAATGGCACTTGCATTGAACCCCTGGAATATTCTGTCCCTCTTTCCTGCTTGTTTCTGTCTGTTCCATCTGAAGGCAGTATATTTTATTTATTTATCATAGTCATTGTTTGTCTCTTCCTTCAAGAATGTAAGCTCCAGGAGGGCGGAGATTTTTCCTGCTTTTCTGTTTTTGTTTTGTTTGTTTTTCTTTTTCTTTGTTTTTGCCACGCCATGCATCATGTGGGATCTTAGTTCCCCGACCAGGGATCGAACTCTCACCCCCTGCACTGGGAGCATGGAGTCTTAACCACTGGGCCACCAGGGAAGTCCCCAGGTTTTTCCGGGTTTGTTTGCTGTTGTAGCCCAGCACCTAGGACAGTGTTTGGCACAAGGAAGGTGTTGGATCGGCTGAGTTATGAAAGCCTCCTGTCCGTTTGCTCGAGACCAATGACGTGGGACATCGTTTGTGACTGTCTTTGATGTTGCCCCCAGAAAGCTCTGAAACAGGCCAGGACATAACTTCATTTGCACTTATGCCAAGGCAACAGCACGTAGGGAGTCCAAGAAGCTCCCCCTTTCCAGTCTAGTCTCATCTAACAATATGCTTAGCACTTCCTTCTCCTTTCTAAAACATGCTCTCAGGGAAAAAGCTGAGAAAAGTTTAAGGTAAAGCAAATATGAAAGGGTAAAATGACTCATTAGCTTAATGTGTTTCAATTCCCAGGGAAATGTGTCTCTATACCAGGTTGAGAAAGGTAGTGTATGATGAGTTCTTACTGAGTATCTGTGAGCGAAGCCACCATTGTGCTAGGTACTTTCCCTCTTTTTAATTCTTATTAAGCTGCCAGGTAATATTATGATTTTTATTTTAAACACAGACAAACAAAAGTTGAGAATGGCCAACTAAAGTATCCAAAGGTAGTGAGGAGCAGAACAGAATCTGAACTCAGACTAGTTCCAAAGCTCACATGCTTTTCACTGTACCATTCTTCTTTCCTCGAGGAATGAAATGGAGGAGGAGAGGAAGGGGCCCTAAGCTGGAGGTCAAGAAAAGGTCCAGAAGCATGAACCTGTTTCCCACAATTCATCATATTCATTCTGTGTATCTATAGCTTTATCCACTTGTGACGAATCCCCTTTTAGGAAGATTTCCTCATGGATGGGAGCAAAAGCGGGTTTCTGGTCAATCCTTGTTCAAATAGACTGTTCATTCCACTTTGCTTTTCTCTGGTCCCCACACCGTCTGTTCAAGAGTCCTGAGTAATCAAGTTGTTACTCAGCCATCTTGTATGCAGAAATTAAGTACTGGACAAATTGTGAAATTGTCTTTGGAATGTCTAACTCTAAACCTTTCTTGCCTCTGCTAAGATGTCCACGTGTATTAACACAAAGAATTCTTTCATTATCCCTCCCCCAAGGTGTGGTGAGTGTGTAGTGGTCAATTTTTAACCTGCATAGAGCCCTTGTTTAAAAATAAAAATTCATTTACTAAAAGATAACTAAGATCATAATCAAGTTTGGAGGTTCATTTCTAAAGCCTCTCTTAGCAACCGAAGTTATTGGTGTCTATCTAACAATCCACACTATTAAACTGGAAAAACTCCACTAAGGAAATTTCATGCCAAGCTAGAGAGTTAATTGTTAACACATTGATTCAAATGGGAAAGGAGTCGTTTCAAAAATTTGGCTGGATATTCTTAGCCAGAAATTTCACTCACATTTAAAAGATATAATTTAATTTTCATTATATGCGTAATATTATAAGACATTTGGCAGATAACTAGAAGATACACATAATCTCGTCATAACTCATCATGACGCATTTCCTTCTAGTCTTTTCTTCCTTGGCCTGGGCATACTTTTTAAAAACATATTTTAATGATCACATATCTATATCCACCGTATTTTCCCGAGTGGCTGTCATTATAACCACTTAAGACAGAAAGTTAAATTTTCATTATAAAAGTAATAAGTGTTGTTTTCAGAAAAGTTGAACTGTGATAAAAAAGAAAATAGAAAGGAGACAAAAAATCACCCCTAGGCCCATCACCTAGAGACTGTCACTCCCATCCCGAGTGCTTACGGGCGCTGTGTTTGGCGCATGTGGCTGTTGGTTCCTTTCTAATAGTTGCATAACCTCCACTGAATGACTACACTGCAGTCCACCTAACCATTCCCCCATTATGGGAATTTAGTCAGCTTACACATTGAGGTAAGAATTTTTCCCATGTTAGGTCTCCAGGATTATAAAGACCGAGTCACGGGGCACACGTTGTCTTATGGCTATTCCCAAAGTGCGAGTCTTCTCTCTGGAAGTGCTGTCACGTCGGGAGCGGTGGGGTATGAGTGGGGAACATTATCAGCCTGTAGTCTGCCTGGCCGGCCTTTTTTTTCACTCTACACCCTTTCTCGCCTCCTACGCCACCCGCCCTCCCACACTGTCTCGCAAATAACCACGCCGAAGGTGTGTGCACTCCTGGCTCTTGGCTTTGCTGTTTTCTCTGCTCTACACAAGGCAGAAATTGGTTATCTCTTCATTTGAAGTTTCAACTTAGGTAAATAGCGGGCGGAGCTTAACCATTCTCTATCATGATGAGCCAAGAAGGATGACGCTGCTCTTGGCTGCGTTTAGGAGGTCACCTCTGTTTGCGTAAAAGGCTTTGGAGCAACCGCTATCTCTCTGGCCTTCTCTCCTCCACATACTCCGTCTCTAGTCGGGACTCCCACATTGGGATACCTGGTCAGGGGGTGTGTTCTCTGCAGCTGGTGCCCATAAATAATAGCTCCATCATGTACGCCTGAAAATCATGAGGAAGAAAGAGCAGGAAGGGTGCCTGCGTAGGAACGCTTTTTACTGTGTTTACCATACCCAGAGGTTTCATTTGAGGGGGGGGGGTGTTGGCATAATAGCAATAACAACGATAAAAGCTGATATTTGAGGGATGCTCACCGTTCTCTCTGGCAGGAAAGGCTGTGTGGTTAGAAGACCAATGTCTGAGATTAGAGGAAAAGGGTCTCCCTCTCCAGCCACTTTTAACAAAGCACCTTTATCTCTGATTTCATTTTTTACATGTTCCTTAACCTCTTCAGAGGTTTGTTGGGAAGGTCACAGAAAATAATTCTAAACTGTAAAGTGATATTCAAATGCGAAAAGGTACGGTTATTGTAATCACTCCTGTGCCCTTCAACCGTATGCCACTAACCATCAAGAAAAAAGATACACTTCTTGAACTACAAGGTCGATGAATTTCATTTCTTTGAAATTATAGAGTTATTTAAGTTAAACATTTTTTTCTGGGTACATTTTGTCCATTTCAATGTTTGGAGCAACCCCCCCCCCTTTTTTTTTATTTTAATAAAGTAAAGAGGTTTGGTTTTCTTCACAAAGAACAGTACTGTCAATGAAATCAGACTTTTGAATAAGTAGCAGATGAGTACCACACATTCAAATTTGAGGACCAATTTAAGTAAATAGTTCTTCTTAAATGACAAACCCCATAATAACTGAAGTACCACTAGCTAAAGACATTGAAGTTGAGACATTTTATTAAGTGAGTATTATTTTTGTGGTATTTAATGAATGCCTGTACATGAGCCTTCCCTTCTCAATGAGGCCTCGTGTGTCCGCTCTATTAAATACTGTAATCTCCCTCATTCCATCCCAGGACTGCCTGTTCCCTTCATCCTGCTCTGCTTTGTATTTTTTCCTTAGCCTTTATCATTATAATCATTATAAAATAATACACAAATCGGTTATCTTTTATGTTTGTCGTTTGTCTCTTCACAACTTGAATGGAAGCTTTATAAAGGAAAATATCTTTGTCTGTTTTGTTCACTGATATATCCCAACCACCTTGCAGAGTGATCAGTACCTAGTAGGTGCTACATATACATTTGTGGCATAACTTGAATGAAAAGTAATTATATAAAAATATGAATGATATTATACTGGATAATTTTAACTGAGCATTTACTAAGTACCTGGCAATGTGTTTGTATCATCTCATCCAATGTTTCCAACAAATTTATGAAGCGGGTACCATAGTACCACCAAATTGCAGGTGGAGAAATTGACGGTTAGAAATGTGAGAGTACATTTTATAAGGTCTCGTAGCCAATATAATTAAGAACTTTGATTTAAACCCAAGAAGCCTGACTCCTGTGGACTCTATTCAAGCAGAACAGTGTTGCTTGTATTTATTGATTTATTTATTGAGGTACTATTACTGAGATTCTGTGAGATGTCAGTCAGGAAAGGAGGTTTTCCTGTGTAAATATTTTTGGTAACCACTGACCCAATGAAATCTTATGTTTGCAACTCTAAGCCCTGAGCAGATTTCCACGTGATTAGATTCTGTGGCATTTGAACTATCTCCCCCACCTCTTGTGATTAGTTATTTGGTTTTGCAGAAGAAAAAGTAAACAACTTTTGCAGTGTTGAAGACTTTCTTCTATTCTTATATTTAAAAAACAAAAGACAAAAAAAAAAAAAGAACTACCCTTCCTCATCTCTTCTCCTTTCGTTGTATTTTGCTCTGGTTTTGAGTGTTTGGTCTGTGTCAGTTCCAGTGACTGCCCCCTTCACATACTCCCTTACACCTGTTTTCTAGGAGAATGATATAAACCTGACCCACATTGAATCAAGACCTTCACATTTAAAGAAAGATGAGTATGAATTTTTCACCTATCTGGATAAACGCAGCATGCCCGCTCTGGCAAACATCATCAGAATCTTGAGGCATGAAATTGGGGCCACTGTGCACGAGCTTTCCCGGGATAAGAAGAAAGACACAGGTAAGAGACAGCAATGTTGCAACACAGATGACCCTACGTTCTCATCATAAAATAATGGCAAAAATAATCTCTACCGGGCTTGCCTGGTGGCGCAGTGGTTGAGAGTCCGCCTGCCGATGCAGGGGACACGGGTTCGTGCCCCGGTCCGGGAAGATCCCACAGGCCACGGAGCGGCTGGGCCCGTGAGCCATGGCCGCTGAGCCTGCGCATTCGGACCCTGTGCTCCGCAACGGGAGAGGCCACAGCAGTGAGAGGCCCGCGTACTACACACACACAAAAAAATAATAATAATCCCTACCCTGGAAGACCAGGATTAAGTGAGAGGATATAGGTTAGGGACTCAGACAAGTACCTGGCATATTTAGACATTTAATAAATGTTGTTTTTCCCCTTCCTCAAGATAGCTGTTTCTTATATTAGTTGTCTTCTGCTGCAATTTTCATATATTTTTCATTCGTGGATTATTTTGCTGTCAATTTCGTAATTTCTAGAGGTAGGATGATTAGGGTATCCAGGGTGCTTTCTATATAAATATAATTTCGAGACAAATTCTTTAGTTACCTCCATTTCATCTCATAGCCTCTCCCCAAGTCCTTCTCATGACATGTCAATTCTGGAGCTGGAGCTCCTTGGCTCTGTTCTTAGGTCTTTCACTGTCTCTCTGTCTCTTCCACTAGATTACAAGCTCCTTGTGGGCAGGGAGAGTCTCTTGCCTATGTTAATATCCTCAGAGTTTAGTACAGTGTTTAATATACAGCCCTCAGCAAATGCTTGTGAGTGATGGCTAAACAGAGCAGTTGTCATGACTTGTTCTGCCCCCTTATTTACTTACTGAAATTGCTACTGAGTCCAAACTTGTCCTGCTTGGGTCATGTCAGGCCAGTAAATCAGGAGACCAGTTGTTAGGGCAAGGAGTAACGACTTTATTCAGAAAGCCCTCAGACCGAGATGATAGCAGCCTAGTGTCTCAAAGAACCATCTTACCTTATCGAAGAATTCAGGCCTTCTTTGAAACTAAAAAGGCGAAAGAGTTTGTCGCAAACTTCTTGGTGCAAGAATCCTTTGTTCTTGCAGGTGTCCACATAGGTCAGGTCATGATATTCCTATAAACCTCCAACAAAACAAATACTGTTCTGCAACTAGTTATCCCTGTATGTATGAACTCTTAAAGGTCAGAGCCCTGAGAATAGGCTATCCTGTATATTTCAGGCTATAGGCAACATTCTTTCACATGACCAAGCAGAAGCGACAGAGTACAAAGGTTAAAGTAAAAGAAACAGCTCTAATATGGAGTCAGATTGGTTCTTCCCTATTACAGAATGTAATTGATGTGCCCTGGAGGGGAGTAGGGCAGTGGAGCGAAGGAATTAGGAGTATGGGCTTGGGGTTGGACAGGCTTCAGTTCAAGTCCTACTTTTTCCACTTATTGGCTTTGAGACCCTTGACAAGTCTCTTTAACTGCTCTGACCTCAATTTTTCATAGGGCTTTTGTGAGGACTAAATGAGATCTTCCATAGTCGGTGCTTAGAACAGTGCCCAGCTGCATAAATGAGAGTATGTGATGGTTGTTAAATCGATGAGCCACGCTAATACGTTATTATTAACTAAAGGCTCTACATTAGGGATCATGCTTTGTATTGTGTAGTTCTGTTGGTTTTGGTAAATGCATAATGTCATGTATCCACCATTACACCTCATGCAGAATGGCTGCAATGCCCTAAAAATGCCCCGTTCTCCCCCTGTTCATCCCTCCCTCCTTATCCCCTCCCCCTGGCAACCACTCGTCTTTTTATTGTCTCCATGATTTTGACTTTTCCAGAATGTCATGCATTATGAATATGGAATCATAGAGAATATATCCTTTTTAGGCTGTTTTATTTTTACATTTAGCAAGGTTCCTCCATGCCTTTCTGTGACTCGATAGCTCATTCTTTGTAATGTTCCATCGTATAGAGGCGTCACATCTTGTTTATCCATGGGTAAGGCTGTTAAACACTCACGTGCAGGTGTTTCTGTGGACGTAAGTTTTCGACTCATTTAAGTTAAATACTTAGAAGTGTGATTGCTGAGATGAACTACTTTTTTCCCATATAATCAAAAATTTTTTTCTACCGTAAAATCAAAAGCTTTTTTTCTCGCCAAAACATTGACGACTAGCTCAAGAGGATTTCAGGCTCTGTACCTGAAAATAGTATGTTAATAGGCAGAGGTGCTTTAAAATGAGACAAGACCCACCTCTTTGCATAGACCATTGAAACATTTTCCAAAAGACACCTCCGAGGCCATCCTAGGAGACCTCCTCTCTTCCTGCTCGTGTCCTCCTGTGGCTGTAATCAAGGCAAGGAAGTCCATCCTGGGCTTCTGCCTTGGCCAGGGGTGCTCAGCGATGCACGCGGTCTCTGGTCACTGGGGGCGCGTACTTGGAATTCCTCCTCAGATTAACCCTATCTGCCTTCCTTCCTCTTCCACCTCCCAAGTGAGCTGCTGCCCTGATGACGATGGCCTTCTCTCGCTTTTCCGGCCACCTGCTCCCAACAGGAGCCACAGGCCCTCAGGGCAAAGGGTCTGCCGAATCGTGGGTCAAGCTCTGTCTCTGCTCAGAGCAGGTAGAGGGCAGGCCAGCTGGGGCCCTGGGGTAGGAAGTCAAAGCAACTGACAGGCAGGCAGGCAGCCCCCTGGAGAGGCAGGGAAGATGAACAGAGATCAGCTGAAGGGCTGGCAGCCTGAACGGGAGGCTCAGAAATAGGATGTGGAAGAACAGTTAGGAGCCCAGACTCCGGAACCAGGATACACACTTGGTGTGACTTTGGGCAAATTACTGATCACCACAGTCTATCGCTGTATCATTTGGGAGTACGAGTCTCTGCCTCACGGGATTAATGAAATAACAGCAGTGGAGCATCGAGAACAGCACTGAGCGTGTTTAAGGGCTTAACAGAAGTTCTCTATTAGCATTATCATCCTCATTATTATAAATTATGACCTGAGCACGGGAGCCATGAAGAGCCAGCCTGTATGCAGCTACGTTTTCGGAGATTCTGGGACCTAGAAAATAACCTCACGGGTCAGGCGGCCCAACAGACTCCTTAATTTTTCATCATAAAAAATGGAAGCCGTGACTTGCCTTAAGGCACAGAGTGAGTTCTGTGCAGCTGTGGGCAAGCGGATGTCTCACACTGCTCCGTTCCTGGCACCGTGCTTGGAGCTGGAAGGAGAGAGCGTCAGCACGGCCCGTCCCTCGTGAGCTCACAGGCTGGCAAGGATGACAGGACAGCCAGGTGAATACAGAAGAGGGGCGGGCGCTGTGATGGAGACACGTCTGGTGGAACTGGCCCTCTTCTCCACTTTTGACTCTGAGGACCCAGCAAGCGTGAAAGTGAAGAAGCCAACGTTCTGACACGGAGGCACCACGTCATTGGTGTTGGGCTCGTCAGAGGTGGCACGTGACACAGGTTTGATTCCCTGGTGGGGCTCAAAACGGCAGGGCGTTGATGTTTAACGTTGGATTGATACTTTACCTCGTGAGGAAAACACTGCTCAGACTAACCCTTTAAAACAACACGTGTTTCTCGACCCTTATTTCTTTGGATGGCTGTGCACTCTGTCCCACATTGGCTGCCACTCCCTGACACGGTTTCCTGACCTTCACGTCCACGTAACAGACCGGCTGATCTCCATGCAGTGACGCTGAAACAGCCCAGTTTGGCACCTGCTGAGAGACACGGGCCCTTCGGGTTTCTGGGGTAGTTTTTGTGAACTGGAATCTGGGCCCAGGAACAGACCTTTTCAGGGGAAGCAACCATCCTTTTGCAGAGTTGTTCTTTCCGTTGAACCCCACGGGAGGTTGATTGGAAGAAGGAAGGCATCATCATAGATCCGAACCTTTGATTCTTTCACTTGACAAAATGCCCTTTCTATCGAGGGGCTCAGATCTCAGGGGCGAGTCTGACAGCAGGTTGAAGGGGAGAGATCTGAACCCCTCAAATCAATTAGGCTAAACCACTTTCCATTCTGGTTTTCAAACCGTTCAAAAGGCCGTGTGGGCGCTAGAAAATGAAAGTTTTCAGTTTCTTAATTGCTAAAGTTCCCCACCCAAAACAGCTTAAGGGAAGGCTAATTATGGTGACATGTTAAAGAAACCCCAACCTTCTAAAATGCGTCCTAGAGAAGCTGATGGGAGTTTAATAGGATTTTAATCCAGAGAGTCTTTTGAATACTTGAGGTCTATTCTCCGGCTACCCTCTCTCCTGATGACCTCAAATCCTTCTTCAACCCAACATGAAAGAGCATTAATATCTTCCATCGATCAATCTGCTAATCCTTTTACCTTTCCCTTTGAGTCTTCTGCATGACATTACATTGAGCGGGGGGAGTGGAAAATTCCTACATGGAGCCACATTGCAGCCAGGAGAAGCAGATGGACAAAATGACTTGGCTAGACAGAGGTGTAGGATCATCACCTTTTGAGAAATTTATCCGTTTGGCGTTTTTTCCAAGAGCAGTTGGCCATTGAGTAGATTTCGTTCACGCTGTGGTGGTGATTGTAAGGGTCTTGCTGTGGAAACAAAGGGAGTCCAGACTTCCAGGACAACTGCGATTTTCTGTGGGGAGTAGAAAGGCTATCTATCTATTTATTCATCTCTCTATCTACTACCTATATCTAGCCTAGGGGCTCTTACGATTTTATTTGTCTTCTTATTTGGATGAATTCCTGAAGCAATGATTTAAGTGGAGAAGACAAAGATTTAATTGTGAGACGACAAAGTAGCATCACTATATTTATTCCTTCCCTCGTATATGCCCCCCTCCCCTCCCAGCCCTCTTGAGTTTTTCCCTTTTCTGCTTCAACATTGCTGCCGTGAAAGGCAGTGCCATGATAAGTCTGCAGTTTCAGATCCGTCGTGGGAGGAGGAAGGGTAGGGTTCCTCGGAGGAGTCTGAAAAGCCCCTGGGATTTTGGGCAAAGTGGTACATGTGCACCTGCATGCATATTTTTTAGGAGAGAAGATTTTCAAAAGGGTCATTGTTCCCAAAGAGTTGAGACCCTGTGGAGAGAAGCTGCTTAGGGCAGGAGGGGGTCCAGATGGTCGGGGTTTTCCCCATTTCCGTCACCTGTGCCTGCTTTTCCTCTCTCTCTCCCTCTGCTCCTCTGTTCTGTTTCCATCATCTTTCCTTTGTCCCCCTCCTCACTTCCAAACCTCCTCCCATGCATTTCACTCAGCCCCAAGTGTGCCTCAGGGCTGTAGATGTTCGTGGCCCTGGGCCTGCAGGAGACCCAGGGTCGGCATGTTTGTAAAGACACACAGGAATGACTGACAGCCTTTTCCAGTCTACCGGGATGCTTGCTGCCTGTGTCGATGTTGCCGGAAGTCCTCTGGCAGCGGGGGACGGGACTTCCGTTTGCACTCTGCCTCATCGAGACAAGCAGACTCGCAGCTGAGAGGATAAGCCCATTGAGGGGAGGGTGGCATCAACCAGGCAACTGGAAGCCGGTCCAGGGCTTGCTGCTTCGCAATCTGTTAGAGGCAGCTCCGTTCACTGGCAAGGGAAGATCCCGAGTAAATGCTGTGCTTGTAGCCAGTCTGTTTGCCAGGTCGCAGGGCTTCAAGCTGAGGAAGATCATAAGATTATAAGCAGGCTTTCATTCTAACAGGAATTCCTTATTTGCATGCCAAATCCAAACGATTTTCCCCTTAGGTTGTCTCGTGGAAGCTTCGCCACAGTCAACTCAGATAGCCAGGGCAACAGATAACGTGATTCTCACTCTCAGCATTAGGGAGTGAGACAGTGGTACACTTGAACCGTGGTGTGGATTTTGGAGTCTTCACTTTTCCAGTTCAGTTCCAGGGCTGTAGTTGTTTTGGCCAAGTTACTCGCCCTCTGTAGGCCTAGCTTTTCTCGTCTGTAAGATGAAGATATATCTGTGTGCCATTGCGGTTGTGTGGATTCTGTGATACACTTTGCACAATGTGCCTGGCATAAAGGATCCATGCAAAATGGTCAGTAAACTTGTCCCTGAGTCTTTTCTAAGGACACCCGGTGAATCTTACGGTTGAGGCAAAGCCAGAATCCCCAAACTCCTGTTCTTTGGTAAAGATAGGCCACCGTGATGTGCTTTTGGGATTGTGAAAATTACAAATAATTACACTGAGAACCCCTTTTCTGTCTGTGACAGGTGTGTTCCCTCGACTGAAGGGGTAATAAAGGAATATGAAATGATTTTAACTGAATGTCAAGTTGCCATTCATGCTGGATTGAGGGAGTATCACAGGAAGTCAAAAAGAGCAATTAGTTTAGAGTCGAGAGGCGGGATTTGGAGTCCTGTTCTGTACACTGCCAGCTAGGTTTGAATCCCATCTGACTCCCTGCCATCTGGGAGACCTCTTTACCTCTCCTTCCTCACCTGTGAAGTTGACCTAAGACCCACTTGGCCACCTTCTAGGGCTCATGGGGTCTTCGTGCAAGGCACTCTGCGTGTTAGGGTGTTTGATGGGTTGAGTTGAACAGGCCCTTGATATTATTCCTCCTTAAGCCTCAATAAGGGAGGAGCTTTACGATCTATAACCTCAGCTTAATGTCAGACTATTTGCCACCACCAGCTCCATCGGGTGGACACAATGACCAGGCTAATAACACAGAGGGAGTTGGTGGCAGTCACCCCCTCACTGGGGCCAGCCTCACCTCGCAGCCAGGGAGATAACTTCCTCTTTGGGAGGATGTGGGGGGCCCTGGGAATGGTATCTCATTCCCAAAGCTGACTTCCTGTGAACATGGTTTGGACGCTTGACATTATCCACTTGGCCATGTGTTATATTGGAAATAGCACTGGTCTAGGAAACAGCTTCACATTCAGATTTCCCGCTTTTTTCCCTCCCTCCTTCCCTTTTCCCCCCTCCCTTTTTCCTTCTCTTCTTCCTTACCACCCTGACAACATCCATTACCAAAAGCAGTAACCTCTTTCTTGCTTTCATCCTCTTTGAAATATTTTAGCCTTTGACGCCATTTTCCCCCTAGAATTCTCTTTTTCCTTAGTATTTTATGAATTACGTGGCTCTTACCTATTAAAATCCTGACGATTGGGGTTTTCTTCCTTTTTCTCTTACTACTCCTTCTCAGAAACCGGAGTCTGCTTTACCACCTTCTTCTCTTTCATTCCCATTTATGCCCTAGTTCGGTTGATCATTCATTCAACTCATTTATTGAGCATCCATTCAGTGGCAGCCACACGGAGGGATGCAGTACGGAAAACAACACACGTGGTGCCTTGACTCACATGTCCTGTGGTGTAGGAGGTAGTTGCTGTTTGGCCATGTCTATGCAGGAACAGGGAAGTGGGCGTGTGTCAGGAGCACCTAGGAGATACACTGAAGTCATTCTTGGGCATGGTGGGGAGAGGGGGAGCAGGGCCAAGGAGGGGCTCCTGGAGGGGGACAGACATATGGAAAAGGCTTTAGATGCATTCTGTTTGATCCAATGGAGGTTGACTGTAACTCCAGCTGTAAGTAGCCAGTAGTCAGATCTCAGGGCAATGTGAGCGCTCAGAAAACAGAATTCAGTATTTGGGAATATGGTGGACAACCTGCCAATAGGTAAGTTTATAAAATAAGTGACATCTGAAAAAGGCTATCAGGAGGATAGCTCCAGGTTAGATTGGTGATTGGAATAAATGCCCTTTTCTTTATTCATTATTTCCCTTGTATCTTTCACTCATTCCATCCATTTATTCATTTCCACACCATTTCACTCTTTACTTCCTGCTAGGTTCCTTTTATTCATCTGGTTCTCATTCTCATTTTGACATGTGGAAGGAGAGATCAAAGGCTTTGCCTGGGCTGTCAGTGATAAAAGTGGGCCCTGCCCTACCACGCCTGCACTCCATCCAGGAGGCAGGGACCAGCTTGGCTCCATCGGCCAGCGTTTGGGTCACCCGTTCTCGCCAAGACCTTCCTGAAGGGCGTTCCTTCTTCAAAAAAGAAAATAGAAGCTCCTTAAAAGGGAAAACTAACCCCCTCAGAAGTCTTCATCTGTTGTGATCAGCACAGCAAAGGCTTCTCTGCCCAGCTGGAGGCCATAGGAGGCTTCGGAGGGGACATCCAGGAGCCTGGGAAGAAGGGGTGCAAAACACCCTTCTATTTTGGGCCTAGGAAGCCGAGGATTTATGGCTCTCCCCGAGACAGCCTGGAGACAGAAGTCTGGGGCAAGCCTGGGTGCCTTGTTGGCGACACCCTGGGGCTGGTGGAGGGAGGGGGTTAGATAGGACCCAGGCTGCACCTTGAACTGCTATAAATTTAATGGGCCAGTTCTGACCCGCTGGGAAGCAGGCTCCAGCCAGGCCTGGGGGCTGCGGAAAGCTTTTGCTCAGGAACACCCCTGAGCCAGCCGCCCCTTGGCGCCCAGGCTGAGCAGTTGACCCCGACTTAATGAGACCACGACGTGGGTGTCCAGGGCCAGCTCTCCCTCGGGCTGCTTCCCTTGGAGCCAAATCAATATTTATTAATGATCCGCACCCCGCCCCCACCCCGGATGTCTCTTTCTTCACAGAGGGCCTCTGTTGCACCAGCCTGCCCAAGCCATTCATTAACTGCGGAGCCCCGCAGCCCGTGAGCCCGTGGAGGGGCTCACAGGGGCCAGCCCACCGCGGATGTATTTGCAAAGGTCATTAATGAGCTAATCTGATTTAACTTTTCAAAACAGAGGCCTGGGTCGCTGGGGTCAGTCTGGATTCCCGGCTTTGTGAGTGAGACTGGGTGGGAGGGGAAGGGCCTGTGAGTGTCACTGAAGAAGAGAAAGGAAATGTGAAGGTGTCTTTGAGGAACCGAGGACTTAGGTGTTAAATAGTCACCTCCCCTAAAGCCAGGGGGGCTCGGGATGGAAGGTGGTGAGGACCCGAGGCTGTCCTAGGGATTTTCTTCAAGCCCCTCTGAATTCCTGTGTTAGTTTGTCATCTCCTTCCCCTCTCCAGGCAGGAGAACAGAAATCTAAAGTCAAGGGCCGCTCACCTGCACCTTATTCTAAACCAGCCTAGCACCTCTCAGCGCACAAGCTCAGCGCACAAGCTACAGGGTTCGGATTCCCTCCCAGCCGGTGCTGTGATCTTGAACAAGTCGTTTCCTCTCTCTGAGCCTCAGTTTGCCCATCAGTGAAGCGGAAATAATCGTGTCTACCCCCCTAGGGTTACTCTGAGAATTAAAACAGACAATGGAAGTAAAGTGCCTAGTGCAGCATCTGATGTATGGGAAGCTCACAAAAAGTGTAACTTGAAAAATAGGTAACTGTAACTTTGGGGCTGGGGAAATTAGAAGAGCCCAGGTGTCGAGGATGGAGACACAAGTATGAGCCCTGCCCCTGCCACCAGTGGCCTGCGGAACCTTACTTAACCGGACAAGTGTCCCTGGGACTTTTTTGTGAGAGGTTCAAGTGTAATGATGACACACAGGTCTACCTACTGGGGGTCAGTGGCTTCTCATCCTAACCGAAGAGTAGGTGAGCGCTTGGCTGCCGCACCTGTTTCACAGATGAGAAGCCAGAAACTCAGGAATCAAGGAACTTTGTCTGTGGGAGGGATGGGTAGGAAAGCTGAAACTTGAACGCAGACCTACCGGCTTCCAGTCGGTTCTCTGCAGTCTCCTGCCTTTAGCACTTGCGGTCCGCACCCTGTTTTGCTTCCCAGCTGTGCTCAGCTGGGCCTCTTCCCCAGGCAGTGAGCCATGGCAATGGCAGGACCTTGGTCCCCCCTGACCCCCCAACACCCAGAACTTGCCTCTCCTGGGTCTCATTTCCTTAATCCCTGCTCGTCCCTGCTCCCCAGGCTGACAGGTGGTGAACTACTTCTCTTAATCGTCAAGCCCAGCCTGGGTCCTCTTTTCTACCACAGAGGCTGTACCCAAGGGCCTCCGGGAGACGACACCTTAACCTCACGTGAGGTCTGGGGAGGGGATGGGGGAACCGATTCAAAGGTAGCACTGGGCTGCTGCCTGGAGAAAGTGTGTAGCAGGCCCCTCCCCCTTATTACCTGGCTTTCTCTAATGATAATAATGATCACGATAGTGATAATAATACCAAATACTCATAACGTATCTGTGCCAAGCACTGTCCTAGTCCGGCCTTAGCTCATTTAATCCTCACACACTCGGAAGTACATACTCTTATTATAGCCGTTTTACAGATAGGAACCTGGGGAACAAAGGGGTTAAGTAATTTGCACAAAGTCTCAACGTCTCAAAGTAGCAGTGGTGAGATTTGGACCCAGGCAGTCTGGCTCCAGAGTCTGTGTGACTATAGCCACAAAGCTTTGCCACTTCTCTAGCCTGCTCTGTTCTGGGCCTTTTCCGCATGATGAGGGGGCCCAGAAGCCACTGAAGGCCCCTGGACTTGGGTGAGCACCCCATGGCCTCGCAGTGCCCCCTCCCCTGGGGGTCCCTGACAGTCTCCCTGACTAGGTCCTGGGGCTTGCTAAGCTGCTTCGACCTTTGCCTTCTCTTTGTCAAGACTTGAATCCTTTGAGTCTTTGCAGCCCTCTCAAGTTCTCTGATATTCTTTTCCACCAAGAGGTCTGAACCAAGCCATGTGGCCCAACTACAAAGTGTTTTCCCTTTGGAGGAGAGAAGAAAAAAAAAAAAAAAAAAAAAGGTCAGCCAAAGCTGAAAATATGCTGCTCTGCTGCCCTCTGGCGTTGGGAGCCGGCCAGCACACCCAGCTGTGAACCGAGGCGGGGACAACAAAGCTTCTCTCCGGAGTAGAGCCCTGTTTCTTGGGTGAGAGAAAGGGAAATGGTGGGGGCCATGCATTTTGGATGCTGAAGAAGTGCAGTGGCTCTACTTCCAGAAACAAGCGAGGCCGACCCATTAACTGACTGGAAGCATCAATATATTTTCATGTGTCCCTTGGCCAGCCTCAGCCCTCCACAGTTGGAATATGAAACCCAAAAGGGACTACAGCGGCTAGTGAATCCCCCAGCTCGAATTTTATACAGGGGGAAACTGAGGCCCAAGATCAGGAACGCTGGTAACATCAGAGCCAGATTGAAAAGGAGCTTCTAACTCCAGTCTCCCTTCTTTCCTCCTCTTCCCCTCCTCCTTTTTCTTCTTCATCATCATCATTAAACTTTTTCCCATCCTAATTGTAAACACCGATTGAGCACTTACTGTGTGGGCCAGTCACTCTGCTAAGATGTGTCCCATTTCCTATAGCATTTAATGTATGCAATGATGGCAATAATAGGGAATGACAGTTTTAATCCATTTCGTGGCTAAAGAAACTAAGGCTCTGAGCGATGAAATAGGCACTCAGTTACACAACAGAATAAGTGGTTGACTTCCTGGCCTCGCGGAAAGACTTTCTACTCTGCTCCCTGCACTATATTAACGGCAGAGTAAAAAGAAAAAAAAAAAATCCCTGGAGCTTGCAGCTGAATAATACTAGTACAGACGTACCTCTTCTGTTGTGCTTTGCTTTACTGTGCTTCACAGATTCTGTGTTTCTTACAAATGGAAGGTTTGTGGCTGCCCTGTGTCAGGCAAGTCTATTGGTGCCATTTTCCCAACAGCATTGGCTCACTTCCTGTCTCTGCGTCCCAATTTGGTAATTCGCATAATAGTTCAAACTTTTTCATGATTATATTTGTTATGGTGTTCTGAGATCAGTGATCTTTGCTATCACTACTATGACTCATTGAAAGCTCAGGTGACGCTTAGCATTTTTTAGCAATAACGTATATTTAATTTAAGGTATGTACATTGTTTTTTCATACATAATGCTATTGCACACTGAATAGACTACAGTATAATGTAAACATAACTCTTATATGTACTGGGAAACCACAAAATTCACGTGACTCACTTTACTGTGCTATTCTCTTTACTGCGGTGGTCTGGAGCCGGACCCACAATATTTCCAACATGAGTCTGTATTTACTATGTACCAGACACTGTTCTCAACAAATCACACATATTAACTCTTTTAAACTTCTGTTGTT
Source organism: Neophocaena asiaeorientalis asiaeorientalis (assembly GCF_003031525.2). Classification (NCBI taxonomy): domain Eukaryota; kingdom Metazoa; phylum Chordata; class Mammalia; order Artiodactyla; family Phocoenidae; genus Neophocaena; species Neophocaena asiaeorientalis. The sequence continues at coordinate 4,759,353 of NW_020175731.1, forward strand.
TCTATAAAGTATACTTTATTATCCCCACTTTACTTATGGGAAGACTGAGGCGCAAAGAGGAATAATTTGTCCTGGATGCCACAGAGGGTAAATATAGAGACAGCATTCAAGCCTAAGCCTGTGTGGCTCTGTTATCCAGGTCCTTAACCATGACCAGTCTGTGTCTCCCTGAGGCAAATAGGGAACCAGATCTGGGACAGATCTAGGAACAGACTCTGGCTATTACAGTCCCCTTGAGCCATGGCAAGGTCGTGTCATGTCTCTAGGACCCTCACCCTGGGGTCTGGAGCCACAGGATCTTATATAAAATAGTATCCCTATCTCCTTGCACTGCTTTGTTCTTCTTCAGGAGCTACCCGGCATTGTTATATATTTAAATTTATTTACTGTTTATTCCTTGTCACCCTCACTAGAATATAAGCACCACAGGCATGAAGACTCCACTGTATTCACCTCTCAATATCCAGTGCCTGGTAGTAGTGGATGCTCAGTACATAATCATGGAAACACCTTTGGCAGGGCTAACGGCCACGCCGCCCCCCACCAAGTCAGAAAGGGGTGCAGCAGGAAAGGGCTGGGGGCAGCTGTTATTGCCAGAATTATGGATAATTTTTAGGCAAAAGAGAGACTATGAACGAGTGGGGATGGGCTGCCTTGGAAGTGAGGTAACAGGACGACAACATGCTAGAGAACCAGGAAGGGTCTTGGAGGAAATCCCGAGTCCTGGCTGACTGCAATAGGATGTCCTTCCTCAAGCCCTTCCAAACTCGGGTAGTGAATAGACCCCATTTTCAGTGCTGATAACAGAGGTCCATTGTGCAAGGGAAGGCACTGGATTCAGGGAGAAAGAGAAGCTTGAGGAGAATTCAGGTGACAAAGTGGGAAGTCAGGTCCCATGCTAAGTGAACAGAACATGGCGCTGAGTCATCCCAGACTCCAAAGTCTAGGCTTTGGGACCGCAGAGGTCCTTGAAGAGGTAAAGTGTTTAGGGCACTGCCTAGCACGCAGCAAGAACTATATAAGCATTAGCTGGAATTACTACGTCTGTTCCCATTATTACTACCATAGGGAGCTCACCTTGAGAAGTGGGCTGGTTTTAGGGGCATGGAAGCCTTCAGGTGGGAAACTGTAAAGACAATCAGGCCGTCAGGCTCCAGCCCTCACAACCACTGTGCGCCCCACCCCCATACCTGGCAGGACAGATTTTGCGGTCCAGACCTGAGACCACAGAGTCATCCAAGCCCGAGTTCCAATCCTGAATCCACTGTTTCCTAGCAGTGTGTGTATTTGGGTTTGTCACTTAACCTCTCTGTATCTCAGTTTTCTCATTTATAATATGGGGAGACCCACAGTACCCACCAATAGTACAAATACTAAGTAAAGTATTTAGAATGATACTCAGTGTTAGTTTTTATTACTAACATAGGAAGTAGAAAGCTTAGCATCTCAGATCTATGGAAACGAGGCTCTAAATGGACCGTTATTACCGCTATTCAGATAAGCATCTTCTTTTGGTGGAATGCAGCTGTTTCCCGTCTGATGCCGTTATTATAGACCATGGAAGACAGTTCCCCACTCTGGCCACTAGATGGCATGCATGTTCTTTCCTGCCCCACCCGAGCAGGGCCAGAATCAGAAATAACGTGCAAGAGATGGAAAGCTACCTTTTTGTGGGCCACTCGGCTGCACCCTTTGCCTGCATTCTCATTTACACCCCGCAACAATCCCCAGATTAAAGGAGATATTTCACCAAAGATGCTAAGCATAGAGCCTGGCACATGGTAAGGTCTCAAAAAATGTTTGGGATGCTTTCTATCGCTCTTGCTGCTATTCTCCGTTTTACGGAGTTGGGACTGAGACACAGAGAAGATGAATAGGCAGCTGGGGCCTAGATTCGAAGCCAGACCTAACTGGCTGTAGGTTCAGCATCTTCTCCCCTAACCTTTCCTCCCTCCTTTCCCTCCATGCACCTAGAACTACAGTACACTCCTGCCTGGTTCCTGACTGCTTGGAACTTACAGTTCAAAATGTCCTGGTCTGTTCATTCTTAGGATGGCTCCACTCCCCGTGTGTCTTCTTTCTTGAAGGCCACATCCACTTAGGAGCTACCATCTGCGCTTTGCCCCGGGGTCCCTCTGCAGGACCCAGTCACTGTGGGTCACACAACGCAGACCCCATCTTCTCTCCCGCTATGCCACTGCTTCAGAACGAGCCCACAGATTTTTAGGTGCTGCAAGGCATCGTCAAACTGCCGGACTGCATTCATTCTACGTCACCAGTGGCTTTCAAATTGACTTTGGCATCAAACGGTTTTGCTGGGGTCCCTGGGGGGCCCTTTTGGGAGGGAGACTCATGATAGGAAGATGGGGTCAGGAGAAGAGAGCTCACGGGCTCATCTGTGCTTACAGTAGAACAGCTCTGTTTTACCTAATTTATATTCCGGAATATGCCTGAAACACATATTACATGAAATATTCTGCTGCTACAGTAAACCTTCAAAAACCACTCCACTATGCTACGATAGGCGGAGAGGAGATGAATTTTGAGACAATTCAGAGAAAATTTCCAGGAAAGAGAGTATGTTTAGGAATGTGTTTTCAAGTTAGTTTCCAAGGTGCTAAGTGAAATAAGTCAGACAGAAAAAAAAAAAAAGTTAAATACCGCATGGTATCACATCTAGGTGGAATCTTCAAAAAGAAAAAAGGTAAACTCATAGAAACAGAGAGTAGATAACTGGTTGCCAGGGGCTTAAAGGTCGGGAAATAGGGAGAGGTTGGTAAAAGGGTACAAACTTTGAGCTATAAGATGACTGAGGTCTGAGGATCTAATGTAAAACATAATGACTATAGTCGATAACACTGTATTGCATCAATGAAATTTGCAAAGAGAGTAGAATCCTCCCCCCACAAAAGATACATATGTGAGGTGATGCATGTGAATGGGGAGAATCCTTTCACCATGTATATGTCTATCAAATCCCCATGGTAGATGCTTAAAATACCTTAAAGTTTTGTTGATTATACTTCAGTAAAGTTGAATAAGTAAATAAAATTAGTTTCCAAGGAAAATAAGATTTGACTTTTGGGGGTTATCTGGGACCCCACTTGCCACCACCATGGACTTTAACTGGAGCTGGTCCCAAGCTTCTGATCTCGGTGAGGCCTTTGGCCGTGTCCTGCCAATCAGCTGCTCAGGACTTTGCCCTTTCTGTGTTGCAGTGCCCTGGTTCCCAAGAACCATTCAAGAGCTCGACAAATTTGCCAATCAGATTCTCAGCTATGGAGCGGAACTGGATGCAGACCACCCCGTGAGTCCATGGCCCCTCTGATGAGATTCTATTGGTACATCCCCTGCCGTACCAGACTCCTCGCCCTTCCTTTGGAGCAATGTGTCTTTGTTTGCTTGTACCACAAACATTTATTGAGTGCCTACTTAGACATCTTCAGCAACATCGTTACCATGGTTACTATTGTTGAAGCAAATACAGATTATTATCTACATCCAGAAACTATTGTTTATGTATCATATATGTATGTAAGTGATGTGTACACACACACACACACACACACACACGTAAATTATCTTTATTTCTGACTTGGTCCAACTCCAGAGGTTTAAATCAAGCGTTTGGGAGACACTAAACTACTAACAACTCTGCCAGGTACCGTGGAGCTATAGGGAGTGGTGACACTGGAACTGGATTTCAAAGTCTGAGAACAAGATGCTAGTCCAATAAGGAACTGAGAGGTTTTATGAGCTGAGGGTACAGCATATGCAAAGGCTCAGCGTTCTGAAAGTATCCGGAATATTTGGGGAATGGCTGGCTGGCGTGTTAGGTGTGAGCGTTTGAGAGTGTCAGATTATGAGCCTGGGTGGTGGGTTGTAGTCAGAATTTAAAAGATCTGATGTATCTGACAGAGAACTAGGACTGTGTCCCGTGTCCTTTAATATTTCTAAGTGAAGGACTGGGGTCAGGGACCTTAATCATTCCCCTTTTCTAGGGCGGAGGGTTCCAGGGAGGAGCAGCCCGTAGGTGAGAAATGCCACCATCATGTTGATGGTCTTTTATTCTCTGCCCAGGCAAATGGTCCCTCAATCTTTAAATGACGTGGAAGCTGTTTTCCTTCACAAAAGCGATGGTTACTGTAACTTACTGGGAGCCTCTGCATTTCATCAGGACTCTGTTTTCTTCTTCCATTTATGTGGTCTTTACAGTTGAGCAGGTTGTGAACTTGCTCTTCACAAGGGCTCTTTTCAGTAAGCAAAACTGACGTTCCCATTTTACAGACAGATTCATTAAGGCCCAACATGAGTAAATAACTTTTCTAAGGTCCCATGCTGAACTTTGGATCCTTTGACTCTTACCTCAGTGCTCACGGTGCCTGAGGACAAACATTTAGCCAGTGGCAGAAATTCAGACCCCTTCACAGAGACAAAGAGCAAGCTATTTCGGGGGTAGGCTGGCCTTTTAAAATATGAACAGTTGTTGTTCCAATTCAAATCGTAAACTCCTTAGAATGGACTCGAAAGTACAGAAAAGCATGAGGAAGAGAATGAAGATCATCCATAATCTCTTTTTTTATCTTATTTATTTCTCTTGGTACTATTCTGCATTTTTTTACACTGAGAAAGTGTTTTATAAACAGAAGCAAAGGTGAATTCCCCCCCTGCTCCTAGGCTTCAGAACAGAAAAAACAAAAATCACCTATGACACTGTCCAAAAGTAATCAATATTTTATTTCTTTATTTAGACAGACATGAATATATATGTGTTAAATGCAGTGCCATAACTTACTAACCAGCCCCCAACAGCAAGCTTGTAGGAGGTTTTCAGTCTTTCACTGTTATGATAATTTGGCAGTGAATCTTCCACCTGTGTGTGAACTCCCAGAGCTTCTTTGATTCTTACTTGTGAAGTTAATTAATCTAAGGATAGAAATTGGATTTCAGGCTCCTCACCTTTATTTTATTTATTTATTTATTATTGGAGTATAATTGCTTTACAATTGTGTCTTAGTTTCTGCTTTATAACAAAGTGAATACTCTCCCTGCAAAAACTAGAGGTAAAGTCGGAGCATTTGGATGCCGGTCCCATCTTCCTGGGTAGGATGCAACCCAGTCCCATGGAGCCCTGGGGATGGCCAGTGTCGTACAAGGAGAAGCTTTACATCTCCTTTGATGAGTCGGTGTCGGGCCTCTCTGCCCTGGGAGCAAAGCATCTCCAAAAATACTGTTTCTAAGAAAAGCTAGCCACCCTTGACCCCGTACCTGGTATGGGCCTGTCGGGGTGTTTTCTCCTCTTCCCCAGCTGTCTCCTCCTTCCCTGTCTCATGTCCCATCTGTTGGCCACGTGCCTGGCTCACGTGGCACAGTGGGGGAAGAGGCCAGTCCTCAGATATGGCCTGTTCCCTCTCTTTATCCTCATGTCTCCTCAGAGGCAGTCAGGGCTGGGCTTAAAACTACCCTGGAATTCATTGTCTTTACAGATCCAGCCCATATCTTTGGGTCCCTGGCCTCTCCATGTCATGCATTTTATCATAAAACTATAACTTATGAGGTACACAGTCCCCCTGACGAGGAGGCCAGGCTCTCTCTGTTCCTTCCTGTGGCTTCTCATCAGATCCCGGGAACTCACGGGCCAATGTCAAGAGTAAACCCTCCAGGGTGCTTCCCTGCAGCCTCTGGGCCTCACAGGGCCTGGCCTCGCTGTGAGGAGTGGCTGGGATGTCCTACCCTGAAAGAACCCTCCATTCCTTGTGGTCCCCTGGTGTTCAGGACGATCTCCCCCTGACCCCCTGCCCTGGCAGCATGGGCTGGCATTGGACCCAGCAACTCACTTCAGGGCCTCCAAAACAGCCACTTGGAGAAACGAGGCCAAGGGAGATTGTTCCTGAAATGCAGGGTAAAGGGCATTTGCCTTTCAGCTCGCTAGTGAAGCGGGGCCGTGAAATGGGGTAGCTGACCTTCTTTCTTCTGCCAGCAGTCTCCCGCCTTCCCTCCTTCCCTCCTTCCTTCCACAAACATTTATTAAGCAAATGACATTCACAGCTAGCATTTCTTACGCGTGGACTGTATGTCAGGCACTGTGCTAAATGTTTTATCCACATTTTCAAAATTTAAACGTTATAACCATCCTGGGAGGATTGTATTTTCTCATTTTCAGAGGGGAAATCTCAGACGAAGAGGGCTGTGTGGCCTCACGTGTATGTGAACTGTGTCCCAAACCGCGTAGAGGGAAGGGGGCTGAAATGATTCATAAGACATGGTTCCTGCCCTCCAGCAGAGTAGAGCAGGGAGGGGTGCCCACTCTTCCCAAGGGATGCCGGAGGGGACTGGGATACAGCTTGGCAGGCGGAATTCAAGTGGGTCTGCGGGATTCCCATTTCTAAAACGGACTCTCCTTTCTCTGACCATCTCCCAGCCTCTGTGCTCCTGTTCATGTCATTTCCTTTCTCCGGGACACTCTTCCTTATCCTCTCACTTCTTTCCCTGCTGGCAAACCTCTCTTCATCTTTTAAGGCCCAACTCATATATCCAGGTTTCCGTAAAGCCTTCCCCCTACTTCTTTCCCCAGGCCAAGCTTTTCACACTGATGCTGCAGAACTCTGTGCGCTGTGTTTTATACTTTGAACACAGAGTATCAGATCAAACTAAATTCACTGCCTCATAGGACTTCTACAAGGGTCATGAGCCTGATTCTCAAACTGTAGTCTTTGAAAAGAAATTCATGATCAAAGGGAGAAAGGCTGTATCCTAGAACCTCATTTTAAGAATTTACAAGTCCCATTATCTCACTAGAGGCTTTGGAAAATCCTGTAAAAATGAAACCCATTCAACCAATGCCCCTTAAGTTTATTTACCCATGGAACCCCTTTTTCACGGAATACCATGCAGTATTATCTTAAGTGGTAAGTGTTCCATGAAACACAGCTTGGGTGATATTTGGTTAAATCATGACACACAAAGTACATGATTAAACACCAGGTTTAATGAGTCAGATAGCATACAGTATCAGTTCTAAGTTCACTATCAGTTCTAAGGTTCGGTCCAGTTTGGGGACTGGAATGGTTAGGGAGGACTTTGGGAAAGAGGGAGGTCTGAGGAGAGCCCTCTAGTAACAAGGTCAATAGGGCCAACTGTTTATCGAACAACCCCCAAATCTCTATGGATTAACCCAATAAAAGTTCATTTCCAGTGTTGGTCAATAGGGAAATTGCTTCCTGCAGTCTTGGCAGAGACCAAGTCTCCTTCCATCTAATGGCAGAACCCTCATCCGGGTCTTGGCAGCTGTCTCCATTCTCCCAGGCATGGGAGAAGAAAGTAAAAATTACGCCCGGGAGGTTTCTATGATCCAGGATTCAAGGTGACTCACTTACCTTCACTCGAATTCCACTGACTGCAGCTCAGTCACAGGGCTGCTACTTCCTGCAAAGGAGGCTGGGAACAGTGGTTTAGCAATGTTCTCTGAAAGTAAGGGGGCTCAGATCTTGGGGAGCACAAGGAACCTCTGCCACACAGGCCCAAACCCCAGAGCTCCCTCCTCCAGTTTCCCTGGCACCTGCACCTGTGTCTAAGCTGAAGATCTGCACAAGGGGCGGCTTTCTGGTGGAGAAAATATTAGCTAATACAACTGCTTTTCTGTGTCTCTTTCTACTTCTTGATCTAAATCTCTCAAACTGCTTTTCAATCTTTCAAGGCGTGGATATTGATTTTCCCCGCTCTCCAAAAAGAGCCTCGCTCATCCCCAAGAGCAGGGAAGTCTTTCCAGTACTTCTCTCCTTCCCTCTTCCTTTGCCCATCCATCCTTCTCCACCCGAGAGCCCTGTCAAAGTCTGTTCTAAGGATTAGTCAGCTAGCTGAGTCATCAAAGACTTCCTTTAAAAAAAAAATTATTTATTTATTTGGCTGCGCTGAGTCTTAGCTGTGGCACAAGGGCTCTTAGTTGAGGCATGCATGCGGGATCTAGTTCCCTGACCAGGGATCGAACCCAGGCCCCCTGCATTGGGAGCATGGAGTCTTAACCGCTGGACCAGCGGGGAAGTCCCTCATCAAAGACTTCTTGCACTTCTACTAAGCTGCTCTGTCAAAGCATAATTTTTAAAGAGATACAGGTAGATAGTGAACATCTGTCAAAAATCCATTGACTCGGTTAGTAAGGGAAACAACAAGATGACAAGGATGGTGCAAAGGAAGATACAAGAGACCAAAGCCTATATATGGTCGTTGAAAAGTAGGACGCCAGAATGAGACTGAAAAGGTGAATACACATGGTTAACGTCCTATAAAACAATAAGCCATCACCATGAGTGTTTTCTATTGGAAAGAAGTCATTTGCAACTTGATCATAAAATAAATGTTTTGCAACTTACCAATCTTCTATAAGTCAACATCTAAGTTTGAAGAGTTTGGGCCTTACTAGTTGATTGCACATCAAACAAATATACCTGCCCCAGAGCATACAGTGAGCTTGTTAGCCAGTGATCTAATAGGACTTTGAAAAGGCACACAGTAATTTTTTTTGCCTAAGTTTTGCGTAATTTTTCTTAACAGCTCCTACTCAGGAGTATGCTAAGTACGCTTTGCCCTGAAAATCCAGTGATAAGTAAAATAAACAGATTCCTGAGTTTAGTAATTATTAACAAATATAATGACTGAAAGGAGGAACACTCAATTCGCCGAGGGAACCTATTGTAGAGGGAAACCAATAAACTTCAGGACAATCAAGGTAGGTTCCTAAAAGCTGAAACCAAGTTGGAAAGACCAAGTAGTAGCTTGTTAGTCTGAGAGAGCGTGGAAGAGTGTTCCAGTCAGAGGGAACAGCATGTGTGAAGGCCTGAACATGGGAAAAAGCATAGTGTGTTCAAAGAATTCAAATAAGACTGATTTGGATGAATTTGGAGACGTAGTATACAGGCAATTGTAGTTGGAAACATAAGCAGGGCCAGATCACGTACAACCTTGTGCACAAAGTTAAGGATTTTGGACTTTATCCTAAAAGTGGTAAGAAGCCATTGAAAGTTTGTAGAGCAGAGAGAGACCCTACCAGGTTTGTATGTTGTAAGTCTCCTTGGGCCGAAGTGAGGGAGGGGGTTATGAGGAACAGACAAAGAAAGGCCACTTGGAAAGTATTTGTAGTAGTCCAGGAGAGAAATGATGGGGGCCTGAATCAAAGTGTAGCAGTGAGATTAAAGTAAAAAGGATAAACTCAAGATATTTGGAAGGAAAAATGGACAAAATTTATCAAATGTGAAGAGGAGAGAGGTAAAACAATTCCCAGATTACTGACTTGGGAAGTCAGGTATCCGAATCTTTTCCAGGACAGTCTTCTTGGCCTTATTGGTGGTGACCATGGCCAGCAATGCAGAGTGGGCAAGAGGAGGGGTTGTGGTCAGCACTGTCCTTGTCTATTGACTTGCAAGTCTTTGGTGAGTGTCTACGGCATGGCGATGGCAGGTACTTAAAAAATACGACTTTGAACTTCTTGTCTCCTGTGTACCATCCTTCCTCCAGTTGGTGTGGGACTGATAGAATGCGGAAAGCCTCTCACTATTGCCCCAGATGCAAAATAAATCGCAAGGTAAGAATTCGGCAGATGCTCTTTTAAAAGCCCAGGGATGGATGACGGGACTGAGTGAGCCATTCCAGAGTACATCCTTTTCATATTCTGAGCCAGATTTCTCAGCTTGTGGATTTCCCACCATTGTGGACAAATGCATCATTGTTTCACTGTCTCCTTTGTACTCAGAATTTTACTTGATACCCTGCTTACATTACCTAATCTAATCCACCCGACACTGCGAGGTAACTACCGTTACTAGTTTCATTTTACTGATGAAGAAACTAGGGCTCTGAGAGGTGAACTAACCATCCGGCCATGCTCCTAGGGATTGAATGAGTGAGTAATCCAATCCAGCGTGTTCAACTTCAGTAGTCTAAAGATGGCATTTCTGAGGTTTAATCTCCGCCATGATATCAAGAAATGATAAAGATCTCAGTCTAGAAGAATACTCACTCGGAAGACTTTTCCATATGGTTACAGTCTCCCCCAAATCCCCGCTGAAGCAAAAGCACAGACTTCAACACCACAAGTAACAAAAATGCTGAGATGAAAGAAAGTGATTGTTTGTGGACCGCAGGTGATGTTACCACTTCGCACCCTGTAGAATTCTCTCCCCTTTCTCCCATCCATTTCTCCTCTCTTCCCCCTCCCCCTCCCCACTCCTTCACCAACAATATATTTTCCTGTCAAAACGTACTTGGTTACATGCAGTGCGACCAAAATTGCTGCTATTAGCTTAATTGAGACAGGGTGATTAGTCATCACCAACTGTAGCTTAATTCAGAGTGTGTTCCACATGTCTGCGGAGGCCCGTGGTCACCTGGCAGCCCAGAGGATGCAAGACCAAGTCCCCGAGATGCAGGCGGAGATTTTCGCTGCTAACTGAGAGAACAAAAGTCTGTGCCGCCTAGTTGGCAGGGTCCCTTCGCAGGCTGATAATGAACTTCTTAGAAACTTGAGCTGGCAAAGGACCATGGTTAGAAACCTTCCCATATAGAAAATCTTTGTATTATATTATATTTGGATGTGTTGATGTAGCTCAATGTATGAATCTGCTGTCACCTCCCATAATCATCTGAGATGGATTTTTAATATTATTTAACTTTTCTTCTAATTATAAAAGGAGTAGGGATAAATTAGGAGGTTGGGATTAACATCTACACACTACTATATATTGAATAGATAACCAACAAGGACCTACTGTATAGCACAGGGAACTATAATCAATACTTTGTAATAACCTATAAGGGAAAAGACTGAAAAAGATATATATGTATATGTATGTATAACAACCACTGTGCTGTATACCTGAAACTAACATGATATTATAAATCAGTTATACTTCAAATAAATAAATAAAAGTGAAACAATAAAATAAACTCAAACTGTAAAAAGGAAAAAGAAATCCACACTCACAGTAGAAAAATTCAAAAGCCTAAACAGTACAGAAGAATAAAACAGTTCCCATTTTCATACCTTTTGTTGGATTTGGTTGTATTTATTCCATCATTTAATTTTTATACTATTTATATAATCCCTCTGACACAGTTGATACCTACTGGATATATAATTTTATATTAAGATTTTTTTTTCACTGATGGAAAAGTCTTTAAACTGCCTAGACAAAGTACATTGAAGATTAAAGATAAATGGGAAGAGAAATTGCCATGGGCATCCCATTCTGGAGACAGTATAATGAAGTGGAAATCCACTGGGTAAGGGAATTCTTCGCTTGTCTCCCTGGTTACCTGTCTCAGCCCTCAAACCTCAACTTACCACCTGGCTAGGACCAGAAAACCCAAGTGGAGGTACAGCTTCTGCAGTTCAGGGCCCCTGGGCAATTGGCTCTACGGGCTTCACTTTCTTCATGTCTAGATCAAAACACAAATATAGATATTCTCCAAGGCACCCCACAAGCGCAAAAGTCTATGCTTTGTACTTAGGGGCTAGAGAAGGCCAAGACTTGTAGGTGAGGATGACTGTAAAGGTCAAGCATTAATGATTGACAAACATTAACATTATATTTTGAGTCCTAAGTATGGAGATGTGTTCTTCATTTAGCCCAGTAGACAGGTTCCTAAAAGGGTGTGTTAGAGCTGCTTGGAAATCAAATGATAGTGCCCAATCTTCTTACTATATCATCCCACAGCAACTTACCTTCATCCAGTAGAACTGGGCCCAGCATAGTTTTAAGTTTTCAGATTCCTAAACTTTCCTGTTTATTCAAAACCATTCAGTGCTTAAGAGAAAACACTATAGTTATACTTTGTAATGACCATGTCCTGGAATCTTTTCTAAATTGAATAATCACTTAATTTTTCTGGGATTTAGTTTTAGAACAAAAAAACTAAAACTAAACAGTATGGTAATTTTACTTTACTTTTCCAGTGTGAAACATTTAGATTTCTCTGTTTCTCAAGATATATCCTGGGAAACAAAATAGGGAACTCCTTTCTTCTCTCCCTCCCTCCCTTTGTTTATCCCTCCCTCCCCCTTATGCTTTTATTCCTTTCCTCTTTCAGCAAGTGTTTGTAGTTCTTTCTGTATGCCAGACTCTATGCCATGGATTATCAGGTGAAATTACATTATATCCATGAACACCTAGGTTTTTGGAATTATTGGTAGAGCTGGATTTTAAAAAAACAAAAAAATAACCAACCAACCAATCAAACAAACCAAAAAAACAATATCTGAAAGTCAGGGAGTATTTATGCTTTTAAAAAAGTCTTTACATATTACTCTCTGCGACATTAGCCTTTGTTTTTGATTCACTAATGTCTTGGTTTGGAGGAATGGTGGGACAGAGAAGTTTCAAGCTAAAGTGATGGACGGCATGGTTTATCGGTAAATGCTTGGAGGGAACAAAGCAAAGTTCTACAGTGGTGACACCACTGTCTTGTCTTACTAAAACTCAGATCACAATCAATTTTGGGGGGAAAATGACCTTTTTTCTAGCTTTATTGAAATATAATTGACACAACATCGTGTAAGCTTGTTGCTGATTTAATACATGTATATATTGTGAAATGATTACCATAATAAGGTCAGTTAACAACTCTGTCACTTCTCATAATTACCGTTTTTTTGCTGTGGTGAAAACATTTAAGATTTACTCTCTTAGCAATTTTCAGGTATATAAAACACTATTGCTAACTATAATTGTCGTGCTGTACATTAGATCCAGAACTTATTCATCTTATAACTGGAGGTTTGACCCCTTAACCAAAAAGGGGTCTCCCTGTTTATCCCACTCTCCATCCTCTGGCAACTACCAATCTACTCTCTGTCTATGAATTTGGCTTTTTTGGATTCCACATATAAATGAGATCATACAGTATTTGTCTTTCTCTGTCTGACTTATTTCACTTAGTAAAATGTCCTCAAGTTCCATTCGTGTTGTCAGAAGGTTTCCCTTCTTTTTTATGGATGAATAATATCCTATTATTTGTATATACCACGTTTTCTTTATCTATTTATCTGTCAGTGAACACTTAGATTGTTTATTATGTCTTGACTATTTGAATGAGGCTTCAATGAACATAGATGTGCAGATATCTCTCCAAGGAAGTGATTTTATTTCCTTTGGATATATACCTAGAAGTGATATTGCCGGATCATATGGTAGTTCTATTTTCAATTTTTTGAGGAACCTCCATATTGTTTCCCAAAGTAGCTGTACCAGTTTACATACCCACCAATAGTGCACAAAGGTTTCCTTTTCTCCACATTCTTGCCAACACTTATCTCTTGTCGTTTTGATAATAGGTATTCTAACAAGTATGAGATGATAGCTCATTGTGATTTTGATTTGCATTTTACTGATGATTAGTGATGTTGAGCATCTTTTCATGTACCTGTTGGCCATTTGTATGTCTCCTCTGCCTATTTCTAAATCAGATTATTTGATTTTTTTTCCATTGAGTTGTATGAGTTCCTTATATACTTTGGATATTAACTCCTTATCTGATGTATGGTTTGCAAATATTTTCTCCCATTTTATAGGTTGCCTTTTCATTTTGTTAGTTGTTTCTTTTGTTGTGCAGAAACTTTTTTGTTTGCTGTAGTCCCACTTATTTACTTTTGCTTTTGTTGCTTGTGCTTTTGGTGTCATATCCAAAAATTCTTTCCCTAGACCAATGTCAAGGAGCAATCTAGAGAAAGAAGAACAAAGCTGGAGGAATCACATGTCCTGATTTCAAACTATATTACAAAGCTATAGTAATCAAAACAGCATGGTACTGGCATAAAAGCAGACAGACTAATAGAACACGATCAAGAGCCTAGATATGAACTCATGCAGATACAGTCAACTAATATTTGACAAGGGAGCCAAGAATACTCAATGGGGAAAAGAATAGTCTCTTCAGTAAATGATGTTGGGAAAACTGGATATTAACATGCAAAAGAATAAAATTAATCCCCTATCTTACACCACTCACAAGAAATGAATTTGAAATGCATTAAAGACTTAAATGTAAGACCTGAAACAATAAAACTCTAAGAAGAAAATATAAGGAAAATGTCCTTTTAACCAATGGGGATCATGTCCATCTCAGGGATGTGACCTCCCCCTACACCCCCAACACTGAAAGACACACTTGGCCTCTTTTCACTCAGAAGTGTGGTGCTTGCAAATTGCTGAGGAAAGGCTGCCTGCAGGTCAGCCTCAGAGGAGAAATTATTATCATCCTTTCTATGTACTAAGGCAGGATCTCAGTGAGTTGAGCCCCTGCCAAGTTGTAAACGTTGACACTTACTGAAGTGAAGTGAAAAGAGCAAGAACTGGGTGATTCAAATCCTGGCTTCAACTTCACCGGACTGCACTTCTCTGAGCCAGTGTTTATTCTGGAAAGAAAGGGATAATCATACTGGCCTACCTTACACATTTGTTGTGAGAGTTATAAATAAAATAAGTTCGTAGCACGCGTAGACTAGTACATAATAGACACTCAATAAATGGCATTTTTTTCTAAATTGCAATAGCAGTAAGCATGTACCTGTTTGTCTCTCAAGAAGTTAGGAGGCAGTGCTAGACACATACCATTGGTCAGGAATTTAGCGGCTATTGTATATCTTCTTCATAGGCATTCATCCTACTAACTCTGCCGAGTTTAGCAAGTTTACAAGTTAGAATGCTGTAGATGAAATATCTTTAAAACCTGGACACTGTTTGCACTTTGGAATCCCGAGGCAGAGGCTCACACTGAGTTGAAAGCATTGCTAGTAATGCGTCACTCACGATATTTAGTGGGAGAGCTTACCCTCAGTTTAACTGAGACTTTATTTTCAGAGTATAATCAGGGGAAGGAGAGATGCACTGTCAGAGCTCAAGGACCCCCATTCAAAACGTGCATAGATACGCCAGGTCTCTTCCACAAAAGCCTGGAGAAATCAACTATCTCCTTTCTTCCTAGGGCTTTAAAGATCCTGTGTACCGAGCAAGACGGAAGGAATTTGCTGACATTGCCTACAGCTATCGACAGTAAGTCTGCTCTTCAGGGTGGGAGGTGGAGCAGGGGGTGGGGGGCGTGAGAAGAACAACTCCTAGCCTGCCTCTCCCTCGCCCAAAGGGAAACTACCGGTGTAGAGAATCCTCCCCTGTGTGTGTGTGTGTGTGTGTGTGTGTGTTTAAACCCTCCCTTGAATAACACATTTTAAAAAATCGACCGCAACACAAAACAAAATTACCCTCTGTGCCAGGGCCCAGCTCTCTCCCAGGCTTTGTTGTGTAATTACGCGGAACGTCTGAAGTAATTATAAAAGGCCTCAGTCCTGAATAAAATAGCCTCTGGTATTCTCCACATTGCACCAGAAGCTGGCAAAAGAGAATTATTTACATTCAAGAGGGAGTTGGCTGCTTTACTGAAATAGTGAAGCATTGGAGGTTTCAGGAGAGCCAAGCCTCAGGGTTCTACTTTCATCTGATCTGACCCAGATGTGAAGGGCAATTTTAGGATGAGTTTTTTTTTTCTATCTGGGGTTCTGTGCTCCTCCTCTACCAGATTTCAGTCAAAGGAAAATGCAAATGTCAAATATGTTATTTGGGAAGAGAACCACTTTGCTATTTTGAGTCCTCAGAAACGCTCCCATGAGAAACTCAGTGTTTTGGGACCTGAGCTCCATTCCTGAGTTAACAGTGTGAGAAAAGACATGCCCAAGAAGAAAGGAACACTGAGGTGATGGTATTTTAACAGCTTTGCTAGAATATGAGGGAGATAAAGGAGATGCTAGGGCTCTGTATACTGAATAAAAGCCTACCTTCCAAAGGGAAAGACTTCCAGAGAAAATGAGAAAATTCCTTTCTCTGAAAGAGTCCTGGTAGTAGAAAGATCCAGAATAGTGCAGACCTTGGTCATATCTAGACCCAGCTGGGCCTTGGCTTGTGGCAAGCAGGAATCACAGAACATGGTGACCTCTCTCCCCTGTCCCTACCGTGGCCCCAGCATGGACAGGTAGACACCATCAAATCAGCTACAGACAAGAGTCCTTCTTGAGATAGTCAGTAATAATAGGTCATATTTATCATCTCCTTGCTATGTCTGGGGCTTTGCTAAATGCTTAGTTTACATTATTTCATTTAGTTTTAATAATAACTCCCCATTTTTCAGGTGGAAAAACTAAAGCTTAAAAAAGATTAAGTAACTTGCCAAAGTTATAGAACTAGTAGGTGGCATAGTCTGGTTTTGAACGCAGGCTTGTTTAACTACAAAGTTGTTCTCAACCACTTCCCTGAGTGTCTGCGGATCTCTGAGTCAGGAGACCACACTTCTCCACATAATCCAGGAGCTGCTTATGAGATACATTCACTCCTTCTTGGCTGCTGGGATTTGAAGGGAAAAACTCAAACCCACCTCCTTTCCACAAAAATGTTACACCTGACGAAGAAGTATGGAATTGGTTGAATGCCTCCTGATTCTGGATGGTCATCAGATAAGTTAAACTGGTTTTTGAAAACTATTCATAGATGGCTGGTACTCAGAGGAATACCAGAGATCTTCCAGTCAATTTTCTACCTTGTATAGATGAATCCCAAATGGTTAAGTGATGTACTCAAGGTCATATATCTCATTAGGGACTGAACTTGTCCTCTAATTCAAAGCCTATTTCCAGCCTCATCTCAGCTCATCTCTTTTGAACTTTTGATGCTATTTACTACCCCTTCCTTCTTTGCAATTGTCTTTTATCTCGGTATCTGGTACAATGGATTCTCATTCTTTGAAGATTACTTGCTTAAATTTATTTGAGACCCCCAAACTTGGGGCACTTTCACATTCATTCCCAGACATGCACAGAGCAGGGAAAAATGTGTCCCCTGCCACATTTGTTGAATTTTTGTTCTTTTTGTCGGTAATTTTGCTGTTTAAAATGGCCCTCCAGCGTAGTGCTGAAGTGCTGGCTAGTGTTCCTAAGTACAGGACGGCTCTGACGTGCTTAATGGGGAGAATGTGTTAGATACGCTTCCTTCAGGCCTGAGTTGTTGTAGTGCTGTTGGCTGTGAGTTCAGTGTGAATCTATCAACAAATACGTTAACCAAGGTGTCTTTAACCAGAAGCACACACAAGACAAGGAAGGGATTATCAGTTGTGTCCTGCATTTCCCGCAGGAGCTATGGTTCAGTACTCACTCAGAGTTCATGGTGACTTTATGGAACAGAACTGCCGCCAAAAAGGAGAATCAGCTCTACTCTGCTCGCTGCTGGTTTCCCTCCTTCCTCTTTGAGGCTTCTTCTCAGTCTCCTCTGGCCTCCTCCTCCCACCCCAGAAATTGTCATGCCTTTCAGGACTCAGCTTTGACCCTCTTCCTTGGGCTCTGCCACCCTCCATGCCAACAGCCCCGCATTCTGGTCTCTAGCGCCTTCCCAGTCATCCTACCACATGGGGCTCAAACTCCTGCCCCTTGAGTCCTAGAATCACAGGATCAGTTGATACAATGTGTTTACTGTGTTCCAGGATCCATGCCAAGAGCAAGACAAACAGACTCTGTGTCTTCTGGGGGATCATTGAGAAAGACAGACAATAACAAAAAGAACAATAAACGCAATAGGTATGACTAAAGTCAAAACACAAGTGTCATGAGGCCACATAATTAGGAACTTTAATGTAGACCGGGGGAATTGGTTAGAGGAAGTGATATTTAGACTGAGAATTGAAGATTGAGTAGGAGTTTATCAGCTGAAGAGAATGAGGATAGTGGATGAGAGGGCAGGTCTGGTTAGAAACAGGGCTTTTGTTTTATTAGTAGATGTATCAGTATATACTTGGGTCCAGAGCTGAATTAGACAGTAAGGAAGCAGCTAAACCCTGCTCCTGTTTGCCACCCTCTTCTAGGCCCATCTACCATGTGATGCTTTGACTCTCCTCCAGAAGAATATTTAACAAAAGTCTTAAAACATCACTTTGAAGAGGCGCTGATTACTGTTGTTTTGTGGGCACCAAATTCTTTGTCCTGGTAATAATTCCATGTGTGGGGACTTGGTGTAAAATAAGACTGAGTGAGGAAGGCTATGCCAGGTGCTGGAGTACCTTGAATGCCATCTTTGGTTGGTGGAATAATTCAAAAGCAGTGTCTTCTCCTTAAAACATGATTTTTTTTTTTTTTGGAAGAGGGATACTAATTGGCTTAACTAGAAATCCTTTTATTTCAAGCCAAATTGATACTCTTCCCAAAATATCTTAGTTTATTTTAGTTAATGAGATCATAGTTTTAAAAAATTAATTGATGATATATTCAAAGACTGAGGATCTTGTAGAACCTCAGGTCTCTTGATAGAAGGAGATGGAAAAAAGGTGTTGAGTTCAATTCCTAAGTAGACCATGGAAGCTGGTGTGTGTGTGTGTGTGTGTGTGTGTGTGTGTGTGTGTGTATATAAAACTAAATTCTGACGTATTTACTATATCCAGGCAGCATTTCACACATTGCTTATTTGATTATCACTACAGTGTTACTAGGTAGGTTTGATTATCCTTATTTTGAAAAAAAAATACAGATACAGATACAGGTACAGATACAGATATAGATATCAGAGAGTGGCAATAACTTGCCCAAGGTCTGACACAGCTGGGAAGCTGCAGAGTTACAGCTCAGATTCTCCTGCCTCTTCCCAGGAAAGCAGGGACCCCTGGGCCACTCACGTCTAGGTTGGAATGAGCTGCCCCAGGAGGCATGTAAAGAGCACAGAGCTGTCACTGCCCCAGACTGTAAGGATGGGTGCTGTCAGGCTGAATCTGCAGGAAGTCTGAGTCAGAACCTCAGACAGGCAAGTGCAGGTGAAAGGAGGGCTCCAGAGTGAACCCTCACCTCCTTGGGTCTTTATACAAATGCACCTTCTCAGCCAGGTCTTCTCCAATGTCCCATGTAAGACTGAAACCCCTCCCTAACACTCCCCATAGGGACCTTTGCTCTTCTTTTTCTCCCTTACACTTTTCACCATCTAACAGAATTGTGTGGATTTTCTGTCTCCCCCCCCCACTAGAAATGTGGGCTCCACAGGGCAGGGATGTTTCTTTTTTGTTGTGGTAAAAATATTTAACAGGAGATCTAGTTTCTTAACAAAAATTTAAGCATACAATACAATAATATTAACTATAGACAATATTGTACAGCAAATCTCTAGAAATTAATCATCTTGCATAACTGAAATTTAATACCCGTTGAACCACAGCCTTCTGTTTTTCCCTCCCCACAGCCTCTGGCAACCTCCATTCAACTCTCTGCCTCTGTGTGTTTGACTCTTTTATGTACCTCATGTAAGTGGAATCATGCAGTATTTGTCCTTTAGTGACTGGCTAGATTCACTTAGCATGATATCCTCAAAGTTCATCCATGTGTTTGCATGCGGCAGGATTTCCTTCTTTTCTAGTGCTGAGTAACATTCCATTGTAAGTGGTAGGGATTTTTGACTGTTTTGTTCACTGCTGTATTCCCAGAGCATCATGAGTGTTCAATAAATATTTGTTGAATGAATAAATGAATGCACGAACCTAAGAGACCATACGATAGTAAAGATTCAAAGCGGTGAGTCAGAGATGGAGCTGGGAATTGTGCCGAGAATCACCTACAAGGCAGCTGCAGCAGGTTTGGATTATGTCACTGGGGTGGGGGTTAGGCTTTAAAATTTTATGTAAGAATACGCTAAATGGACTATAGGGATTTATATCTTTCAGCTGCAAGTCAACTCAAACAAAAAGGAGGCTTTTCTTGGCTCCTATAAGTGAAAAGTTTAAGGGAAGTAATTGAGGCACAGGTGGGTCTGGGACTCAGCGTCTCATTCTCTCTCCCCCTGACTCTGGTGTCCTCTGTAGTGGCCTTGCTCAGAGGCACTGGCCTCATGTCTCTTGGGGGTGGACCCCAGCACCGCCAGGCTGACACCACAGCCCAACCAGAGATTCTGTCTCTTTTCAACACAATCAACAAAAGTTCTCTCATTGAGTCTCATTGGCTCTCATCGGGACATGGGCCCATCTCTCAGCCAGTCACTGTGGCCAGGGAAATGAGACAGTCTAATTGACTGGGCCTGGTCACATGCCCACCTCTGAAGGTAGGAGTGGTGGAGTCTCCTCTTACCTGAACCTGCAGACTGAGATGGGAGAAGGGTGCTTTACTGGAAGAATGGGAATGGATATTGAACCCCTGGCACGGTAAATGTCAACCAGGGGGACAGCTCGGTGCCTAGGACGTTACTAACTCTTGAAAATTTGTTGCAGAAATAGCAGATACCTTTCTTTCTAAATGAGAATCCATTATCATGATAATTACCAACTATCCAATGGTATTATTGTCAGCACCAGTGTTACGTACTTTACACATAGCATTTCTTTATTTTTAATTAAAAAAATTTTTTTTAATTTTTTAACATCTTTATTGTATACATAGCATTTCAGTTAACTCTCTTCCATACCCTCCAAAGAGTTAGTTGGCATTAGCCCACCTAACGGCTATGCAGACTAGGCTCAAAGAGGTTTACTAAATGGCTTGAGGCCATTCAGCTAGGCAATGGCGGAGCGAAGCAGTGAACCCACCTCTGTCAGTTTCCAAAGCCTATTCTTTCCCTGCATCGGCACTTAGCCCTGAAACAATGGTGCATCCATAGGCAGGGGCTTTCCTGATGTCCTTTTCAGTCCCTACACCATTATAGAACCCTCTGGGCTTGTCTTGCTTTCAATTCTGAAGCAACAGTCTGTCTTTTTCCCCTAATCTCTGCCCATCTTTCCGTGGAACATAATGATGACTTTGCTTTAATGTCCTTGGAAGAGCGACAGCTCTGAAAGGGCAGGAGGAACCTAGTTTGGAGCCTGAAGATGATCCATAATTCTAAGGTAAACAGTCTCGCCTTGTCCCAGACACCGTGTACCCTGTTAGGAAACAGGCCTGTAGCCCAGAGAAGAGTCACGGGTCTTTGAAGTCAGGCTTTGTTTGGTTTTCATTTGTTTTCGCTGTTCAGAACACAGCTCACTCTTAGATGGTTTTCAGAAGGACCTATCGAACTAATGATAGGAGCTTATTGGAATCCAGATGCCCGGGCCCTCCCCTTCCCCACAGGTTCCGGATCTGAGGGGCACGTCCAACATACATACTTTAATAAGCTCCCCGTACTTTTGTTATGTCATAGCGGAAGATGCCAGGTAAGCAGATCTTGCACCTAGCATGCATTTAAGTACCTTTATAACTTCCTAGGGGCAGAAATATCAAATCCAGCAAGTACATGCCCATTAAACAAGGGATCTCAAACTCATGGTACACATATTAAATCCACTTTAGCCAACAGGTAGAATTGCTTTAGTTTGCTTGAACTTGGATGCCTTTGTTTAGAAAGAGGATGTATTCTTCACTTGACTCAGCCTCCGCCCTCCTATTATCTATACCTGCTACTTCACACATTTATATTACAGGCTCCCGAAGGTAAGTGAATTTCCATACTGGGTAAAGAATATGAGATAGGAGAGCAGAAAAGCCAAGTGGTTTCCCAAAGTGAGAGGAGATCCTTGGTGCAGTAGACCAGGTGAGAGCTTGTATCTTTGCTTAAAGTCACATGAATGTTTGCTATATCAAGAAATGGAATTTTCCTCTTTCAAATCACTTATGAAATATGAAATCCGCTGTGGTCGGGGGCGGCAGCTCACAGACTCTGAACCCGTCTCCCTCTGCTATGGCTCCTTCATCCTCTACTCTTGCACCTGCCCTGCAGCAGACAAATATTTCATGTCTGTATCCTAGTGGGCAGCCCATCCCTCGAGTGGAATACACGGAGGAAGAAAAGAAAACATGGGGGATAGTGTTCAGGACCCTGAAGTCCTTGTACAAAACCCATGCTTGCTACGAGCACAACCACATTTTCCCACTTCTGGAAAAGTACTGTGGCTTCCGTGAAGATAACATCCCCCAGCTCGAAGAGGTTTCTCAGTTTCTGCAGAGTAAGTCCACATCAGGGTCAAAAGGTCGGTGTGGGGAGGATGGGGAGGGGAAGAAAAGTAAATGGAGGTGAGTGTGTTCATGCTGATGCAGGCAGGTTGCTTGTCCCAGGAAAACCGGGATTGCACAGGCTCCGGATGCGCAGGCTCAGCGGCCATGGCTCACGGGCCCAGCCGCTCTGCAACATGTGGGATCTTCCCGGACCGGGGCACGAACCTGTGTCCCCTGCATTGGCAGGCAGACTCTCAACCACTGCGCCACCAGGGAAGCCCCCTGCAAGGATTTTTTAATACTCAAAGCCCAAGGTGCCTCGTCCGGGTTCTTCCTGCAGCTCCTGCTACTTTACGAGCTGGCTGCAGTGTGCGTTTGTGTAAGAAAATGAGATTTGTGCCGAGATACCTGAGCTCTAAGTCTATGCATCTGGTATCTGGAATCTTGCTTTGATCCTCTCTAGTTGGGAAAAACTACCTCAGTTTAGTCATCTGTCAAATGGAGACTGTCAACCTTTTAGCCTTTCTCCTAGGGAAATTGTGAGAATGAAATAAGATATTGAATGTGAAAGCATAGTGTTACCTAGTGTTACGGCAGGTGCTCATTGAATTTGGGCTTCGTTGGAATCTGAGTAACTCAGTGGGTAAATTCGTGATCGGGTTGACCTGCCCATCATTTCCAGGGGAGATAAGTGTTTTCCTTTCTGCCAGGTGGTGTTGATCTAGCAAAATCAAAATAAACAGACAAAACATATTAAACGCCTATTACATGCCAGGTAAAATGAGGGAAAGTGGGGATACAGATCACAGGGTTATACAAAGAGTTTTCTGTGTCTCTGAACTATGCAGAGATGCAATGGCCAGCTCTGGGGCAAAAAGCCAGGGAAGCTACGTGGCAGGGAGGGAAGTGGTAACTAGGATAGATTGGGAGAGGGGGTGGCTAGAGGACCTTTTGAATCCCTTCCATTTAGAGTCTTTACTTCTCAGATAAAGAGAGGAGTGGGGGCCCAAGCAGAATGAACTTCAGCCTGAATCGGAGGGACAAAGGGGTCTTAAAGACATTCTTTGACTAATTACACACGTTGCTATGGCCAATAACAAGAAGAATATAGCAGTAATACCAGCAGTTGGGGAGGTATAGAGTAGCAATTAAGGAAACAGACTCTGAAGCCAGACTGCCGGTAGCTGTGACCTTGGGCAGGAGCCTTAACCTCTGTCTGCCTCAGCTTCCCCATCTATAAAGTGGAGATAATAAGAGCATCTACCTCCTAGAGTTAGGATGAGGATGAATTCGTATATCTAAAGTGCTTAGAACTGTGTCTGACATGTGGTAGGTATTATATAGTGTTAGCTATTATTACCATGATCACTGTCATTACTATTCTCCTTCCAGGTTTGGAACAAATTGAGAGACAGATATAGGAACCAGAGAGATGGGTGATCAAAATGGCAGCTGTATTACTGATAGAAGCTACTTAGAGAATGTGGTATAGAGGTGCAGCCAAAATGGATTTCCTAATATTTCACCCCTGGATTAGGTAACTTACTCGCCAATTCATTGGTGCAGTGTGTAGTCCGTTGCCTGGCCAAGAGCAGTCCAGAATGAGCTCCTGTGTGGATCGTGAAGAGAGAAAGGGCAGAGAGGGTTAAATTGAGAATATTCATTTCCTCTTCTCAGATCCTTCAATCAGAGAAGTCACTGTTCCTCAAGGGGTGTCCTGTGTGAAGCACATATAGAAAAGCTAGAAGTGTTCCTTTCATATTCTTCCGTCTTGGGAAGTAGAGTGAAAATTCCCTCCCCACTCTGGAAACATGAGAAGTAGGGAATAAGCATTCCACCCTAACAAACAATAATGAAAGCTAAATTTATTGGATGTTTCCGATGTGCTAGGCTCTAAGTATTTTATATTTATTAGCTCTTCTGATTCTCAGACTAACCCTAAGAAAAGTATCTACCCCCATTTTGCAGATGAGAAAACTGAGGCTCAGAGAAGTGAAACTCCTTGACTCAAATCACCCCGCTAGAAAGTACTGGGGCATAGATTTGAAGCCAAGTCTGCTTGGCATCGACACCCATGCTCCTGGACAGTTGAGTGTACTGGTTCCCTCCCTAAGGGTCTTTAGGCCCTTTTGGCTCCCTGTGATGGGCTTTCAGTTTTCTTTCTCCTTTGCTTCCCAGCTTGTACTGGTTTCCGCCTCCGACCTGTGGCTGGCCTGCTTTCCTCTCGGGATTTCTTGGGTGGCCTGGCCTTTCGAGTTTTCCACTGCACTCAGTACATCAGACATGGGTCCAAACCCATGTATACGCCTGAACCGTGAGTATCGTCCTTCTGCTATCAGTTGCCAGCCACAGTGAGTGCCATCTCTCCCTGCTCCAGGCACACTGTGGGCTGGTCCATGGGACCAGTTGCCTGGATGACGACAGTACGACAAGGGAAACTCATCTCTTCTGGGGATTTTCTCTGTCCGAATAGATTGTACTGATTGGAGATTTAGGTATGTTGTGACTCAAAGGTTCAGATCTTCTCCGAATGAGAGAATGAGAGCTCACATTCAAATTCCAAAGAGACGGTAGAAGTCAGAGCTGTGAAGTGCCCAAGGGGAACAGGAACGAGTGACAGCCAGGCTGTCTCAACACCTCCTCATTCCTGAATCACACCTAGATGATTCTAATCTCTCTTTGCCTAGACTGTGTCTTGGCTGGAGGTAGTGAAGGACTGGCCACCATGCTTTTAGCCATCTTCTTAGTCAGATAGAACTTAAGCAATTGATGTGAAAAGTCAGCAGGGTGCCCCAAATGATCTTTCCCAGCCTGCAAAGTTCATTACTGTAAACCAGAAAAGACCGGTT
Organism: Neophocaena asiaeorientalis asiaeorientalis; assembly: GCF_003031525.2. Lineage (NCBI taxonomy): Eukaryota > Metazoa > Chordata > Mammalia > Artiodactyla > Phocoenidae > Neophocaena > Neophocaena asiaeorientalis. The sequence continues at coordinate 4,784,160 of NW_020175731.1, forward strand.
CCTAATACACCTGGTGCCGAAAGTGTTAAATAAATGTTAAGTTTTCTTCTCTGACCAACGGCTGCCCTCTCCAGAATAAGAGAGGACTCTGTCATTATTATTACTATTATTATTTAGTTCCCATGAGGAAAAACTAACTGAGCATATTGTATCTGCCCAGGGATGTCAATACCAACGAGAAGACTTGGGGTGGGAAGTGTTTGTGATCCACAGCTCGCACAGGCGTATGGGAGGATGCTCATAGGAATATTGCCTCTTTTGTTCTGCATCCCACCGGGCGTACACCTAAGACCCGCTGGCTGCCATGCCCTGTCCTGTCCCTTACTTTTCTTTCCCCTTCTCCCTTTTCTCTTGTACCTTGTCTCAACTGATAGCAAGCCTTACACACCACTTTTTCTTAGGAATGAGTTTGTAAGACTGAATGAGTTGCTTCCTTTCTTCCACCCATTCCTCACGTAGAAAGACTGAGTCTGTCATGGCTTATAACCCTCTTCCCCTCCAAGCTCTGTGCTTTCTGTTTTTCAGTGACATCTGCCATGAGCTGTTGGGACATGTACCCTTGTTTTCAGATCGCAGCTTTGCCCAGTTTTCGCAGGTGAGGAACTGATCTCTCTAGCCTTCTACTTACAGGGGTGAGACCTGGACTGCTCAAGATAAATTGCATCCATGGAGGGGCCTTCATGTCCTCTGCAAGGGTAGAAGCCAGGTACAGTTATGTGCTCCCATCACAGATGGGTGTGTGGTCCCATGGAGCTGGCCAATTGCCAATCCCAGGGACCACAGCATGGAATTGGTGACTCAGTCATCCTCTGAATTGTGTGTTATTGACTTAGCTAATCTCACTTGTCCTACCAGGTGTAGTTTAAGAGCCTTTTCATCAGTGAAAACCTTCCTGATCCCCATGCAGAAGTAACCTTACCATCTTCCAAGTTCTCCAGGCATTTTTTTTCCCCATCCTCTTTAGGGCCTTTGCCACTCTCTCCCCTGTCAGGCAGTCAGTTTTGTATATGCTTTAATTAAGTAAGATGGCATTTGACAAGAATCCAATGCCAATAGCCTGACTCATAGCTGACAAAAATAAAGAGCCAGTCGCCTCGTCACCATCATCAAAGCAGCAGGCCAGGCTTTGATTCATCTAGCACAGTGGTGAGCAGGCTCGAAAATGCGTTTTGGATGAGTGAAAGGATCCTAGTAAGTCTCTCCTGGCACTGAGAGGCAGCCCTAAACCGTGACTGGGTAACTGCGATCATGGGAGAGTTGAATGGTGCTTCTGGGGGGCGCGTTGCCAGGCCACCCTGTGCCTGGGTCACAGAGACGTGGATCAATAAAAGCCCTCCCTGACAGTTTTCTTCCTCACAAGGAAGAATGAAGATCAAATGGAATGACCCATGAGCAAAGCCTGGACCACGTGTGTGTGAATTTCACAAGCATTTCCCCTCAGCAGAAAGAAATAACTATTTGCACTCTTGAATGAAGAGGCTACCACTGAGTAGCTGAAACAAACTAACAAACAGCAAGCAGAATTAACTGCTTGCTAACCAAGGGAAAACTGCACTTGTTAGACACTGCCTCTCTAAACAAAGACAATGATTGCTTTTATGTGGGTTTGGGGGGATTGTGAAGTTCAGAGGTTGTTGGACTTTTAGAAGTGGGAGTGTTTAGAAATTAGGTGAACTTTAACTGTGGAAGCGTCACCATGGGACTGAGGCTATTTGCCGACCAGCTGACTTTCAGAAGTGCGGTTCCTGCTGCTAGGATGTCATTGATTGCTTGGGATAGCTTTCAAACCAGGATTTGTTAATATGGCCAAAGGAAGATCAGTTTTTTCCTCGGGGAATAGGAACTTTTAATTCTCATCACCAGAGGTTATTCTGCCCAACCAGAGGCCAAGTGGCCATTCTCCCCAGGCCGGTTCCATTTTGGGGACTCCCCACAGAAGACAGGGCAATTACCTGAGTCAGCAGACAGAAGCTACTGGGTCATCAGTGTTCACGGTTCCAACTTTGACCTGGACAGTTCCAAGGCAGGGAGTCGTTTCGAGTTCCCTGAGCGTATTCCTTTGTGATCTAAAAGCAGGACACTGGAGTGCAGGATGGAGTGGGGATGAAGCACTTTGGGCCCCTTGTTTTAGGCAAGATCTGGGCTCACAAAGAATGGTGACTATGAGAACAGGGCACTCTTTCAACCTTGCATTTGTCTATGACTTCTGTTCGATTCAGGACCGTGGCATGTCTGAGCCGGGTGGATGGAACATAGATGGGGAAGGGGCAGGAGAGTGGAGCCAGGCTAAGTCAGTGTCTGAATTTGATTTACTCTAAATCAGACAGCATTTTCTTTGCATGTAATGGGCTTGGCCAGGGAGGGATACAGAGATGAAGACCATGTAGCCTCTTGCTTCCAAGTGGGCCCAGTCCTTGGTCCTTCTCTCTGTCTGCTTTAAGTACCATCCAATCTCATGGCTTTAGGTACCATCTCCACTCTGATGATGAGCACATTTATATATCTAGCCCAGACTTCAGTCCCAAAACTGAGACTTACATATCCAACCATCTACTCAATATCTCTGCTTGGATGTCCGATGGACATCTCTATTCATCCTGTCCAAAATGGAATTCCTGATCTTACCACTGAAACTTTCTCCACCCACAGCTCTTCCTGTATTAGTTCATGGCAACTCCATCCTTCCAGTCGCTCAAACCTAAAGCATTATTGACTCCTCTCGGACATACCCCACAATCAATCTTGCATAAAATTCTGTGTTTTACCTCCAAAATATGTAGAATCTGACCATTGCCCATCACGTCCACTGCTACCAATTTCATCTCAGCCCTATCGCTTCTCATGCTGGTGACTGCAGTAGCCTCCTAACTGGTCTTTATGCCTCTACACTTGACCCCCTACGGTCAACTCTCACACAGCAGTCAGAGTGAATCTTTGATGGCACAAATCAGATCTTGCCACCCTTCTGTTCAAAACCCTGCCTTGGCTCCCCGTGTTGTAGAGAGGAGAATCTTAAGCCCTAAAACAGCCAAGGAATTCCTACATGATTGAGCTTCAGATCCCTCTTTGCTGTCACCTGCCACCCCTAATAACCCTTACTCTGCTCTAGCCACAGTGGTCCTTCCCCGTTGTTCGAACCAACCGGCATTGCCCCTCCTTCACGAGCTTTTCCACGGGCTGTACACTTGGCCTGCACAATTCTCTTCCCTCAAATATCAGCAATGCCAACAACCTCTCTTCCATCAAGTCTTTGCTCAATGATGCTTACCCTGGAAGCTTATTTAAAATCCCAGCCTCCCCACCCCACCCCCGCTTTCCTGGTGCTCCGGGTCCCCCCTTGTCCCTTCCTCCTTTTGTTTCTTCTTTCCAAAGAACTTACCACCTTGTAACATACCTATGTATAGGATTATTATTTCTGTCTTTTGCTATCCACTTAGACACTATTTACAAGGTCAAGGATCTTTATCATTTGGTACACTGCCTGCCACACAGAAGGCATTTGATAAATATTTTTGGAATGAATAAATGCATATAGTAGGAAAGAAGCATATATATTTGTATATATATGGTATGTATGATACAAGGTAGGCTGGAGCAAATGCTGTGAAAGAGGCAGAGACCACTAGGGGATCCTGGATTTGGAGCTGTGATGAGAGGTGATCCATGACATCTCAGACTCTCCAGCTATGTATATACCTGGACAGATGTCAAGCACTTCTCTGCAAGTCTCCTGTGGTGTCTTCAGGGTACATGATTAAGTCTCATCTAGTGCTCCAGGAATGTTCCACTTGAACTATGGAATAATAATCAGGACATGAAACTTCAGATGCCACTTATCGCGTGACCTTGAGCAGGTCGTCTCCCTTCTCTGTGCCTCCGTTTTCTCTTTTGCAAAGTGAATACAAAGGACCAAGTGATGGATAAAGGCTTCCCCCATTCTAGAGATCTGTGATTTTATGAAATGTGGTCAAGGAAGATTTGACAGAACAATGAGAGTCTATGTGGGCCCTTCTGAAGGCATCTAGCCACCCATCCCTTTCCTGTGGTCAAGTACGAGGTCGGACCCGAGGGTAAAGGTTGAAGATAGGCAGACCCCAGCCATGCCAGTGACTTTGTTTCTCCACAATTACAGGAAATTGGCCTCGCCTCTCTGGGTGCCCCCGACGAGTACATTGAGAAACTCGCAACAGTAAGTTCTCTCTCTTCCTGGTGGATGGTGTCAGGGCCTCAGGTCTTTGAAGCTTTGCTCCTTCCCTGAAAGCCAGGTCATTTGCGGAAAAAAATCAGAATGCCCTGGGTTACGTTTGCACGAGTGACATTTCACATTTTGACCTCTTAATGGTTCGATTGTGAAATCAACTGTATGTAGACATTGAATTTTAAATAGTGTCTTGAAAACACCAACAGCCTATAATGATAGTCCTTGAGAACCCCCTTAAGTGGGTGGGAGGTTGTCTGGATTCACAGCTTTGAAGAGGGAATATTTACTCTCTACCTTTACACTGGAGCCAGCATTAAGATCTTTCCTTTCTCAGACACCAGGTAGAAAAGGGGGTGGGCTTTCCCCTTCTAACTGAACACTTCCTTCCCCAGTGGATGTGACGGCTCATCCATTGAAGCCATGGAGGCAGTGACTCTGCACAGACTCTGCACAGGGCTTTCCTTCCTACAGACCCCTTTGCAGCTTGCGTGCATCCCTCCCCAGCCTCTAAGCCACATTTCTTATAATGTGCTCAGCTGGGAAGATGAGAAATAAAACTTTATAATGGAATTAGGGACCGCAGATGAATGCAAATATATCATGAAGATGTATCAGTTTAGAAGTTTATGAATTCAGTTTATCAGAAGGCCCCAAACTCCGATCCTTTCTCATTGACCAGCTGCTCTGAGACCCTGGGCAAGTGGCTTTTGCTTCCTCATCTCTAAAAATAGATACAATCGTTTATATTCTGCCCGTCTCAAAAGTATATCATGGTCATCTTGAGGGTCTGAAGAGTTAAACTTGTGTGAATGTGAGTTTTTAAATGCCAGAAACTGTTGCGATACAAAAAGCAACTTTCAAAGAAAACTGCAGAGCTTGATAGAATCTCTCACTTGTAAGAAAAAAAGAAACTCAAATGCAGAGCGTCATGTTACTTGCTGTAACAATGATAAAAGTACTCATTACCAACATAGCTTCTCAAAAAAAAATCTTATTATTGATATACTGAGCTGGAAACAGTCTTGGGCTCCTTGCTCTGCCCTTGAGATGCTGTGCCACTGTATGCATGTAGCTTGACCTCTCTGGGCTAAAGACTTCTCATCTGTATGTGCGGAGGTCAGACTAAGTTCTGACAGCCTTCGCAGGTTTAGCATTCTCTAGTGCAATCAACGGACTTAACTAGAAACCCACAGCTAATCCTCCAAGACTGTGACAATCTCTAGCACTAACTGGGCCTTGGCTTTCTCTTGGCTCTATTCGGTAAGGTGGTGCCAGACTTCCAGGACCTTATTGCCCAGGCCATTTATCTAGGGCACGTTGCGCTGGGAGCTATTGAAAGAAAAGGGTTTGGTTTTTGGGGAGGATAAGTGCAGTGACTGACAGGGTTTTAACACAGATTGTTGGATGGTGGGGATATTAAATAATAACCTCCGAACTGAGAAGGAAGTTTGAGGCCAAAAAAGGAAGCAGGTAACTCCATAAAATGCAACGATGAAGTTTATTGTGGGTAACTTACACACAGGCAGGGCCAGGAGGACAACAGCCCAAAGGCATCTGCAGCCTCACTTTGTGCCAGGAGAAGGGTACAGGGGGATTTAAAGGGACCAAAACTAAAGATAGAATCTGACTACTAAGGGAGAAGCATGTCCGCTCCGTCAGGAGCCAGGGTTTTTTCATCCCCTCAGGGGGTCTCATGACCATTATTCCTCGTGAGCCATTAACCGTCTGCGTCAGCAAAATTTTTCATATCAGGTGAAGTTTTTATATCAGGCAAGGGTAAAAGTAGATGAGGAACTTGCCTGGTGCATTCCTTGTGAATAGGCTAAAGCTCAGTCTTGCAGAAAGGGGAGGGGTTAGGACTGCAGGCTTAGATGGAGCTGACAAAATGGAGTCAGTGTGGTTCAGCCACACAGACGATAAGATGCCCCCTCGCTGATTCTATCATGACCCAATCCCGTACCTCCCCCTGTGGAGCCTTATGGGATTGTCTGGTAACTCCCACCAACTTAGGGGAGAATCTCACTCTAGTTGATGCCATGGAGAAGGCAAAAGGGGTGGAGGAGTTCCTGTCACAGAGAGAGTTGCTTGCTGGGAGTATCCTCTGGGGGCTTCCTCAGTACTCCTCCACTGCGTCCCATCACATCTTGCATTCAGCCAACCCTTGATTCAACAGGTGACTGGATAGGGTAAGACATAGGACACAAAACCATGACCCCAGGTCATGCTGATTCAGAGAACAGACCTGCACAAACTCCCAGCTGGGCAGTCCTGTCCTTGGCCCTGGGTCATCTGCGGCGTCTCCCTTCCTCGAGGTATGCTCTCAACTTGACGTTCCATTTCAGATTTACTGGTTTACTGTGGAGTTTGGGCTCTGCAAGCAAGGAGACTCCATAAAGGCATATGGTGCTGGGCTCCTGTCATCCTTTGGTGAATTACAGGTATGACCCTAACAGAAACCAAGGATGGATCTGGAAGTGGTGGGTGCAGCAGACCATCCCTTTTCTCTTTGCGCTGTTGAGACCCATTTGTATTCACTTTGATATTCAACCTGGGGGCTTCTCCTCAAGTGACTGATCTCTTAGCGGCTATGATTTGGTCACGACTGTGGGTGTTAGAGGTAGTACACAGGTCTCCAATGCAGAGGGGCCTCCTGAGCCCGAGGTTGAACTGTACGTTGGGATATATGCAAACACATGCCGGAAAATGTGGTTGGCCCCCACGTTGTCTATTGATCACCTTACTTGAAAATGGTTGGGGTAAAATACTCCTTTCTATCTTGACTGCTGGCTTTAGATGAGCTATAAAGGTTATCTAGTATATGCCTAATAATTTAGTTTACTGCATTTGGGCTGGGGTATGGAAGGAATCAGGATGGGATGGGAGGGGATGCACCAATGGCCTCTGGGATGCGGCAGGGACCACCAGCCCTGATTTAACCATGAAAACTTTCCATCTGGGACCTGCAGTATTGCTTGTCAGGCAAGCCGAAGCTCCTTCCTCTGGAACTGGAGAAGACGGCTCTCCAGCAGTACACAATCACAGAGTTCCAGCCCCTGTATTACGTGGCTGAGAGCTTTAATGATGCCAAGGAGAAAGTGAGGTGAGGTGATGACCAAGGTGGGTCAACGGCTCTTGGGACCCTCCTGATTTGCCCTAGTGCCCCTGATCTGTGGGTGGCCTGGAGAGTGGACTCCAATGACTACAGCAAGGGCATGCATCAGACCGCGTTATCTCCCAGCCTCCCCACCTTTGTGTCTTTCCACTCTCTGTTGAGAGAAGTTCTTTCCTTCACGGGACCCTATTTCATAGCTTATTGGCTGAACTGTGCCGAGCCCTGCAGACAAGCCTGCCAGCCGATCCTTGCTCATTGCCACCCCCCAGTCCACACCTGAACTCTCCTATGTACAGGGCAGCCACAGAGGTACCCACACTGAGCAGCGCTAGAAGTCTTCTAACGTGGGGAAGTCCCTGTCGCTTTATTCTCCCAGATACTTGCATAACTCGCCCCCTCCTCTCCTTCCAATCTTCACCGGCATTTAACCTTCTCTGTGTATCTCTCTCTAACCAGCTTATTTACAGTCACAACCCAGCCCTTTCCCGCCAGCACTCCTTATCCCCTTCTGTGGTTTATTTTTCTCCTTAGCACTTTTTTTTTGCAGTACACGGGCCTCTCACTGCTCTGGCCTCTCCCGTTGAGGAGCACAGTATCCGGACGCACAGGCCCAGCGGCCATGGCTCACGGGCCCAGCCGCTCCACGGCATGTGGGATCCCCCTGGACCGGGGCACGAACCCGTGTCCCCTGCATCGGCCACTGCGCCACCTGGGAAGCCCCCTCCTTAGCACTTATTAATGTCTAAACTCTTGTATGATTTAAGGTCCACGAGGATAGGGACTTTGGTCTTCTCTGTTTCCTGCTCTTTCCCTGACCCTAGCACAGCGCCTGACACATAGCAGGCCCTCAGTAAGGAATTAGCGAATGTGCCAGTCTCAGAGGCAGTTCAGCAAGAGGCTGATGGAGTGGTACCAGGGCTCTAAGACTCTCAGCCCTCCGCGATGATAGCCTTGCCATCAACCTGCTTGAGCCACTCTGCTCCCAGCAGGAGGCAGGCCAGGCAGAGGGTCTACCAGCACAGGACAACCATGATGCCATTTTTTTACCACTTGTTTTATACCTTATCAGTGATGGATAAAAAGCATGAGACGTATAAGCCTCTGGGATCCTGTGGAGCTGGGCATGTCAGCTTTCAATGCACTGGGCTTAGGTGAGCAAAGGCAAAGTGCTAGCCCACAAACGCACTGGCTTCCCAAGAGGACCTCACTAAAGTTCCATTTCACTTCTCAGCCTGGTTCTAAAGCCCCTGTTCTAGTGAGGTTTCAGTGCTACCAAGAGCCAAGTGAAATGCAACGGAAAAACCTTTTAAAATTATTTTTCCCCAGATGGTACCCTTCACTTAGATCTATGGGTTTGGTTTCAGGAACTTTGCTGCTATAATCCCACGGCCCTTCTCAGTTCGTTATGACCCATACGCCCAGAGGATTGAGGTCTTGGACAATACCCAGCAACTTACGATTTTGGCTGACTCCATCAATAGTAAGTAATTTACACCCTTTGAGGCCATTCTCCCATAACTAGAGGATTGTGTCTTCTTACCTTCACCATAGGAACGATAAGAGATGTATTAAATCTTTAATTAAGAAGAAAAACATCTCCAGGGAAGCCACTGATTTACTGAAAGAGAAAAACTTGGCAAAAAGGCCAGCATTGCCTTGCGTGTCCTTTCTCCTTTGACCTTCCTAGATTTCACCCCACCTCCTACCATCACACCACTTTTCCACTCTGGCTTGTCGCTGCCACATCATTCTTTCTCCTTTGCATCTTCACCCCTTTCTCTCTAAGTGTCCACTGGATCTTGCTCTGCCTGGAATACCAACCCCTAAGGAATAGGTTCTATCTACTTTATCAACCCCAGAGTAGCTCATCTATTGACTTTCACTCTTCCTGGATAATGAGGATGTTATCATAGTTGATCTTAAAAAATCACAGTGTTATTTGTTCATCGCCCGATTTTTTTCTAGCCTTCAGACTCCCCTCCAGCAACACCCACCATGCTTTCCCCTGGGCCCTGGCCTTCGCCCATACAGTTCTTGTTTAAAATAGTCTCCTTACCACTCTCATTTAGTGGTCCCAACCCCAGTTCATCTTTTAATCGTTCATAGATATCTCTTCTGATAGGAAGACTGGTTTGGGTGTCCCTCCTACATCTTGGCATTCCCACAGATCCCTCTCTCAGAGCATTTATCATTACATTTTTTATAATTTGGTAATTGTTTACTTGTCTCCCCAACTAGACCTGAGCAGAGGGCCATGTCAGATTTGCTGTCAAACCCCTAGCAGTTAGCCCTATTCCTAAAAATCGTATTAGGTACTCAAGAGCTATTGAATAAATGGCTAAAACCACCAAAGGATCGAGCCTAAAGGGAGGAGCTCTAGGCCAAGTGGAGGTTTCTATCTCAAACAATGCTAACGAAGGCCAAAAGGGCAGGTGGGCTTGAAGTATCCCTCTCATACCCCTCTTATGTTGCCTGAGGCCACTTCTAAGACGTAGAGCTAGCCCATTATAGTCATTCCTCCTTAGGTATGGCCCCCTGCAGTCAGCCATCTTGAAAAAGCCCAAGGCTGATTCTCCCCCATAGACACCGTTTGGACACTCGGCTGGAACAGATCTGCTCACCAAAGAGGCCAGCCAAGGGCTCTGGAGGCTGGGGTGTGAGATGGAAGGGTCAGGCCGTAGCTGTTTGCTCTCTCTCTCTCATTTCCCCCGAGGAAGCAAAAGTAACTCCATAGACTATTGTTTATAAGGAAATTTTTAAAATCACAGAACAACAAATTTCGGAACTGAAGGGTCCTTAGAGCTGTGTGACCTAATATAAGGCCCCATCACCACTCTGTACTTTCCTCAGGATCTAGGAAGGAGGGAAGCTGATGTGTCTCCAAGGTCCCTTCCACTTCTATGAAGAGTCTGTGTCCCTGTGGCCCCCTGGCATGTGAGAACATGTCACGAATGGAAGCAGCTCCATCGTACCCTCCTTAGTCCAGTGGTCTGGCAATCTAGGCTGACTTACCTGCTTGGACCATGCCTTTTCAAACCTCGTGTCCCTTAGAATCACTTGGAGAGCTAGAAATCATTTGGAGAGCTAGTTAGAAATGAATAGTCCTGTGTCATATCCCCAGACTAAATTCACTGAATGCGTGATATGACTCAGGAGTTTGTATTTGTAATAAGGCCCCAGGTGATTCCGACACAGCGGGTTTGTGTGGCTTAGGTTCTGTGGCTTAGCTCCTTGCAAGCATCTGTGGTTGGTCACGTAAAAGAGAAACAGAACAGCTAGTGATTTCCCGGGGAGAAAACGATTAACTCCTTCCCTGAGAAACAGCCTATGGAAAAGGGAAACTAATTACATTAATAGCTCTAGTGCCTCCTACAACTTGGAATCGCCTGTGACAACCCAAATCCTAGGATGCCAGCTCCTTGAAGGTTGCGGTGGTACCTAGTATATCCACACACCCCACCGATCCCCTAGTGTTTTACACACTGTGGACACTTGAAGGGTGTTTGTTCATGGTATGAGTGGCTCCTTTGTTTTTCTTTGTAGGTGAAGTTGGAATCCTTTGCAGTGCCCTCCAGAAATTAAAGTGAAGCCATGCACTGACCCTGATCTGTCAACTTGAGAATCTGTTGATGGAAATCCAACTACTTCTTTCATTTCATCTGAAAAAGTCTGAAAAGCAAACCTTAATTCAAAATAACAGCCTTGAATCCTTTCTAGAACAAGATGGAGGATCAACAAATAAATCAAAATAATCTGAAATGACAGCATGTTAATACATACCCAAAAGCATAATGGTAGATCTTTTGGGGTCATCTTTGATTTAGAGATGATAATCCCATACTCTCGGTTGAGTTAAAAATCAATAACCTGTCACATTTCGTCAGAGTTAATGAAAATTCAGGACCTGCTTCATTCACCCTTCCTAAATACTTTTGTTATTTGCTCTAGAGAATTCCTAAAGGAGTATATATCACTCGTTGTGAAACACAAGTCTGTCAGAATTGAATTAACGCCTTTATTGGAGTATAATTGCTTTACAATGTTGTGCTAGTTGCTGCTGTATAACAAAGTGAATCAGCTATACGTATACTTATATCCCCATATCCCCTCCCTCTGGTGCCTCCCTCCCACCCTCCCTATCCCATCCCTCTAGGTGGTCACAAAGCACCGAGCTGATCTCCCTGTGCTATGCAGCTGCTTCCCACTAGCTATCTACTTTACGTTTGGTAGTGTATATACGTCCATGCCACTCTCTCACTTCGTCCCAGCTTACCGTTCCCCTTCCCCATATCCTCAAGTCCATTCTCTGCATCTGCGTCTTTATTCCTGTTGCAAAGGTCATTTTCTATTTCAGGGAACTATGATTCTAATTACTGCTTTGTTATTTTGCCTGTGGAGATTTTCTTTAATTCAGGAGCCTATTAAAATAGCTATAAATATTAAAGTTCAAAGTGTAAAATCAAAATATTTCTGTATGCTTTCTTGTAATCATAAATGCTACTGTGGAGGGTAGTAGAGCTCCCCGTCTAACTCCTGCAACATGCAGTGTCATTCTCCAGTTGATTGTCAAGTCTGCTTTTGGAGACATTTGGAAGACCCTTAAGATGCAATAGATGTTAATTAAAAGCCTGGCTGGTAGATATTCAGTAAATATTCACCGAATGAATAGAGGAATGCATTATTAAACATCAAATCTTCAACAGATGTGAGAATTTTAATTATGTTTAAAATACTTTAGGGGGGGCTTCCCTGATGGCGCAGTGGCTGAGAGTCTGCCTGCTAATGCAGGGGACGCGGGTTCGAGCCCTGGTCTGGGAGGATCCCACATGCCGCGGAGCGACTGGGCCCGTGAGCCACGACTGCTGAGCCTGCGCGTCTGGAGCTTGTGCTCTGCAACGGGAGAGGCCATGACAGCGAGAGGCCCGTGCACCGCGATGAAGAGTGGCCCCCGCTCGCCGCAACTAGGGAGAGCCCTCGCACAGCGACGAAGACACAACGCAGCCAAAAATAAATAAATAAATAATTAAAAAAAAAAAAAAAAACTTTAGGGGTTACACAATTTTGTAGTTTCAAATATTTCCTGGAATGAAATAGTCCTCTCATTGCCCTTAGAAATATATTATCTGGATAAACTTGTGCTGAAAGAATGATCAGATTCCCAGATTTCCAACCCATCGCAGGGGCTCATTGTGATAATCCAAGTCAGGTCAACAGATCTTTACTTTTACTGGTTGTGCATTTTACACGAATATGAGAAACAGTGGGGAGAGTAACAATGCCTTAAAAGCTTTGCTTTAAATTTTCACACCACTCTACCGTATTATTTTGGAAATAGTTAAAGGATTTTTGTAGAACTTCTTCAAGTGTGATTCTCAGACCAGTTGTATCATCATCAACAGTAAATCCTAGGTGCCATCCCAGCTTACCCAAATAGAATATCTGGGGATGGGACACAGAGACCTGTGTTTTTAAGTACCCCAAGCGATTCTTTTATGCTCAGTCAAATCTACTGGGTACATCAAGTTTGAGAAAACCTGACTTCTGGTCGTCAGTTCTGCCACTTGCCAATTAGGTCACCTTGCATAAGTCACTTCCCCTCTTTGGACCTCAGTTTAACTCTAACAATGAGGCGTTAAACTGGATGACTCAAGATCCCTTCCAGCCTTGAAATACATTTCACATGCTAACATGTGTCTTTAAACAACTGTCCCTAATGTATTAATAGGGTGTAACAATACCTGCCTAAGTATGCCAGCAGGGTGGAAAGAGCAATTTGGTCTGAATGTGTCTGAGGTTTCATTGCTTTGAAGCTGGGATTTTCTTGTCTGTATGTATTTCCTCATGCCTTTGAAGAACCCACTGACAAGCACTGATTCTAAAAGTGGAAGCGGGCTTTTTCTCTGGTGTTCCTTTAGTGCCCAAACACTCTGCAAAGGGACTATTTTGATAAATGTTTCTTTACATTAAATGCAAATTAGAACATTTCTTGACTCTGGAACTGAAATATTGTACAGTATTTTAGACTGGAAATTTTATTTTATAGTGATTTTTAGTCCTACTGAAGATAATTTAGTGTGTTCTAAGTCAAATCTTAGGTTTAGGTTATAATTTTGGCAGGAAGAAATTACACACTGAATGGAAGATATAGTCTCTGAAATTTTCACGTGTTACTCAGTACTTTTTATCTGGATATAAAAGCTATAGCGATGGAATTAAATATATTTCCATGTGCTAGTATTACTATCTATTTAATATATAATAAGCGAGCAGTTTTGAAAGAAACAATATTAATGTTTTACTGACAGCTAACCTTGGTGTGTCCAAACAAAAGAAATATATGGAAGAATATTAAAACTGTGTGACATTAGTGTTCAATGAGTTTTTGAAAGGAGGAAACTAGATTTTAATTCTAGATTTCTAAGTTATATCGTTTAGTTGTGCTTCAAAGAATCTACCACTAAAGTATCAGCTTCATAAATACAACAGCGTTGATTATCTTCTTCACCTCTGAAAGCCTCAGCGTGTAGCACATGGTAGGTGCTCAAAATCTTTTTAAAATTTTTCTGAGTTGAATCACAGGGGGTGTAGTGAAGACTGTCTCTCACAAACTATTTTGCAAGAAAAAATGGATAAACAACTAAACTTGCAATTTTCCCTTTTAAAAGCTATTGAAAATTTTGCATCTTAGTCTAAGCTATGATTTTTTTTTAAAAAGAAAGATATTATCCCTTGTATAGGCTAGGTTATGGCTCGATAGTTTGTATTTATACTGCTTCAACAACTGACATACGGCAGTGCTTAAAAAATGTCAATTAATAAAGGGGACAAAATTGCATCAGTGAAACTTCTTAGTTATCCACAGTGGGGCTGAAATGGTCAGAAAGCCATGAGCGACTTTCCTAATGATTGCAAAAAAGCACAGAGGAGACAAAAGAAGAAAGCTTAGTAAAAAATGGATTTTTCAATAGAAAAAGAAAGAAATGTGATCAAACCTTTCTCTTCTCAATGGAGTCTGCACCTACACACAGAGTCACTGCTTTTTAATAGCTTTCCCGTTCAGTTTCAAAAACCATAAACAGTAGTAGGCTTGATACATGCTATAAATGAACCTAGTAGTTTCCGTGCTTTGAATTTTCTCCTCATTTGTAATCTTGCAACTTCGCTAGCTTCAAGGCACAATTTACCTTCTCACATGTAGTAAGCACAATTCCTTTAAAGCAGGGGTCCCCAACCCCGGGCACAGGACCGATACTCGGCCTGTTAGGAACCGGGCCGCACAGCAGGAGGTGAGTGGCAGGCGAGCCAGCGAAGCTTCACCTGCCGCCCCCCGCATCGCTCTCCATCACTTACATTACCGCCTGAACCCTCCTCCCTCCCCACCCCGCTCCCCGCCCCCATCCGTGGAAAAACTGTCTTCCACGAAACCGGTCCCGGTGCCAAAAAGTTTGGGGACCGCTGCTTTAAAGAATAAGCTCAGAGTGATAAGCATTTGCGGAGAAGATGGATTCTAGCCCTCCAGGGTATATACAACTCTCCTCTATAACGTTATTCATAATTGTTCAGGGTACTCTTTAACAATATTTGTTTTGTATATTTCTTGCACATTGTTTCTTTTATGACAACAGTCTCTAAATAATAGAACATTTATGAAAAATAAAGAGACAAGAAGATGTGCTTCTCTGAGAGATGGACTTAAGTCTTCCAGAAGAAGGAGATGATACTGCAGGAAGCATAATACCTGCTCATTTTTAGGTTTGTCAAAATGGATGAAAGGTGAATGGTGATTCGCTTGACCTGCAGTCTGTATTTTTCCTCAGATTATTCTTAGGAGGTGGGTGATACCCGATGAGAGTAAGTGGATCAGTCTCTTTCATGGAGGTTATTAAAATTAGTGCATACTTTGGATGTCTATGGTTTATTCTTCCCAGAAGCAAATTAGGGAATATCTATTAAAGAAGAAATAAACTTAGTCTTCTCTGAGGCCTCTTTATTCCTAAAGGTTCTCAAAGAAATGTCAGCTGCATCCTGTCCTTTTCTGCAATGACACTTCAAATGGAGAGAGTGCTGGCAAAAGGCTGATTTCCACTATTCCTTGTGAGTTGTCAGGGGAGAGTGGAGTTTGGACTTCGAAAGAAGTGATCAGGAATGTATATTCCTTTGTGTTTTTGAGTTTCTCCCTTATGTCTCTGTTTTCAAAATTGCAGCCCTTGGGTTTCTTTGAAAAGTCACTCATCCTATCACACACACACACACACACACACACACACACACACACACACACACACACCATTCCTTTGACCTCTAAGAGATTTTAAAAAAGACGAGCTGGGGCTGAGTTGAGGTCTCTGCCAATGAAGGCACAGAGAACATATTTGAAGGAGAACATGTTTTAAATCTGTTTCTTAGAGAGCCTCCAGCCATTGGCACCACCCAGAAGTAGAGAATCAGCCTGGAACAACAGCATTACTTGCAAAGGGTAACTGTTGGCCTAGGAAGGCTTTCAGTCTCCTCCAGTGTCCAAATACCCCTCACGCCGCCAGCCCCTAAAGCTGTGGAGCCCAATGAGCTCTGTTTCTTTGGCCTAACAAAAAATCAAATTTCCAGCAGAAATGAACACACCATTGTAAAGCAATTATACTCCAGTAAAGATGTTTTTAAAAAAAGAAATAGATGATCTTTGCAGAACTATATTTATGGAAAAGAATTTTGCCCCTTAAACAGAATAAAAAATAACTATCTAAAATTGGCCAAAAAAAAAAAAAAATCAAATTTTCGAGTGAGGAAGGAGGAAACAGAACCTTTCCCAAACTTTCCATTCCCAGAATGTCCTGGCGACAGGGAGAAAAAAATCGCTTTCCAGCGCAAAGGGCAGGCTGGGATTATAAAAGAGCGGTTTTATGACAGTGAAGTGCCAGGTAAGAGAGCTAGAACGTGCCTGAGGCTGGAGAGGAGGGAGAGGAACAGACTAACCGCGCCTCCCTAAGCCGCGTTTCTCAGCACCGCGGACAGTACCCACACCCAGCATGGAAATTACTGGCCTGGAAGAGGATGGAAAAGCCCGAAGTCTATCCTTTTACTGAGCAAAAGTAAGGAGGGGTAAAGAGTCTAGAAGGAGTAAGTACAAAGATCAAGAGGCATGACTCTGATGGTAGTCTTCCTCATTACAGACTCTGAATAAATTTTGGCTGAATATTGGAAAGGCAAAGTGGACAAGTGTGATGCGGTCCCCTTGGTGACGACGTCCAGTGTTTTGCACTTTATACAAATGAAACTTGGGTATCGTGTTTTCGTTAGTGGTGCACTCCCACATGATACTATTTGAGATCGGAAGATGTAGCATCTTTCAGTAGCACTGCTCTGGCGACCCCAATTCAAGTGCCAGTTTTTCCATCAAGTTGAACCTACTTGGACAGACTCTTAATCTCCCTGAGTCTCAATTTCCTCCTCTGTAAAATGGGGAAGAGAAATGCCTACCTTATAAGATTGTCACAAAAATCAAACAACATATTTTGTTTATAGATGCCTCTCAACCACTTTCAGTAACATTCTAACAATTTTAAATGTTTATTATGCTGGCATAAGGCACAAATGAACTCCCATAAGAACTGGTTGCTATTATTATGGTTGTTTGGGTCCAGCAAAATGATCCCAATTGACCCCATCATTCCAAAGAGATGGATGATTGTGGAGGTGCCCTACATAAAGGCTCTTTGGCTTACACTTGAGAAAGGAGTTTGACTAAAGCAGAATTTAAACCTTTCAACACAATCCAGCTGTACATACTATATACATTAAAGCTGTGAGCAATAAAATAATGAAATGTGCATCAACTTGAAGCTAAAACTATATCTTGAAAAAGATAACTTTGGAGATTGAGATGGAAATTTCCTGTTTAAAGCTCGCAATAGACCTTCACTCCTTTAATCCCATTTCTGACATTCCCACACCTTTGTGTGTTCTCTTTTTCCTTCTGGACCTATGGCATTACCAGCACTCTTTTAAACCATAACCTCCAAAAGGCCAGCATTCACTGCTGCTAATGCCACTCTTTTCTGCTGGGAAATCATGTTGTACTCATTCTGTGACATGGCTAACATAAACGAAATTGTCTTGAAAATCATCATTCTCTAGATATGTTGTTTTACTGAGGAACCAACACAAGAAAACCTACCTTCACTTTGCTGCCCAATTTTAAGGTCGCCTTGGGACATGGGAGTTGGCAGGCTTTTTGTCTTTCCAGGGGCAGGAAGTAGAGACCAATTTTTAAAATAATAGTAGTTGGTACTACGGTCAAGCCATCTCCCGCTCTGAACATTTTGCTCCAAAGCCGACCCAAGAAACAGCCAATGTAGAGGGCCAAATGGAAGTAACAATTCTTGCAAAATAGAAGAGAATGAATTAGTCCCTCAAAGATGCGGACGATGTAAGAAAGCATCCTCATAAAAGATGAGAATAAATGTCTCCAAAATCTGCCATCGGCTGTATACTTTGACAGAGGGAAGAGAGAATCAACCAATATACAAAGCTTTAAAACGCAAGTTATTACACTTTTCGGGTTTTATTCAACAAGTATTTATTTGCCTGTCTACTTCCTGCTCAGCCCGGGACCTGGCGCCTTAAAATGATTACTGCGAGGACAACGCGGAAGTTGGTTTAGCTGGTATGTTTCCACCTTTGCACCACCCCATTTCCAAACCTCCTTTTCTCTTCCCTCCCAGGAGCTCGCGGAACTAAAAGGGAGCACTTCCCGTGTTTTAGTCCTGGCTCAGATTCAGCTCGGACGGAACCGAAACACATGCTCCATTTTTAAGGGGTTCAAACCTCACCGATCCAAAGATCTAGTTTCTATTTGGTGAAATTAAAGTTGCATCCCCCGACACACAGACCAGGGCCGTGGATTTTAAGCCAGTCCCAGACTCATTCCACCCTGCAGCTTCCAGGACCAGGTTGGCGGCTTGGGGATCGCGAGTAAAGCAGGAAACGATCACGTGGCTACGCAGCCCTCACCTTCCGCTTTTCCGCCTGCACCGAGAGGCAGGGCAGGTAGGGTGCCCGAGGCGGAATTGCTTCGAGGAGGAAGCAGGGTGAGAGGGTGGGAAGCGTCCACATCGTTTTAGTTCACAAGGGGAGATAGCACTGAGGGGGGAAGTGAAAAGAAACTTTCAGATCCGCCCTGGCCATTGACACACGGTTGGGAGGGTGCGGAAACGCGGCACGCAGACTTCAATTAGCCCGCCTAAAGCGGGTTAATTAAAACCATTTCCGGTACCACAGCCCCGGACTCCATCCGTTTTAGCGGAAGATGGGTGGGATGCTGTTGGTCTTGAGTATCCGCGCGTTGAAGTCGGGCAGGACCACGGAGAGCTGCCGCCTCCAGGTCCCTCTGTCCTCCCAGCCCGGGGCAGTCTCCAGTTCCACCCGGGAGGACTGTGGCTCCGAATCGACCCTCTCTTGCTCTGCTCTCCCCACCACCGCCGGTGACTTCTGGGAGCCTGGAGTCCCGCCTTGAGCTAAGTGCCCTATGAAGGGTCAGAACCAGAGAGCCAAGAAGGGGCGCCCCATGAGTACCGAGGTCTGCAGCGCTGGGAGCTCAGCTTCCGCGCCCGAGGGGCAGCACCCAGGGAGATGACAGAGGGGAAAAGGCGGCCGCAGGACCCAGGAGACGACAGGGTGAAAGTGACCTTGCTTCCCCGCCCCCCGCCCCACCGAGGGCTGCTGCCTTGTCAAAGGCTGCCCAAGTCATCAAGGTACCCCTTCCCTTCAAAGTGAGGGAAGGGAGAGAGATGTTCTGGAAGCCTCTCTGTGCAGTGGAGCTGAGATTTCCCAGGACGCTGAGCTTTCCCAGGTAAGCTCAGTCCCTCCGTTTTCCCCTCCACACCCCATCCCTCTTAACATGGCTCTTTGTGGGGAGGGGTGGCCAGGTGTGGAATTCCCTCACCCGTATTAGTCTTTCGTCCCTGGGTCCGCATTTCGCCAACCACTGGGTGATTGCCTCATGCCCACCTCCTCTCTTTCCAGATCCCAGGATCCCCAGGCCCTGTAGAAAGAACTGAGAGGGAGGCCTGGTTACCAGGGCCCAGCTGGGGGTTGAGGTCTGGGGGTGCTTGCCTTTTGTTGGAAGGTGGGAAGAGAACGTGAGATCCTTCTGCTTCAGATTGGCCTTCTCTACTGGTTTCCATTCTAAGTGTAGAGGCAGAGCTCAAGGAGAAAAAGGCTTCCTGTTCATACAAGTCTGAAGAAGCTTTCCACAGATATAACCTTTGTTCAAGGAGCTGGAGCTTTCTTTGTGTATGTGGGGTCGGTGGGTGGCAGGAAGCACGGGAAGCGTATTTCAGTTCAACTGAGCAGCATCTTCTAAGGTTTTGATCTCTGAGAACCCCAAAAGTACTCAGGGCTGGCCCAGGAGACAGTGGTCAGGGTGGAAGGCTGGGCCTATGACCAGGTTGAGCGGGGCGGGGAGAGCCAAAGGAGGAGGGAGGAGGGAAGATGCCCACTGGATTTTCTTCCCGGTTGGGTGTCAGAATGGGAATGCAGACACACTCTTGCTTTTAGGGATTTATAATTGAAATTATTGCTACTGGTTGTGGGCATCTAAACTAGGATCAGAAGCAGGACGTATTTGTGGAAGGGAGTCTAGGACACTGAAAAGAAAATATTCAGTTAAGCTTTATCTGGGTGGTTCAAGGGGGGTGGAAATCCCAATCATCTGACACCTTCAGGCAAGTGCTAAATGCTCTAAAAAAAACATGAATTGGGCAATGTAAAAAAATACACCAAGGTGATTTCTGTAGCACTTTTTGTATTAATAAATATTTTGAAACAAGCCAAATGTCCATCGATAACAGATTGTTTAGATAAACTATAATCTATATACTGGAGCATTGTGCAGGGGCTCAAAATAAAATGAGGTAAATCTGTAAATACTGACTATCAGGGAAGTCTAGGAGATATGGTTAAGTGAAAAAAAAAAGCATGATCACATTTTCATTTTTTTTAAAAAAGGCTGTCAATGGTGTACACGTGTGTACTTAGTTTATAGGTATATTTTTACGATCACAGAGGAAGAAACAGACTCGTGAACACCAGAACGTTGACAGTGGTTACTTCTGAGGCTGGGATAGGGGGTCAGAGACTGCTCTCATTCTTCACCTTATATAGTGGTTTTAAGAAAAGAAAAAAGATGGTGCAATTAAAGACAAAATTTCAACTTTTTTGGTTGATTTTATTTTCTTTATTTCAATATTTTCTGTAGAAACAAATACCACTGAAATGAGAAAAAACAAGTACATGAAGATGTCAATTACTGATACATCTCTCCCTTCTAGTCCTTGGAAACAAGGATCCGCTGTCTAGAATCCAAACCTGCTCCCAAGGCTAAGGGTGCTTTGTCCCAGCTGGAAATTTACACGAATATGACATTTCTAAGTTCAGTGTCAGCCTATCTATTTTTTTTTTTTTTTTTTTTTTTTTTTTTTTCCCCCGCCCCCTTTCTTTTTTTGGCA
>NW_020175731.1:4804996-4892894 GCF_003031525.2 Neophocaena asiaeorientalis asiaeorientalis
TTAAGTCCTCTTCCCCCTTTTTTTTTTTTTTTTTTTTTTTTTTTTTTTTGCAGCACGCGGGCCTCTCACTGTTGTGGCCTCTCCCGTCGCAGAGCACGGGCTCCGGACACGCAGGCCCAGCGGCCGTGGCTTACGGGCCCAGCCGCTCCGTGGCACGTGGGATCCTCCCGGACCGGGGCACGAACCCGCGCCCCCCGCATCGGCAGGCGGACCCTCAACCACTGCGCCACCACGGAAGCCCCCAGCCTATCTATTGATGCCTTAAAACAAGAGCTCAGAAATACACAAGTTCGCCCAGAGGCATATCATTGTATTTCCTTGTTCATACTTTCTGAATCAAAACTGAGTAGAGATACCGTTTCCTTGGATTGGCTATACTCACTAACTTTGTCTCTTTTTAAAGGTAGTTCCTGGAATTGCCAAGTGCCGCAGCCTACTCAAAACTTCGTTCTTGTAAATCTTTCTAAGAAGACAGCAGAACACAGTGACTAAGCTAGGGAGTCAAGTCAGTTTGCAACTTGGGTTTTCCCATCCACTGAATATATGGCCTCGAGCAAATTATTACCACCTTGCGCTTCTGTTTCCTCATTAGTAAGATGGGAATACAACAGGAAATGCCTCATGGGTAAACCTCTAAAGAGTTTAGGAGAGTGCTAAGTGGCAGCATTAATTATCAGTGGCGCTGCCTAGAAAAATGCTAATCAAGGGGCAATAGAAAACTGTTGGCAGCAACTTGGATTTTTTTTTTTTCTGGATAAAAATACCCAGCATAACCAAGAGGGATGGAGCTAGAGAAATGGGAATTGATTAAGGAGCCTGAAGCTACAGTCTGCCTACTTAGATGCAATAAGGTAATGGGTTTTACAGTCAGACCCACTGGATTCGACTCCTGGCTTTACCATTTACCAGCTATTTACATACGAGCAATTATGTTACCTCTCTGTACCTTTCGTTAATTACAAAATGACAACAATAATAGTGCCCACTTTATACAGTGGCTGTGATAATTGAGGCTAATCATTAAGAAGTGTTAGCTACTATGTTTCTCTGGCCCTCTAAAAGCAAAACTGCTTAGACACTGTCAGTGATCCACCCATATCCCTGTGCCCGATCCACTTCAGTGCAGGAAGGCTGACTCCCAGCTGCCAGCTCCTGCATTTCTTTTCCTGAAAGTTTTAACTGGATTCGAAGGCACTTTGCCTGCACTATGGTAGAACAAAAATGCCTAGAAATTAATAACCCTCCATCAGTCTTCTACCAATGACCAATAAGAGTTGGTAGAAGATTTTTTTAAATGTATATATACACTGGCTCTCAGAGTTTCTTCAGTGAGGTTAAGCTCAGTCGCCCACAGTAAGAGCTGCTCGATAACACTCCCTTTAATGATTGCCTTTCCTTCCCCGTCTCTCTTTCCTAATTTTCTATCTTCAATTCCTAAATAAACTATTTGCACTAGAATCCTTTTCTCGGGTTCTTCTTCTGGGAGAACCCAAAGTAAGAGAGGAATATAGTGTTTCAGTGATGACTATGGTGGTGCCATGTGAGGCTCATATGAGCTTCTATATTTTCTTCCACAATCACCATCCTTAAACCGTATTCTATGATGTAATTGCTCTCGCTTTACTCAGATGTCTTCATTTCTCTTTCTTAAATTTGCTTGGATTCAAAGGAAAATATAAGCTCTCGACAACCGCCACCATCTGGCAACCAAGCATGGACACAGTTTGGACCACTATCACCCTGTTTGTCTGAAATTCATTCCAGAGCTTACAATTTACACTCTCCAAAGTTCTAAAATGGGACTCCAGGCAGGCTTCTCATCTGCACTGAGAATAAATACAATTATTGTCCCTGGCATGCAGGAATCTGTCATGTAGGCAGACCCCTATCTTTCCTAATAATAAGGCTGGAAATGTGAACGTGGATTTAGGCCAATGTATATGTACTGCACAAACTCTAACCCCAGACGTACAGATAAAGGGAAATTGAACTCTCTTGTTCATGAGTTCCTGGGAAGGAAAAATTCCACATAGTAGAGTTGGTAGCCTGTAGTCAGACAGGCTGAGATTTCATCCTGGCTCTTGCACAACCAGCTGTGTAACCTTGAGAAATGTATTTAATCTTGCTAAACTTTGGTTTTCCTCATTTGCAAATTGAGGATAATCATACATACATACATAGCTCACAGGGTTTTTTTTAGCAATTAAATATGCTAATACCTATTAAGTACTTAACACAATGACATATGGTGTCTAAGAAATGTTAGCCCTCGTTTTAACTATTAATAATAATAACAACATCTTGTAGAGGAACCATAAAGGACCGTATAGTATACAATACATTTACAGAATCTGGACACGGGAAGGAGACCATAGACATCCTGCAGTACAGCATTCCTCTGAGATAAAGGGAGGTAACACTCTACAGCACACATATTTGGCTTCAGCAAGCAAATGTAGTCATTTGTTCAGCACGTGTTAGATATGATTGTTGGCGCTGGTGTTGCTGTTGGAACTACAAGCGAAAGGTAGAGCTAGTTGATGGAAGGTATTAAGGCTACAGGCCAGTGCAGAGCCTATTCATCTTCACCCAGCAAGTAGCCATAGGTAACACCTAGCACCAGCTGAAAAAAGGAGACCATCTCTCTTCTCCAGGCCAAGAATGTGGGCAGGGACCTAGCTACCTTGGAAGGGGAGGCAGGGCTCTCTGGGTGCAGTTTGCCAGAGGGAAGAGTGGGTTTCATTAGTGTGGCACTGAGTTGGAAGTACGTAGGAACAGAGAAGGAGCATGGCTTCTGCCTCGACACTCTTACCGGGTAGAAATCTTGATTGGCCGGTTGATCATTTCCCAGGATAGAATGAGTATCCATAATACGCAGGTCCCATTGCTGCTGGTGGAACACACACTGGCATCTGCCCTAGTAATTTCTGCCCCTTATCTCCAAAGGCCCACATTTGAGGCCCTATTCAGAGTGAACTGCTGGAGTTCTTTCAGAAATTTTAACCCAAATAGAGCTGCACTGCCTTATGGCCTATCTTATCACAGTATTGCTCTCTAAAGAAACATCATACTGGCGGTAAAGAAGCACTGTTGAGCAATTTCATTCCTTACTGGAATCTTTGGAAAGGGCATCTAAAGGAAACTATTTCTTTCCTTACAACAAAATACCCTGATACTCCACAAACTTCTCTCCTTTCTCTCTCCTGTACTTAATATCTCTCAAACACACACCCCGTGAAACTTTTCTTTCTCTCTCTCATATTTACCTTCCTATCTCCTTCCAAATTTCTGGCTCTAAAGATAACATAGTATCATGGTTCAAAGCATAATCTCTGGAATCAGACTGACTCGCTTTGAACCCTAGCACTGCCATTGTTTGTTTTTGGCCTTGGACAAGTTGCCTAATAACATTATTTGACATGTATTGACTTTTACCTTGTGCCAGGCAGGTTTTAAGTAACTTGCCCAAGGTGAGTTAACTAGTTAGTGACAAAGACAGGACTTGAGCTCAGCTGGCTTGACTCCAAAGCCCATACGATTTGAGGCTATACTACCCTTCTATGCTATGCCTCAGTTTTTCATCTTTAAAATGGGGATAGGGCTTCCCTGGTGGCACAGTGGTTGAGAGTCCTCCTGCCGATGCAAGGGACACGGGTTTGTGCCCCGGTCCGGGAAGATCCCACATGCCGCAGAGTGGCTGGGCCCGTGAGCCATGGCCGCTGAGCCTGCGCGTCTGGAGCCTGTGCTCCGCAACGGGAGAGGCCACAACAGTGAGAGGCCCGCGTACCGCATGGCAGGGAAGGCAATGTACTTGTGAGTGGTAAAGCTGTAAATACATTAATTTCCTCAACTGAAGTTCAGAGAAGCTAAGTTACTTTCCTAGTACTGTAGTCCCATTAGTAAATTGCTAAAGCGGACTAGATTTAAATTGAACTCTACACTGCTTCTAGACTAGGCGTTCAAACCCATACTCAGCCATCTTCTAATGATGTGATATTGAGCATGTTTCTCCACCTCCCTGGGCTTCAGTTTCCTCATCTTTAAATTAAGGATGATAAAACCAGTCCTGTCCACCTCACAAAGCCAGGGTAAGAATAAAACTCAGATATGACAATGCAACTTGTAGACCTTCAAACGGCAAGGGAATGTAAGTTAAGGTACCAGTGGTGCCTTCTAGAAGCTGTGGCACACAGTAGGGAAAGGAACAAAGTTTGGTGGGCATACCAGACACCCTAAAATTACCCAAGGACACCATAGATGGCCATTCAGTCTACTGGGAGATCTATCAAGAAGACCTACTGAGGAGCAGACAGGGGAGGGCTGCCAAGGTACCTGAGGCCAGAGCTATAGAAGAATCAGAGAGCTGCCCCTGCTTCACATTTGAGGATGGGAAAAGAATCTCTGTTTTACTGAAACAACAGTGTACTTCAAAGAGGTTACTTACGGAGAAGAAAGAAGTTGCAATAGTTGAGCTCATGGAGAACCCAGTCACCTATACATCCAATCTTCCCTCATCCCCTGTCCTAACAGAATCACTAGGATTGCCTCCCCTTAGGGACCAGGTTGCCTCAGTCAGTTGTTCAAAAAATATTTGTTAACTACCTATTATGTGCCAGGACATTATTCTAAACAATGCAAACAGCTTTCCTGCTTTTGTGACGTCTGCATCCTGATATATGGGTAAGGAGGCAGGAGGGGAGACATAAAATAAAGAATGCAATTGTTGGGTTGGCCAAAAAATTCGTTCAAGGTTTTCAGTACCGTCTCATGGAAAAAACCTGAACGAACCTTTTGGCCAACCCAATATTTTGTGTGATAAGGGCTATGAAGAAAATAAACATCTGATTGTTCATTAAAATAATTTCTGATGATGGATCACTCTATACTTTTGGCAAATAATCTGAAGGTGTTCAGATAATTGAGGGACATTACTATCATAAACCTCATATTCTCATTTGCTTACTTACATCAATAAGGTTTCTCAGTACCTACAACTATAAAATTTTTTAAAACACACAAATAGAATCAATACTGGTTCCTGACTCATTCTAGCAATAAGTAAACTAGCTCTATATGAACTAATGGAGGTAGAAAAAAAACCCCTCATTTATCTAATTAATAAATGCATTTCCAATTAAAGTGAACTTTTGTAGATTTTAACTATTTATAAATTGTGTATTAATAATATTTGTACATTTTACTCAATCCAAAAGAAATATTTTAACCCTTAGGATCTTATAGTTGCCGGAACTTTTTTAAAAAACATACTTACTTTTAATTTATATTCGTATTTTTGTTGCAAAGATCAATAAAATGCTTTAAGAAATGAAGTATACTGCATTAGGATAAAATTCTGCATGCAATATGGAGTGGAAATACGACTTTTTAAAAAAAAACAGAAAGATATAGATTTTCTAACTATGAGCAAAGTGTTTATTCACATATTTTGAATGGATTATGATGAGTACCAAATTGCAGTGGAATTCAGATTTCATTAGATACCTATAGAAGTATGGTCTACAGTTTTATTTTAAATATCAATATTTTAATACACCAGGAATTATATTCTTTGCAACATATGATAAAATAATAACTTCAAAATATATAAGGGGGGGCTTCCCTGGTGGTGCAGTGGTTGAATGTATGGGGTATATGGTTTTAAAGAATTCTTTTAGGGATTGTGTGAGATAAAAGTTTGAATAAAGACTGTGTGTGTTATCTGTAGGCTGCCTTATATTTAGTGGCCCCTAGAGGGAGTCCCTTCCCAGTTCCACTCGAGGACAGCTTAGAAGGGTAGAGAACTCTTACTTGCATTGATTGTTCCATAAATTATTAGAAAGACCTTGGATGGAAAGTTCACTGGGAGGGAAAAGCCTCATCGTGGAAATAGCACTAGTTCTAATGTGAGTCTTGAGTCTTCTCGTAACTAGCTCTTTGGCTCTCTGAACCATAGTTTCCCCGTTTGAAATATGGGCATAAAACCTACTGTCCCTAATCCACAGTGTGCTGGAATATAGTGATAAAGGACACAGACCCCAGGGTCTGACTGCCTGAGTTCAAATCCAGCTTTGCCGCTTACCAGCTGGGTGACTTGAAGTATGTATTTTATACCTCTGTGCCTTCTGTCTGTCATTTAAAAGCATAATCCTGAAAAGGATAATAGGATCAACAATAGTACCTACCAAATAGAGTTACTGTGATGATTAACCAAATTAATATTTATAGATAGAGGGCTCTGAATAAGCCTGGCGCGTAGCTATTATTAGTACATATTACCTTAGTTATTACTGCTATTATAATCATTCACATGTTTACTGACATGTAAAATCAAATGGGCCCTGTGGCGGCTAGACAAATAAAAGAAATACTTAATAAACTATATTGGTTGTGATGCTTTCAGCAGCAAATTACAAAGCAAAACTGACTAAAACTGGCTTAACCTATAAGAGGATTTATAATTTCCCATAACAGTAAGTCCACAGATGTGACAATTGGGGCCTCAGTGACATTACTTTGGCTTTGCCCTATGCGTGTTCTTTGTCTTCACAATGACATCCCTCATGCTCACGGGATGGTTACTGAAAGAAGCTGAAGAGCTTGTTCTTCCCTTCCGCCATGGTCTGAATGTTCGTGTCCCCCCAGAATTCATATGTTGAAACCCTCACCCCCAGAGATGATAGTATGAGGAGATGGGGCCCTTGGGAGGTGCTTGGGTCATGACGGTGGAGCCCTCATGAATGGGACTAGTGTCCCTATGAAAGAGACCCCACAGAGATCCACCTCACCTTCCACTATGTGAGGAAACAGCTAGAAAATGCCAGCTATGCCCCAGAAAGAGGGCTTGCACAGAACCCTCTCACTAGAACTCTGGCGCCTTGATCTCAGACTTCCCAGCCTCCAGAACTGTGAAAAATACACTTCTCTTGTTTATAAGCTACCCAATCTGTGGTGTTTTCTTACAGCAGCCTGGACAGAATAAGAAACACCTTCCATCTGATTGGCCTACGTAAGATAGGTGCCCATCTCTGGATCAGAAACATTTGTTAAGGGAGTACCATGCACTGACTTCCTCAATCCTGGTTGTCTGAACCGATTGCTGGCAAATGGGATACTGTGACTAGATTAGACTAATCAGGATCCAGCCCCTGAAACTGGAGATGTGAGTCACGTGATGTCTTAGTCAGGGTCCCAGCAGGAAGCAGATGACATATTAAAACTAGGTAAATGAGGAAAATTTAATAAAGGGACTGTTTATGAAGTTGTGGGCAAAGTTGAAGGAACTCAGCAAGGGATGGTGCAGTGCCCAGGGGCTAGCAACTACAAAGAGCCACTACTGCCCCAGCCTGAGGAGTAGGGAGCTCTTATTAGAGCGTACACACAGAGAATGGGATGGAGAGGGCTGACCAAGAGGATCTTTGTCTGCTTATGAAGGAATGCTGTCTACTTGCAACTACTTAGCCACGGATGAAGCCAACAGAATAAATACCCCAACCTTACTCGTCTTCCAGTTGCTGAAAGCCACAGTGCCAGGAGCCATTAATGCCACCAACGCATGCCCATCACCAGGTCAGGCACCCAGGCCCTAGGTCAGAGCGAAGAAGGATAAAATGCGGTTGGAGGAGCAATTGGAATAGTGAGCACTCAGACTGCTCAAGGGAGGGGAATGATACCCAAACAAAACCATGTCCTGGTAGGAAAGAAGAAAGGAAATGCTGGATAGAGAACTAACAGGATTCACCAGAAGTACCCTTGTTCAGAATAACATTGTTCTGGGGACTTCCCTGGCGGTCCAGAGGTTAAGACTTCGCCTTTCAATGCAGGGGGTGCAGGTTCAATCCCTGGTAGGGGAGCTAAGATTCCACATGCCTCATGGCCAAAAAAACCAAAACAGAAAACAGAAGCAGTATTGTAACAAATTCAATAAAGACGTTAAAAATGGTCCACATCAAAAAACAAAATCTTAAAAGAATAATGTTGTTTTCTTTCTTTTTCAAATATAGATTATCTAAAATTGCAAACATCCCTTATTTGTAAGTAAAATGCATCCCCAAGGGAGCTGCACAAGAAGATAACAAAAGACTGAGCTGCCACTACTTGATGAGGGATACAGGAAAGAGGGATGTACTGACCTTTCAAAGAAAAGTGAAGAAATCCATTCCCATCAGGGATTGCAAAGAGAAGTGGCTGTTCCCTTGATAAAGCCAAAGAGGGCAAGCCTAATGAGGCCTAAGCCAGTTACATGGTGTAATTTACTGAATGGGGTTGGCCGCCTTGCAATGTTTCAAAGCAATTTTTTTTGTAATACATG
The DNA here is from genome assembly GCF_003031525.2 of Neophocaena asiaeorientalis asiaeorientalis. Classification (NCBI taxonomy): domain Eukaryota; kingdom Metazoa; phylum Chordata; class Mammalia; order Artiodactyla; family Phocoenidae; genus Neophocaena; species Neophocaena asiaeorientalis. The sequence goes on from NW_020175731.1 coordinate 4,813,305, forward strand.
ATTAGTAGGAAAGGATTTGGATGTTGCCATTTTCCAAAGAAAACTTGACTACACTTAGTAATACAGAAAAATATTCTCCTTGGAAATTCTCATGTTTCTAGGCAAAGCGGTATCGTAAGTCAGAATTTACACAATGTATTATTGCCTAATGTATGAGGAGTAATTCGGAACTAAATGTCAAGACAGACCATCCCTAAGGGACTCCAAGAGTAAGTGGCAACATCAAGCGCCCATCAAGGGCAAGGAGAGTCTACACCAGTGGTTCTCAACACTAGCTGCACATTAAAACAACTTGGGGAGCTTCAATTGTATTCTACACCCAGACTCCTCCCTAGAGCAATTAAATAAGAATCTTTCAGTGAGGTCCAGGAATTGGTACTTTTGGAAAAGCTCTCTGAGTGATTATACTTATATCTCTGGTAGAGGCAACATGCCCAAATCAATCAGATCACTTGCTTTGCTGGTTAATTCATCAGTTCAATCCAAATAGCTATCCTGGAATGTGGTTGTGCCATGCTGTGTCTTGCAGCCAGGTATTAAGGCCTTACAATATAAGGGTTGGGAGCGGGGGCTCTGAGATCAGCCTGCCTGGGTCAAATTCTGAGTCCACTCATGGGCTTATGTGACTTTGGGAAAGTCATTTAACACTTTTGAACCTTAGTTTCATAATCTGTGAAATAGGGGAGAGGCAATGGTAGGAATTACAACATAGACTGTTTTGAGGATTAACTTAGAAATAACTTCATGTTTATGAAGGTTTTAGTGCAGTGCCCGACACAGAGTGACTCTTCATTAAATGCAAACTATTATTAATGTGTCTAGATTTAAGTCAACTGGATGTCTCAGAAGTATCCCCACATTCTGCCCAATTGGCTTTCTGGAGTTCTCTATGGAATGGGCTTGGGAAGGTGGGGATGTTAAAGTAGTTGACCCTTCCAACTCAAAGTCTAAGGGTCTATGAGTTGCTTTGGGGGGTCACTTTGCATGAAAGGCAAGGACGTTAACAATTAACAAGTAGAAAACGACTATTATCCCAGCCAACGGTAGTCACTATTTATTTAATGTGCCAGGCACCATGTTAGGCACTTTACATCTTTTCTCACTTAATCCTCACAAGAATCCTACAAAAATAGAAAGTATCCCCCATTTTGCTGATGAGGATCCTTTGGCCCAGAGAGGGTGAGTAACTTTCCCAAGATTATCCAGCTACGAATCGACTGAATTAGGATTTGAACTCAGGTCTTTCTGGCTTTGTAGCTCATCCTTTGTCAACTGGGCCATGCTGCCTCTCTTGAATGACACTCCTCAACACTAGGACTGCTGTAACTTCTTCTTCTAGAACGAATGGAACCATGTCCCAAGGATGGAGCTTTCTCAGCTAGTCTCTTCCTTTGTAGGATAACACAGATCTGGAGTACAGAAGCTAAGAGCATACATTAAGGCTTTGGGCTACAGAGAGTAAGCAAACCACCCAGGCAATGTTCCTGGGTCCAGAGCTTTTCCTGGAAAGAGAATTATTTTCCTCACAGAACTATTTTTTATCTTGTAGGATGAGCCAGCACGTAGTGGTGCTCCATGGAGAAGAAGGGGCAGTGTCTGCTAGTGGTGTTCTGCTGAAGACCCACTCTCATGGCATTCAGCACTGGAGGGTGATTAGTGGGTGGATTAGCTGCTTGCAGCCCGTCTCTACGATATGAATATGAATCAATGCATAACTGCTGAGAACCTGCTACTTACCTACCGCTGGGCAGGGCTCCAAGCCATTGTGATCCCACTTTCCCCTGCCCCAAGTATAGACACTTGGCAACACATACATTTTTCCTAATTTTGAAAAGTGCTTGTGTGAAAGTTCCCAAAAAGGTAACATTTTTAATCACGTTTACATATTTTTAAATAACCTCACTGCAAAGACAAAATAATAGCCTAGTTTTATTGAGAGTTTTTATGTGCCAAGCTTTACATGTATTATTAACCCATTGAAGGGTTAATAATTATCGGGTTAATTAACCCAATGCCCTGTGAGGTACTGATCCAGTCTTTCAGGCGATGAGACTGTAGCCCAGAGAGGTTAAGTAATTGCCTGGTGGATTCTGTGGTAGGTCTCTGGTATCTATCAGGTCCCAGCAGGAAACAGAAGAGATACTCAAACTGGGTAAATGGGGAAGAGTTTAATATTGGGACTAGATACACTAGATAGTACGGGCAAGGTATAAGAAAATTGAAAAAGGTTAGGCAGTACCTTGGCCCTAGGCATAAAACGAAAGACATCTGCCAGGAGCTATGACCTTGAATGGGGAGAGGTAGCCAGGCCTCATGGCCCAGCATGGAGGGAGCTGGGAGAACAAATACCCCCAATTACTCTCCTCCCGCCTACCTCCCTCCAGTCTCCTGCAGTGCTTTCCATCAGCTGAACCCAAATGGAAGTCAGAAAACAAGAGATCCTTGATTCAGTCCATCTAGGTTGACTTCCCTGGGGCACAAGACAGGATGGAGAAGATTAGAGAATGGATCTGGAGGAGAAAACAGAAAATACTGAGTGCACATGTGATCTCAGTTTGGATAATTAACTCTTCTCTTTCTAGAATTTGAGATTGGAAACAGACACAGAAACTGTCCTTAAAAAGGAATACTGTTAATGGTTCATGACAGAATGTCCGTGAATTTCTGCTGCTGAAGAATCTTGAGCTTTTCTGCTTCCATTCCTTCTACACATTGGCTGCTCGGCAATCCAGGATGTTTCTGACAAGTCTCTTATTTCTGCCTAACCCAGTCAGAGTCATTTAGTGTGGCTTGTAACAAAAGGTCCCTAATGAAACAATGCCCAAGTTTTCTCCCAGTCATCCTAGCCCTCTCTAGTGTTGGCATTTAGATCACTGCATTTATGTCTATATTCCCACCTGTGCTCAAGAGAAGAACTTATGTAGGGGGCTTCCCTGGTGGCGCAGTGGTTGAGAGTCCGCCTGCCGATGCAGGGGACGCGGGTTCATGTCCCGGTCCGGGAAGATCCCACATGCCGCGGAGCGGCTGGGCCCGTGAGCCATGGCCGCTGAGCCTGCGTGTCCAGAGCCTGTGCTCTGTAACGGGAGAGGCCACGACAGTGAGAGGCCCGCATACCAAAAAAAAAAAAAAAGAAAGAAAAATGAACTTATGTGGAAGAAGAGGAGGAGGGGGGGAGGAGGGGGAAAAGGAGGAGAAAGAGAACAAGAATGATTTTAAGAACTTGGAAAGTAGGAACTTCTTCGATGTGCTCCTGTTGAGAACCACTGGTCCCATCATCCACTTTCTCATATAGCTCTTTCAGGAAAAACTTAATCACAGTGTTGTAAGTTTTTAGAGCTCGCTCTTCTGGTTAGCTGAATTTGCTAGTTAACTGTTCAGCAACTTTGAATTTTAATTCTAGTTGATACCTTTGTTTAAATGCTATTAGCTTACTGCCCTTCATTAGTGTGTAGTGACTCATCCCAGGGAAAAGGATTCCAAGCCATATTATCTGACATTTTATATAGATCCGCAGCCGTTGCTTAAGATCCCTACAGAGCAGATTGGAGAGACACAACTCAGTTGGATTTTCTGCCCCTCGTTGAGAGAAATCAACCAGGCAATCATTTATTCTGCAAACATTTGTTGATCACCTGTGTTGCGCCTGCCTGGAGTGGTCCAATCAGGGCATATAAAAATGAAAACAATATCTTTTCATGGGAGGTGTCTTACAGCCTTAGCCGTTTAGTGTTCCCTCTGCCTGGTAATATCTATTTTACTCTCAGTATTTTAACAAAGAACTCTTTTTCAAATTATTTTAAGATATGTCTTATTAAAAACACATTTGTTGGTGTGTTTCCCTTTCTCTTAACTGCACCCGTGGAGAGCTTGGCTCTTTTCAACTCCAAGTTTCCGGCCAAGACCTTTCTGTCCACCTGGGGGCAGCATATCCTTACATAGAAAAGCACCTTGAAGGAAACGACTGGCTTTCTGAGCTCCTGACTTTCAAACACAAGCCTTTGAAGAAGTGTTTCCCAAATGACTGACCCAATAAATATTCAGTCTGAAGAATTATCCTTGAAGAAAGCGTTCCATAGTCAAATAAGTTTAGGTAACTCTGGTTTAAGTAACGTTAAAAGGTGTCTTCCCTGCAAGACCTCTCAGAAACTTTAAAATACTTTTGTGGTACAAAGTCACAGTGCCTGGCACTGTGCGAAGTGCTTTACTTACATTGATATATTTAATCCTCGCAGCCATCCTGTGAGCAGGCACTAATACAATTCTCCATTTTACAAATGAAGAAACAGAGGGACAGAGCTCCTAAGTGGTAGCTGAGTTTCAAACACAGGCCATCTAGCTACAGAACTTGCATATTTGACCATTACACTATAGTGTTTGCAATGTGAGACTCCAAGAGGAAGAATTTAATAGTCACTGTTTCCTACATGTATTTGGCTTTGGAACTCGTGTCTTCCTGCTGGTCAACATAGAGGACTGGTGTTTAACAGAATACGCTATGAGAAACGCTTCCATAATGTGATGACAAATGCCATCCCTCTTTAAAATTTAACCTAAATATAAATCCACGGGCCCAGTATGTAACTGAATGGCTAACATTCAGTTGAATTCTGATTTGATGGGAAAGCTCCTGTCATGTTAATCTCTATTCTCAAAGCTAATGTCACTAAACCAAGACTAAAGTATGTATTTAAAGTATATCAAATACCAGTCAGAATTGAATTTTCTTGGGAAGAAAAATACAAAGTAGAGAGGTGAAACTAGAAAGCCACAGGCACAGAAGCTAAACAGAGTGTGGAATGTTCTGGGAAAATAAGGAAATGCTCACCTCTTCATGGGAATCCAAAACTAAGACTGAGATTCTAAATAATGTTGGAGAATTAGAACTGGAATACGAATGGCACCTCTGACCAAAACAGCCCATTTTAGAACAAAGTTAAAACATCTGTAAAACAAAAAATGTCGCTCGCCAGTTAGCCACTGCAGTCGTTAACCAATAGTTCACCCTGAAAGGAATTCAGGACAAAAAACAGGATGAGGCACTCTGTGCTTTGGAAAAACAGGCCCCTTAGAGAGTTGATGTATATCTCAGGAAGAATTTTAGTGAACCCAGATTCTTGCATCTTCCATAGAAACATAGAAACACTCTAAAGTCATTAACTGAGATATCTATACCTTGTGATTAGCAGTAATATTTTACCGAGATTCATGCTTTACTACATGTATTCCCTAGTCAAAAATCATATATATACTGACTTCTCCTCTACCTGTTGGGGGCAGTTCCCTCAGAGCTATTGAGAGGCTGCTTTTCAGGCTATAGTTCTCAGTAAGATCCCTAAATAAAACCAAAACCCACAGCTCTTACATTGTGCGTTTTCCTTTCAGTGGACAGCTTTTGATGAGCACGAAGGGACCAGAGCAGACTTCTTTCCTTCTCCTGGACGCTATGAGGATCCAAAGCCATACTACCGCTAAGGGCCCCTTATGCCCATCTGCCTCCTTGGCAAGTCCAGACGACTCAGTAAGTCTCTCCTGTTCTCAGATCTCCCGTTTTGGTTGACGATCCTGAGTTTTATTCTGTGGTGGATAAAGAGGTACTTGACGTAGTTGAAGGACACCGAGAAAGTTTTTGGTCATTTATAGGCAGTTATTATTTTAATAAAAATGCCTCTCTTCTAGAAGATTCATAGAAAGGACTTTTTGACAAGTACAGGTTTCTGATAACTTTCAGATCATACCACTGAACTGGATAAGAAATTACAGAGTTATAATGAAAACTCTGATGGCTTCATAAAACTGTTATCAGAAGATCAACAAGAATTAGTTATGTAAGGCTGAACGATAATTTTGTGACTTTTTGTCTAAAATATTACTGGCTTTTCATCTTTTTTTCCAGATATAAGGAAACATTTCCCCTTAAACTAATTATGGCTTACAACAATTTGGTAAATTATACTTTTGTAAACAGAACTGAAACCTTTATCTTTTTCTCTCTACCTGATCCCTCCAGAAGAGCATTCTTATTTTCATGGTAATATAGTTATTTGCATAAGTTCGATAAGAATCTGTTCTTCTTAGACATAATTGGGAACACTGGTTATGTCACCGTGGCTTTGATTGGAGTGATATATTTGAGAATATACACAAAATCAAATATGACCAGACAGCTTCCAAGAACTAAGGTGGACTTTATGGAGCCATAAAGCCCCTTGGAAAAATGACCTGATACCTTGCTCACAGGGTTCCCAGCATCCTTACAAGGTGAATAAAGGAAGTTATTTCCTGGCAAATGCGAGAACCTCAAAATATTTGGGGGACCTCAAGAAGAGGGGAATTTACCCAAATCTGTAGGTACTGCAGGCAAAATCTGATGTCAAGTATTTGGCGTGGCTTTCTTTGCCTTGAGAGGCCTTTTAAAGTTCAATCTGAGATTCTGTATGAAAAGTTCCAGGAAAGCCAATTTAAAAGAGCCTATGATCAATTACACTTATGTAAATAGTCAAACCAAGTTTATTGAAACCAGGCATATTTTGTGGAAAAATTTGTCTTAATTCAGCTCTATTTGATAAAAATGAGGGCTAATTTTAGAGAAATAAAATGTTTCAGTGGATATTAAGTTCTAGTGTTGTTAATTGACTTTGCATTTTGGTGTTTACTGCCTAAACTCACTTCCTAGGTGGCTCCTTGTAACTATGTTGCATTATTGTAAAGCTTAATTGAATTAGGAAAAACACATTCTAAGCTTGTTTTTGAAGCTTATCTATCTTTTATTTAAGGTAATTTATCTTTGGATGAAGATTAGACGCCCTATGACCTGCAACCAGGAGATTATGTGTATTGGAAAAGACATCATTTAAAGGACTCCCTCCAGCCTAGATGGAAGGGCCCTTATCATGTACTCTTAACTAGCTTATGTGCAGTGGAGGAAAAAAAAAAAAAAACAGAAGGAAATTGGCTCTTGGATTCATATTTCTCACATTAGAGGGCACCCAGCACTGGACTGGTCTATAGAGAGGACTGCTGACCTCAAATTCACCTTAAAATAAAGCTCAAACAGAGGAGAAATGACACCCAGGCCAGGACCAGAAGATGACACCAGAAGTAGACAGCTATCCCAAGGTGCTGGACCTGACCCATATGATTATTTATAGTACTTTCTTGATTTCTTGGACATTTTGCCTATGAATAAAATGCTTTTCTATCATGGGCACGACCCTATGCAGAGCATAAAAATTAATCCGATTGTTGGGTTTATGGTCAATTATCTACATCTAGTACTTCTGGTTTACCTTGGTGGATTTCTCCTCTCCAAGGCTCTGATTACATGGTCCTTAGAAAATTAGTTTCGAAGAAAGAAGTTATAGTTCTATTCGGGACACTATTGATATCATTAGATGAGATCCCCTCTTTTGGCCAGTCAATCATACTTGCTATGACTCTGGCCATAAATATGAATTTTCTTTAAAAGTTACTCAAGCTAAATCAGAGCGATGAGCTAAGTTTCAGTCAAAAATCATAACCACCCATTTATTATGAGGGACTCTCCCTCAGTTATGGGATGGATACATACAGGCTACAGTCATTTAAGTTTAAAGACCCCCCTTATGTTAGGGCAATTAGATCATACTAAGCATAATCAGCCTAATAACACTGGGAAATTGGGCTAGATCCCTTATGAACAATTCCAGTATGTCATTACCCTTAAAAATAGTGGGTACGGAACAGACTGGATCAGACAACCGGGGATATACTTGGCTGCATCTAATGGAAATTCTTGGCTTAAATTCTTACTTATGACCTAATTTACGCTACTAACGATGTCATATACTGTATTCTGCCTATTCTATAAGATTGTTGTTTCTTGTATTACCTAATGCATAACTGAGTCTCTGACAAAAATAATGATGACTAAGAGACTCAAAATGGTTGGCCAAATATATAGTTCCATATAAGATTAAAATTATTGTAATAGTGTAACTCTAGATGTGGGAAGAAGCAACAAAGGAGAATCATTTCCTGGACCGTAACAGACTGGTAAGGCCGGTGGTCCAGAGACTCTCATGGCTACCATTAACAAGATCCAGTCCGGTCATAGAACATTGAGTGGCCTATCAAAGAAATCCTCACCTGACTTAGGAATTAGCCTTCACAGCACTGTGAGACAAGTTGGTCATGAAATGCTTCCCACACCTTGGTCGAATTTATGACCAAAAGGGAGGACTGTAAAATAAAGAATGTTGCCCATCATCCTGTTCTACAAAGATTAAGTCATTAGCTACTGCAGTTCCAGAACGACAATACACCCTGAAAGGAATTCAGGACAAAAAACAGGGTGAGGCGCTCTGTGATTTGTAAGAATAGGCCCCTTAGATGGATAGACGTATATCTCGTGAAGAATTTTAATGAACTCAGATTCTTGCATCTTCCCACACATACAAACACTCTAAAGTCATTAACTGAAACATCTTTGTGACTAGCAGTAATCTTTTGCCCACATGTGTGCTTGCCTGCATATACTCCCAAGCTAAAGAGCATATATATACTGGTTTCTTCCCCCTACCTCTTGGGGTAGTCTCCTCAGAGCTACTCAGAGATTGTTTCCCAGGCTATAGTCCTCAGTAAGGTTCCTGAATGAAACCCAAACCCACAACCCTTACGTTGTGTGTTTTTCTTTCAGTCAACACATCTAAGGGCTAGTCTACCTGATAAGACTGGTAGTTACTTTAAGCAGTATTTTCTAAACCTTAGTCATTTATATACATACTAACTTCATGGTTTTTTTCCTATCAGGATACCACTACTATTATTTATCCAGTATTTTCCATAAATTGTCTTATACTTTTGTATAAATTAATTTTTTAAAAAGCTCATTATCTGAGGATTCATGGTTTTGAAGGAATAATTATCTTTTTCTAATATGTAAATTTAAAACTGAAGAAATAATTGTGTTCCATCGAAAGTGATCTGTGTACCATTATTTCAGAAATGCTTTTCTAAAGGATAAAATCCTTCCACTGCTGTGAAAAAAGAAAAAGGTAGAATTGAGACTGAGTTTTAAAAGGTTAAAATATATTTGAAGAGTAAGACTGTTGGTGAGAGATGAAATATATATATATATACCTACTTTGAGGTACAATTTAAAACTCCTTTCTAAGGTTGTTCTAAAAATATTATCTATTCTTTTGTTGTATTTTAATACTGTGTTTGAATAAACAGATTACCTACTTTCATAAACAGATTATCTTTTTCTTAGTTCTAATCACAGCAATGAAAATATCAAATATACTTGAAATAAACTGTCAAACCAAAAGAATGTTTATTATATGGGATATTTTATTTATGAAAACCTATACCACAGCTTTGTGTTAATATTCAATATCAGCTTCATGGCAATTTTGAATTTTTGAAAACTCATCTTTTGCTTCTAACAAGTACAATATATATTAATATACTACAAAGTTCACTTTACCAAACAGCATTTCATCTATCCATAGATTAATCATGGCACCAAACACTTTTCCATACTGTATTTGACACAGAAATTGAGATACAGGTAATTAAATCTGTTCCAACAACATGAACCAGAAGATTATTTGATAAAAACAAGAGACAGGGACTTCCCTGGTGGTCCAGTGGTTAAGACTTCACCTTCCAATGCAGGGAGTGAGGGCTCAATCCCTGGTCATGGAGCTAAGATCCCACATGCCTTGCCACCAAAGAACCAAAACATAAAACAGAAGCAATATTGTAACAAATTCAAAAAAGACTTAAAAAAAAAAAAGAGACAGGGCTTCCCTGGTGGCGCAGTGGTTGAGAGTCCGGCTGCCGATGCAGGGGACACGGGTTCATGCCCCGGTCCGGGAAGATCCTACATGCCACTGAGCGGCTGGGCCCAAGAGCCGTGGCCGCTGAGCCTGCACGTCCAGAGCCTGTGCTCTGCAATGGGAGAGGCCACAACAGTGAGGGGCCCGCATATCACAAAAAAAAAAAAAAAGAGAGAGACATTTCCTTATAGCAATACTATACAATAGAACTTTCTAGGATGATGGGGAAAGTTTGACATCTGCATGTGTAACAAGTAGCTACTGAACTAGAATTGGCATAATGTGATGTAGCCCATGCCCAAGGCATGAGCAATGATAGTCATATACAATCATTGCTCATGATGACCAAAATTAACCTGAATAACCAATAAATGTTTCATTATTTCTGTCCAGACCCCAGATTTATAGAACCAATGCTAACTTGATTTAGCCAGAGTCACATACCTGTCTCTTGTGGTAATGTTATTTTCAGACTTTCTAGGAGGCATAAAGTCTATTTATTTTCTTTATTGCCACTTGGTAGTACTATAAAAATTGTAAAAGCAACTTGAGTTCATTCATTTGATAAATATTTATTGCAAGCTTATTCTTGGCAAGATCCTGGAGATGCAGTACTAAACAAGATAGAAATGGTTCCTGCCTTCATGAAACTTAGACTCTAGCTGGATGAGGCTTGGTGGTATCATTAAGGTTCATCAATGAGAAAACAACCTTGTGAAAGCATTGTCCAGATTGTTCAGAAACTAAGGTGTCCAGAACTGACATGTATGCTTAACTCTGGTACCCTTGTGGGAGGAAACTAATCTAAACCAGAAAGTGAGAATCTATTTACAAAATGTGTTTTATCTTTTTCCCTACTTTTCAAGTGATGATGCCTTTCCAAGGGTTAATTATACACCCCAGAAGATTTCAACCTGGTGAACCCCATTTCTTTCTTTTCTTTTTTCCTCCCTCCCTTCCTTCCTTTCTTTCTTTCTTTTTCTTTCTTTCTTTCTTTCTCTTTCTTTCTTTCTTTCTTCTCTTTCTTTCTTTCTTTCTTTCTTTCTTTCTTTCTTTCTTTCTTTCTTTCTTTCTTTCTTCCTCTTTCTTTCCTTCCTTCTTTCTTCATTTATTCATACATATTGACTTTATACTCTGTGAAGAGAATTTCTAAAATTATCATGAATTTATTTTTTGTATAACTTTTTGATGGCTCCACCATGCAGGGTTAGAGAATTTATTGCTCTATATGTCAGTTGCCTTGGCATTTTGAGGCAAGTGAATAGAGAGGTTAAGGCTTGGATCTAGCCAAACATGTACTCTGTATCACAAATGGATAATCTTAAATGATAGAATAGAGCCACCTGTCTACCTCAGATATACTAGTCAATTTGATGTGCAAGACCTATGCTTCATAGGCAGGGAAGTTACAATTTATAAAATAATAAGAGTTGGGGCTGGAAAGCCATCTTAAAATCTTTCTCCTGAAAGATAATATGCAAAAATCCCAGGGCTAAGTAGACAATACGAACACTTGTAAACGGACGGTGGTGCGTAAGACCCCTGAGGCTAAACTGCTTGTATTCCTATCAAGCTAGCTCCTGGCTAGATTTGTTGCCTGTTAAAATCCATTAGCCAAACAAAATTAGGGGTGTTTCATCTAGTAGGTGCTACTAAAGGCATACCTAGGACCTAAGAATTTTTTAGAGCCTATAAACATGTTTGAGACCTAAAAAAAAAAGTTTTGACTCCAAAACTTACAAAGTATAACATACCAACCAATCAACTGCAATTCAACTATTTTGTAGCTAATTTAAATTATATTTAATTTGGGATATGGATTATGGTTGATTTTAACATGCTTGATAGATTTGATGGGCCTAAAAGAGTAAGGATACCTAGAACTCCAGAAAAAATGACAATACCAAACTTTTCTCTTTGTCATCTTGAGTCACCAAGTTGCTAGTTTGCAAGCCCTGAATTATGTGCTGGTTGTCCAGATAAGAATGTCATATCTAGGGAGATCAAGTGAATTGGACAAGTTCCCATAGCTACACAGAGGCATGTCCCCAACTAGAACTTTCATCTCTGAGTCCCGCATGAGGGCTTTTGCACCCAGTGTCATCTACATCCGATTCATTGGGATACATGTTAAAATGCATATTCATAGGCTCTACTGAATTAGAACCTCTAGGGTTCAAACCCAGGAATCTGCATTTTGTCCCACACAAAATGTATCATTTTACATTTCCAGGGACAGAGCTATTTAACTAGTCAGCTCTGGTCAGTTCATTGAGCCAATTTGTTTCCAGTGAGTTGATGAATTGTATTCAGTTGACTTGCTGGTATAACGTGGACACGAAAGTCTAAAAGTTGGGTTTTTTTTTTCTTTTAAATGGCCCTAAAATGGAGAAACAATAATGCTTAGATTTTTTCTTCAACTGTGACATTGGATCAAGTATTTCAAAGCTCTCTTGGAAGAAGAGCCTTGGACCTGCTGGTAAAAATACCAGGGGACAACTGTCATGGAGGGGAATTGTGGGCCAAGATGAAAATGTTGAAAGGTTCAGGGATAAGCCACTCACCCTTTCGGCCTCTGCCTTTTTGACTTTTTTCCCTAAATACATTAGTTCAAACTGGTGAGTGTACAAATGTATGGAATGTTCCAAATATGTAAGTACCAGGCACTGTCCTAGGTGCTGAGGAATCCATGATGACCAAGACAGACACAGTCCTTGACTTAAATTTGCTTACAGTCTAGCTCAGAACAAGGTAAACAAGAATTTAATCCCATTTCTGCCAGTAAAAAGCTGTGTGACCTTGGGTAGGCTACTTCACCTTTCTGGATTTCCATTTTCTTATTTTAACCTCTAGCTCAGCATAGCCCCTATAGGAAGCACCAGCGGCCTTAGAGAGTGGTGGGCTACCATCTACACTGACATTTCATTGCTGCTTGTGCCTCTCTCTGTCTTCCTACCAGTCAATTTTTGTTTAATTCAGAGCTAGACCATGCCAGACCAGTGAAATGGCTGTCTTCTCCACACGACCCCACCCAGGGACCCCTGGGGCCAGTTACATCAACCTTTTCTCGAAATTTTCTCTCTAAATTAATTCATATGTGCTCTGGCTATGTGAGAGAGTCACATCCATTACCTCATGGGTGTGATGGCTCCAGCAAAGCCCCCAGGGAGCTGTGCAGCCCACTGCAGTCTCCTCCAAGGGCTTGCCCTCTGCTGTGCCACTGGTCCATGAAAAGAAAAAAAATGACCCCAGAGTCCACAGATTCACTTCCAAAACAGCCCCAGGGCTAGAACAAACTGTGGTGGCCGACTGGTGGCAAGAAGGAAGTAGGATGACACCACAGAAAAGAAACAGTGACCTTTGTGGATATTAAGGGAAAATATGCATTCTTCCAATTACAAGGCTAATCAAGTCTGGCAGATTCTGATGGGGGCATTTTTATGAGCATGTAAGGTTAATCTGGGCTTCCCCATTACTGAGTTAGTCCAGAATACACACTCTGGGTTATATACTGGGAGTAATAGTAACACATAATAGCTGTTGATTTAACCAGTATATGTTGAGCAACTGTTATGTGCTTAGTATCGTTGTGGGCATTGGGGATACAACGATGAACAAAGCAGTCTTTGCCTTCACGGTACATACATTCTAGTTCAGGGAGACAGAAAATAAAACCATACTGATTAACAAAAAGCTATATATTGATATGACATAATTTCAGGTAATGATAAGTGCTATGAAGAAAAGGGAAGCAGGGCAGGGGATAGGAAATAAAGGAGAGGTGGTGGGGTGGGGGGGAGGAAAGACTTCTTGACTGAGGCAACATTTGAGCAGAAACTTAAATGAAGGTAGGAGATGATCTAGAGGCAGATATCTGAGGAAAGAACATCTCACACAAAGGAAAGAACATAACAAAATACCTGGCAGAGGCTGCTGTGTATTTTACACACATTATAAATATTTGCTGAATTAGTTCATACAGTATGAGACAGGTATTTCTACCAAACTTTGAGAAAACTGAGGTTCAGAGAGGTTAAGTGATGCATCCCGAGCCACACAGCAAGTTAAGTGACAGAGCTGTAAGGTGGCTCTACCTCAGTGCTGTCCCTTCCTATGTCTAATTGTTCCTGGGATCAGTCATCCCTAAACTTCCCCTGAATCCCCCCACATAAGGCACACCACCCTAAGTTTCTACCAGCTCTGAGTTCTGGAATTTGATGAGAATCCCTAGAGACAGAGCTTGGTATTAATACCTGACTCCCATAAAAGGTTGGATAAAGAGCCCCTGAGAAACCACCTGCAGGCTGTGCCCAAAGATGTTTGGGTCTGAAAGCTTCTGGAGGCATCGATGGAATTTGTCCTCATGGTACTGTGGGAGGTCAGCCTCTCCCAGGCACTTAGTTAGGCTGCTGCTGCCATTTCTTTCTTTCCGGGGAGAAATGGATGTCTGGGGGAGATGTCAGTTACACCCGCCCTGACTAAGGAAATGTGAAGAATGGAAAGACAGCCATTACCCCAGGCTGGTCATTGCACCCTTAGCAACAACAACCATGTACACACTCACACACAAACACTGCACCAAAACAAGCAAAGGTCACTCTCTCTGGTCACTTCCAAGAATGATCTCAATTTTTCATAAAACAATGTTTATAAATTAGATGGAATTCCGGAGCAGTCCGGGAATAGAAATAACCAATTTATGGGGCTTACTGCCATTACATTATTGCTTTTTTTGCCCTGAATGAACAAAATAGTGTGCAGCCCGCCTCTTCCAGAGCCAAGCAAAGACCTTTTACAGAGGATCCAGCCAAGCAAGTCTGAATGGGGAGGTATCCTTGGTTCTAGTAGGGGCTTCCATTTACAGCCTTTTGACCAGAAGCACCTTGAAGTCAGGGGCTGTGCTCTATTCATTTTTCCATTCTAGCACCAAGCACAGTCCCTAGTACAACATAAGTATCTAAGAAATGATGTTGATTGTTGAATGAGTGAATATGTAACTGAATCAATGAATGAAAGAACAAATGAATAATTTGATCCCCGGGGTTAGTACCAAGGAAAATGAAGATACTCAACAAGACTACAAACACTTTTGAGCCCTTGTTACATGTCCAAGCTTTATTTGTGATGACACTGAAGAAGTATCCCATGTTCTTCAACCTGCTTCCTGCTCTCACTGGCTTTTCCTTGGTCCCTCAGGGCTTCCATGCTGCTTGTCGTAACTCTTGACACAGGCTGCTCTTCAATCCTAACTCCAGAATATACTTTCCCTCTCTACCTATAAAAATGTCCACTGTCTCAGTCCCCTGGATGTAACTGGCTGGCATATTGATGAACTAAATGCCTTAGCTGAGTTCCCTCAGAAGCAGAGCTTGAGGCAAGGATTCAAGTGCATACGGTTTATTTGGGAAGAGAAGCTGGAAGAAAAGACAGCCAATGAAGGGTGCATTATTAAGCCAGTTACCTTTATGGACAAATGGACTTTAGTCCTATGTGAGAACTATGAAAAATGGCACAGGAAATATGTCACCTTACTACAAGTTATTCCACCAGGAAGCAAGAGAGTGTGGTCTCTGTTCACCATCTTGTTGGTTGCTGGCTGAGAGGTGTTAATTCTCTGGCGCTTCCAGGCTTCCTTGCACGTGAGCAGATTGGCCTTCCTTGGCTTTGGAGAAAGCACTCAGACAAAGCAATGCTGATGTCTATAGTTGGAAGTAACTGGAGCACAGTGAAGTGGTAAAGCTGAAGGAATGTGGGTGGGCCACTGACCGCACTGGCCACCCTAACTCTTAAAGGGAGAAATGGCTGATCACATCCACCACAAATACCCTCCTAGAGGCACCCAGTTTTCTAAAGAATAGCTTGAATGGGATAATGTCTTAACACAAATGAATGCCTCTCTTATTCAGGCTGGAAGATGAGAGAGGGAGTTGAGATTTGGTGGTGGAAGGGGGCAAATGAGTCTCCACTTAGATATGGCAGATGTACCAGCTTTTCTTGGAATTCTGGGTAAGGTGAGCTCAACTTTTGTAAGAGAGTTATAATGCAGCCAGTATTCTTTACAGGAGAGAGGTCAACCAGAAATTAAGTAGCCTCTATCAAACCTATGCATGGAAGCAGTACCTGGATGCCTTTCAGCTACTGGAGAAATTCTGTGGCTACTCAGAGGACCACATCCCTGAGCTGTAGGACGTATCTAGGTTCTTAAAAGTCAAGCTTCCCTTCTTTTCTCCTCCTTCCTTGATCACAAACCTATGAGAGAGGACTTACAGTTTCATGGAGTTTTACTGACATTAAAACCAGAAGGAAACTGAGAAGTCATCTCCTCCAAACCTGTCATTTGACGGCCTGGAAGCTCAGGCCCAGAATGTGGAAGTCACTTGCCCAGCATCACACAGTGTTGAGTGATAGGCTCGTTTTACCAGGCAGAGTTCAACCAAGAAATTAAAACCGCTTGATGTTTGTCAAGCAAAAAGGGATTTAACACAGGGCAGTAAATACTTTCAAAACCATTGGAAAGGCTAATGGGGCAAGAGTCAGGAGGAATGTCACTAGCGTTTAAGCTGTGGTTCCAACAGCCATAGAACTTTGGAAGCTGTCCAGAGCTTGGAAACCAGTCCCTTCCACAGACCTGAGGCATATAAATGTCAGGAAACCCTAAGCAAACCCTCCCGTGCTTCACATCACATGCTGATCCTTCCAGAAGAAAATGATGGCTTCCATCTCTCTTCCGCCTTCCACATCTGCCAGTCCATCTGGCTGGCAGACTGTAAATCATACGTAGCTCCTGTTTGCAGGTATATGTGCAAACCTAGGTGGTAGAGGGAACATCTGCTCAGTGGTATATACTTTTCTCAAAGAGCAAGTGAGGAAGAGAGGTGGGAAAGAGGGCCACCAATGGCTGGAATTCTGTGCCTGGTCCCACCCTTGGCAGCAGTTCTAGAGACCCTGACACAGGAGTACTTCCAATGTCATTCAGTCCATCAAGTTCATTGTCTTTGTTTTTCTGCCTCCCCCATGTATGTCAGTCTATAATGCTCTATTATGGGTGCGAAGTGACAAATCTTAGGGGAAAACTGGGGTTCCTCAGGACCTGTAGTGGCTACAAGTGGAACAACTTGATCTAGGAATCCAGAAAACCTCCCTTGGTGGAGCCTGCAGGCGTGCATCAGAACTGTTTTTAGCACTTCGTTGGTGTGTAGGAATTTGGAGTGACGTGGCTTGTTGATATTCATAAATTTAGGGTAACTTGGCTGGGGTTATGCCTCTTACACTGATTTGATGCATGGCTTTAGACAAGTTACCTCAGGGTCCTCATCTCTAGGGGGAATGTTGTTGGGCTACATTGTCTGTGTCCCCAGTCCTGACATCCTAGTATCGTGACACCAAAGCATCTTAATTGTAAGGTTGCAACATTGTCCTGAACCCCAAAGTATGGCGGTTTCACAACAATCTGGAGCTTTCTATCTTAAGGGGAAAAGTTCTGTCTAGACAATTCCCACCTGATCCTCTCTCCCTTAACCAGAGTTAGAACTGACTCTGTGAGGCCAATGGGGTCACTACAGTGTTTGGTTCACAAACAAGTGTGTAAATTATAGTACACAGTATAATTGTGAGCTATCCATTAGAAACCACTCCAGGGCTCTGAATCCTGTGTTCAGAGCAGCTCTTGTGACAAACTTTGAGACGAGGCTTTTGGGAGGACAAGATTCCCACTTCTTTTTAAGCAGCCCATGACTTCCTCTTACCCTGTTTTAAAGTCTTCTGGAGGCATCACATGTTCCTAATCTCTTTCTCACTAATCCACACCTACCAAGTGTCACTTCTTCCAAGGTTCTTGCTCTCTGTTCTGAGATGAAGGTGGCATTATCAGATCACTAAATCCCTGTTAACTGATTACTGCATTAATGTGTGATCTCATCTAATTTATGAAATATCAGAATCAATTTCAAATGTGGTGATCTGGGTGGATTTATTATTAGTACTATTTTTATTATTACCAAACAACGATACTATTATTGAGCAACAGTAATAATTCCTAATGATGATGGTGATAGCACTGAACCTCTGCAGAGGGTTTCGGGGTCTTCAAATTCTTTTATTAGTTATTTTCAAAGGAGGGAACTAAGACTCAGATCAGTTAAGAGATTCGCCCAAGATCACCCAACTGATTGGCTGTAGAGCTGGAAATAAAACCTAAGTCTCTTGGCTTCCAGTTCATGCTCTTTTAACTCCATATATCGCTGCTGGGAAGAAAAGCTTACAGAAGTTCCTGAGTAAGGCTGAATGAGGAAGACGGATGAACTGAGTAAAAGGACTGAGGCCATGGTGGGTGCCTATGTGGCATTGGACAGACTTGCAGTCTTTCATACCAAAATACCCATCCTGGTTCACAGGATGGTCTGATTTCTGAGTTTTAGAGGGAAACACTCATTTCTAAATCCATCAGTCAGGTTTCCTGCTTAGGAAGCAGTCAGGGCCACCATCTCTGTGTGGGTTGGACACTGCACAACCCCAGGGGTACCATTCCCACGATTAGGCACTGTAGATGTCTGTATTCACCATGAACGCTTTCTGGAAGATGACAGCAAAATGTCTTGTTCTAAAAAGTCAGTGCATCCTGACAATTTTCTGAGAGCTGGAAGTGGGGTGTTTTGAGGAAGGGAACTTTTTTTTTTTAAATCTCATTCACTCAAAGCTGGATAGGTGAGTGTTTATCATGTACACAATCTACGGTCCAGAAGGATGGAAGATATGGAAAAGAAATGTGCCTTTCATTCGTGTCCTTATTGATTTACTCATCGTTCATTCATTCATGCATTATGCATTCATTTAAAAACTAGACTTGGGAGGATAGCCTGTGCTGGACACTGTGCCTGACACTGGGATGCTTAAGACCAAGTTCCTGCTCTTGGGGAACTCAGCCTAATGGAGACTCAGACAGGTACCCAAAACACCTTATAGTAGTGGAGTGTTTTACGGAAACCCAGAGGCAGGAAATGTAACCTAGCCTCATGTGGGAACAGACAGGGTGGGGAGAGTCAGTGAAAGTCATTTTCCTACCCAGGCGGCCTGAGGGTGTTCCAGGTGGAAGGAACAGCGTGTGTGAGTCCCTGCAGGTAATAGGCTGTGTCCTCAACACCTGACACGTATTAGCTCATATAACCTCAGAACAACCGTAGCAGGCAAGCACTATTATTATTCTCATTTAACAAATAAGGAAAGAAAGGCACAGAGGGATTAAGTAACTTGCTCAGGGTTGCACAGCTGATAAAGAACAGACCTAGCATTTGAACCCAGAGAATTCCGCTACAGAGTTCACACTCGAGAGGGACACCATGGGGGTTTTAGGAGAACCCAATTTGGCAATTGTTCAGTGCTGGGGTTGAAGGTGGTGAGACACGAGTCTGGAGAAGTCCGTGGATATGAGTTAAGGGGACCCTTCGTGACTCGGGTGGTCTGACTCAGGGCTGGTTGTAAGAACATGAGCCTTATCTTTCTTTAGCTCCAGCTGGTGACTCCACCTTTTCTTGTGGCTGCTTCCCAGAATCCACAGCCCAGTCTCCCAAGGGGCATATACCTAACAAACTGTGAGGACCCCAGGAAATTACTCATCTTCCCATTCTATGTCTGTACTGACTCCAGAGACATTTCCCAGAAGTTGCTTTGTCAATTGTTAAACTAAATTTCCATCTCTTGTTTTGTTGTTATGAAGCTCTTTTTCCCTAAATGTTGAATGATGGGAAAA
Organism: Neophocaena asiaeorientalis asiaeorientalis; assembly: GCF_003031525.2. Lineage (NCBI taxonomy): Eukaryota > Metazoa > Chordata > Mammalia > Artiodactyla > Phocoenidae > Neophocaena > Neophocaena asiaeorientalis. Next base: position 4,832,871 of record NW_020175731.1, read on the forward strand.
GGTGACCCAGAAACTAAATTTCAGTTATTTGAGGGCTCTGGTTTAGATTGAGTCCAGTTAATTGTGAGTTTACTCTACTGGGTTATTTTATGATTTAAGTTCCAAAAAAGCTGGAAGGAATTCATAAATTTCAAAAAAATCTGTTACTTGCTCTCTCAGAACTTTTGGTCTATTTGGTCAGAGTCGAAATTTATCCTTGAGAGATTATTAGAGAAAAATCAAATTAAAATTTAGCTGAAAAACAACTTACTCTGTACCTGTTATAATAGTCCTTTTAAAATCACTATGCAAGTTCTTGCCAGGGTTCATAGGCTTTGATCAAATGAACAGAGAGCACTTTTTTTTGGCTCTATCCTGGGTTCAACAATTGTTCAACCATCAGATACAAATACTCAAATATTAAAACATCAGATCATTGCACAGGTACAATGAGCTACAAAACATATTTTAGCAAACACTAGAGTACTCCCATGCAAAACGTAGCAAAAAGATCTTAAGAAAATGTCCCTCTGAAAACCAGTCCAGAGTGGGTATTTTGCTGTTGATCATGGGAAGCAAAGAGCTATCCCTTTGGTCCATTTGCTGTTTGGGTTAGCAGCCCATATGGTAAAAAGGGTACCAGCCTGGGAGTCAGGGGAGTGGGGAGAAGAACTCAATACTAAACCCAATTCTACCATTACCCAACCCTGAAGAGTCCCTTTACTTTGGGAACATCAGTTTCTTATCTAAAATGGACTGAACTCTATGATCTCTTGTTTCAATGGGGAAACAAGACCAAAGCTTTGATATTGATATAGATAGGCAAGCCTCAAGTAATCTTACATTAAATTTAATCAGGGCTCCACAAACTTTTTTTGTAAAGGACCAGGTGATAAATATTTTAGGCTTTGCAGATGCAATATTGTGATATGTAAGAAATATATATATATTTGGTCTTCATCCACAGTTACTGGCTCACAGGTCCGAAAACCGTTGGAATTTCCTAAGCTATAAGAATAATGGGAGCATCTTTTGTTATGATGTTTGGTCTCCTGTCCTCAGCTCCTGAAAATGTTTCAGAGCCATAAAGGTAACACAGGCGTCTTGTTATCCATAACTAGCCCCTTTCCACCACGACTGGGTTTATGTTAATGAAGATGACTTTGGCCAAGTACCTAAAGATGGAGGCTGGTTGCCAAGGGAACCAACCTGAATAAAGGGCTGTACTTTTCAGTCCCACCCCTTGATTTCTGGGGGGAGAAGAGGAACTGGAGGTTGGACCTAAGGCAAATGAATTAATCAATCATGCCTACGTAATGAAGCCTCCATAAAAACCCAAAAAGGAGGGGACTTGGAGAGCTTCCATGTTCTACCATGCGGGGCCCTAAGCTCCACGAGGACAGAAATCCCTTTGTTCGGGATGTTGCCCTATGTACCTCTGCATCTGGCTGTTGACTCATATCTTTTTTTTTTTTTGCGATACGCGGGCCTCTCACTGTTGTGGCCTCTCCCGTTGCGGAGCACAGGCTCCAGATGCGCAGGCTCAGCGGCCATGGCTCACGGGCCCAGCCGCTCCGCGGCATGTGGGATCTTCCCAGATTGGGGCACGAACCCGTGTCCCCAGCATCAGCAGGCGGACTCGCAACCACTGTGCCACCAGGGAAGCCCGACTCATATCTTTTAATATCCTTCATAATAAGTTGGTAATCTAGCGAATAAACAGGTTTCCTGAGTTCTGTGAGCCGTTCTAGCAAATTAATCGAACTAAGAAGGGTGTCATGGGAATCTCTGATCTATAGCCTTCGGTCAAAAGGACAGGTAATAACGTGGACTTGCAAGTGGCCTCCTGAGTTGGAGGCGATTGTTGGAACCTCCAACTTGTAACCTGGGCTTATGTTTGGTGTCTAAAGTGGAGGGCAGTCTTGTGGGACTGAACCCTTTACCTGTGGAATCTGATTCTATATCCAGGGGGACACTGGCGGACCTGAGTTGAATTCTCAGACGCCCTGCTGGTGTCTGAGAATTGCTTGTTGGTGTGGGGAAGCCTACACGTGCGCACACACACACACACACACACACACACACACACGTTAGGATTGGGCCCATGAACCTAACTTCCTAACTTAGCGGGCCATAATATCTGTATCACAACTACTCAACTCTAATGCTTCAAGAAAGCAAACGTAGACAGTACATAAGCGAATAGGCGTGGCTGTGTCCCAGTAAGACTCTGTTTACTAAAACAGGCAACAGGCAGGACTCCAGTTTACAGCACGATGGAGAGGATGGCTCTAGGGATATGATTGGGATAGGGGAGGCCCAGAACCGTGCTCCAGGCCCAGCGTGCAAAGGCCACCAAAGCTGCCCAGCCCATTCCACCTGCGAGGGACCAGAGAACAGACTTGGGATGCGTCTCCCTCTGGGATGGGGATGAAAGAGTTAAAGAGGCAGGGGCAGACACAATTGTTTCTTTCTAGGGAAACTATTCAGACTTGGGGCTTTGCTCTGTCCCACAGCTGGAAGTCATTACTGCTGAAGTTTTTTAAGGGAAAAAGTTTTATTTAGGCCCTCGTGAAGGTTTACTTAGGCCAAGGGTGAACTCTGTGCTCACGTTGCTGCCATCCCCAGCCAAGGGCTTTGGTCAGTCCTGCCCTTGAGCCGTATTCTTGAGCCTTCCTTGCCCTCCTGCTGACCCTCTTGCCACCTGACCTCGTCCCTCTCTCCGCCTCGCCTCTTTCATAAACTATCAGTCCATATAGATCCTCTCTGGCAAGTGGGACCAGCCTGTGCCAGCAATACTGGCAAGTTGCATAACTCAACAATGGGAACGTTCACCTTCTTGTTAGCTGGCGTCCAGAAATGCCAATGTTTTAGATTAACTCAAGAATCTCTCACCTGGAGCCTTGGGTACAGATACAGTGGATGGGATTCACAGACCATCGAAAGTCAGGTCAACACACATAGGGAAAATCAAGTGGAAAAAGTAGATTCTCTTTCCTTCTTTCAGATTGATTTAAATAAAGGAGACAAAGGGGTGGTTTGCCTAGTGTGAATGATGGTAAGCCTCTTAGTGAACTAAAACCCAGCGAGCAAATGCCCTTAGTTAACTAGACACCTTTGGTTCTTTGTCTTTTGTCTTTACTTTTAGGCTAAAGAAATAAGGGTAAGGAAGCAGCTGGTGGCAGGGCTTGATAAGCAGTGTTTGCAGCTACCCTCCTAGTATCACTGCGTCTGGGATCCCGTCTATACACCCAACTTGGCAACAGTTGGGTAGAATGGTTATAGTTTAAGTTCAGAGTAACCCTCTTTGGCACCGCAGGCTCAGAATCATCACAATTCAATGGCATTTTCCATCCTGTGTGTCACCAAAACAAGGTGGGGGGGACCCTCAGACTCCTAATAGGATCATCTGTAAGACTGGCAGAGAGGGCGTCTCTGGTGAACCTCCTAGCTCATCAGAAGATTGCTAAGAGGAGCAGCCCTTTCTCCAACCACTAGGTTCAAGAGCTACTAACTTTAGGTAACGGTGGGTAACCCTTGGCAGGTCAGCTGTCCTTTCAGAAGTTCAGTGGCAGAGCTACGTGTGGCTGGGATAGAAACAGTGCACAGAGGATCGAGAGGCAAAGATTTGGGTCTGAGCCCTCACCCAATAAATTCAGCATTCAGTATGCAAATTTGGAGTAAGCCAACCAAAATATTCCAGAGTCAGGAAGGAGATAATAAGAGCAGTCATGTAAGTGATGACGAACATCTGCTGAGTCCTTACAACGTGCCAGGAACTGTGCTAAGCGCTTTCCAAGCATTAGGTGGAGCAGATGCAGCTGCTCCCATTTTCCAGAGAGAAACTGAGGCTCAGAGAGAAAAAATGGCATACGAAGTGACACATGGTTACCACACAGTACAGTCAGAACGCTGACTAAGGGCTAGCTGGTTGCCAAGCCCATGTCCCTATCTCCATGCTCTGGGTGGACAGGAGAAAGGGCCCCCGAATTAGATGTGGAACCTGGATTCTAGACAGAGCTCTGTCACTCAGTAGCTGGGTAAACACTTCCTCCTCCCCGGGCCTCCAAATCCACCTTTACAGAGGGGCTGTCCCGGTGAATCTGGGAGTGTCCCAGTGGCCTGGGATTCTGTGTCAGAGGTGCAGCTCATTCTCTTCTCTATGTACAGACAAAACAGGCTTTTAGCTGCAACCCACTGAGGACTGATGTCAGGTCAGGGCTTCGTTGCCAGCCTCACTTTTCGGTCATCAGACACCCCTAGTTCTCAGTACACTCTCTGAACCACAAGTGCCAAGGATGCTCACCCTGCCCCTGCCTGCTGTGTGATGTGCACCCTTTCAGGGCTGAGCCCCCAAGGCTGTTCTGTGAACAATCCTAGGAAGGGCCACCACCTTACAGGGGCACCAGGCAGGGCTGTGATTCAGGATAGAGCCAGGGTAGAGATGGAGGGGTTGACAATATATTTAAATAGTCTGGGCTTCCCTGGTGGCACAGTGGTTGAGAGTCCGCCTGCCGATGCAGGGGACACGGGTTCGTGCCCCGGTCCGGGAAGATCCCACCTGCCACGGAGCGGCTGGGTCCGTGAGCCATGGCCGCTGAGCCTGCGCATCCGGAGCCTGTGCTCCGCAACGGGAGAGGCCACAACAGTGAGAGGCCCACGTACTGCAAAAAAAAAAAAAAAAAAAAAAATTTAAATAGTCTGAACAGCTACTATAAGCTTCCTACATGATCCCTCGTGATCCAACCACTCTCCTGGTGCCCCAGAACATTCTGGAAGCCAGCCAGTGGAGAGTTAATACCTGGCCCAGTGACCTGATCCGGTCTACCACTGATGTCAAAACTAATGGGTGGATGCCACCAGAGCAGTTGTTGCATATTTTGAATATCATCCCTGGCCCCAAGCATGGGCAGAGCAAGGGGTACTCTCTGGGAAACTTTTCCAAGGATATCAGAAAAGCTCCTTTCTCCATCCACTTGCTAATGCTTAAAACCAGACAAAACTTTTACTGCAATTAGAAAAGATTCCTACAATTTATTCATTTATTCCTTCATCATTGCTATTGTCTGAATGTTTGTGTTCCCCCCAAATTCATGTGTTGAAGTCCAAACCCTCAAGTTGATGGTTTTAGAGAATGGGTCCTTTGGGAGGTGATTAGGTCACGAAGGCAGAGTCCTCAAGAATAGGATTAGTGCCCTTATTAGAGAAGGTCCTTCTACCTACATGAGAAGATGAGAAGGTGCCACCGATGAACCAGAAAGCAGGGCTTCATCAGACACAGAATCTGCCGGCACCTTGATCTTGAACTTCCCAGCCTCTAGAATTGTAAGAAATAAATTTCTGTTGCTTGTAGGTCACTGAGTCTATGGTATTCTGTTATAGCAGCCTGAACAAACAAAGACAATTCAATACCTGAGACACTCCTATTATGTGCCAGGTACCTGATTAGGCTCTGAACAAACAGCAGAATACAAGGAGGAGAGAGAGAGAATAGAAATAGAGAGAAAGAGAAGGAGAGGGAGAAAAAGAAAGACAGATATAGACAGAGAGACAGAGAGAGGCAGAGACTGGAACTTGTCACCTATGATTGAACATGCAAGCACTTGAGTAATGTGCAAGATTCATTTATTCAGCAACAGTTATCAGCCCTAACAATGCAGCAGGCTGTGTTCTAGGTGCAGGGAAACCGTGGGGAATGAGACCAGGACCCTTCATGCCTGGAGTTTCCTTTCTCATGGAGAGAGACAAACAATAAACATGGACCACTTGTACTGATAATACAGTAACTGAAGAGAGTGAAGGAAGAACAGCGAGGGGACAGTTCAGGCTGTCCAGGGATGGCTGTTTTATTATGATAAAGATGACTTTGTATCCACCTTCAATATTTCAGCTACTATTTAGTAACAAACTATTAACTGGTAGTACCTATAATGTGACCGTATCAGTCCAGGGAAATGTGTCACAGCAGTTTGTAGCCTGTGAGTAGTAGTACAAACTATCCATAGCCTTCCCAGTTATCTCAAGACACGATGCAAAGGTTTCAATAATAAATTGTGTCTGTTAACTTTCTAAGATTCATGAGGAGTTGGTGAGTGCCTGAATTTCTGATGCCTCTGAATCATCGTTTTGAACCATAGTTGTTATTAATTATATCAATTGCACTGAACACTGAAAGTACAGAAAAGACTGAGCCGAAAGGATGTTTGACCCCAGATACTCTTTGTAAGTAGTCCTTTCTCCTTATGAAATTATTTATGTCACTTGCTTTTCTTATCACTTCATTTTTTTTAAAGTAGGACAAAAAGTGTCTGTCTAATGGAGAGGTCTTGTTACTTTGGTTCTACTTAATCAGTCTTGTTACTTTGGTTCTACTTAACTGCTGTGGCCTCTCCCGTTGCGGAGCACAGGCTCGGATGCGCAGGCTCAGCGGCCATGGCTCACGGGCCCAGCCGCTCCGCGGCATGTGGGATCTTCCCGGACCGGGGCACGAACCCCCGTCCCCTGCATCGGCAGGCGGACTCTCAACCACTGCGCCACCAGGGAAGCTCTTGCTCCAAAATTTGAGGTGAACCTCCTCTACTTTTCTGATGAAGTCCGGTCAGGACTATTGCTCAAAATCTGGCGAGCCATAGAATGAGCCTGCTTTAAAACTGTTGAAAATCCCGGGGTCAGCTCCAGAAAATGTTGGGCAGAGAATCCCATTGTCATCTTTGAGTTTCAACATTGAGAACGCTCACTTCAGTGCCTCTTAATTTTAGCTTTCATAACATTGGCACTACCAAAGGGTCCCCATCTCAGTTGATAATCCTAGTTATTTTTGCTTCTCTCTGGTTATCATGCCCTGGCTTGAGAGGGGAGCTTGAGGAAGAGGGGCAGCTTGGTGCTCCTGACTATGAACTTGATCTGATCCATATCCATTAAAGAGAAACTTTAAGTGCTTCCAAAGCAGATTTCCTGTTCAAACAGCATTGGCTGCCATGTCTTTAGACAGCCCGATGGGTAGAGCACAGAGGAACTCATTAACTGTCTGGGACTGTGCTGGATTCTTCTCTTTCATAAATGTTCCTTGGCTACAGGTAAAGAACTCTACTAAGCAAGGCAAGGTCTATGAGAACTAATTTTAAGCCGACAGACTTCCTGCGTCCCAAAAAACCTTTGATTTTGGCTGTCTGTAGGAAATGGAGATTTCCTTACAAGACCATCACACTTGAGATGGATGTTCTCTTTCTTGACAGCTACGTACTTTGAGCCACTGGGAAAGTGTACTTGCTCACTCCAATGGATACAATATTCTACTTTTGCATTGTGCAGAGACATGATCTATAACCCAAATGGGAATGTATTTTTAAAAATTACCTGTTTCCTTTTATAAATATTGGAACATTCAATACATAGTTTTTGAATACCGAATCTATGCCAGCACTAATTCTAGACCAAAAGTTCTCAAACATTTTGGTCTCAGGATCCCCTTACACTCTTAAAAAATTTTGAAGACCCCCAAAGAGCTTTTGTTTATGTGGGTAGTATCTATCAATATTTATCAATTTCTAAATTAAGACTAAGACATTTAAAAAATTGATATTGATTTTAAGTCAATAATTCCATTGCATATTAACAAAAATAACATTGATAAATTTTATAAAAGAGCTCTATTTTTCCAAACAATAAAAAAACTAGTGAGAAAAGTGAAATTGTTGCAAAGGGAACCCTCTTGCTCCTTTGGTGGGAATGTAAATTCATACAGCCACTGTGGAGAACACTATGGAGGTTCCTTAAAAAACTAAAAAGAGAACTACCATATGACCCAGCAATCCCACTGGTAGGCATATATCTGGAGAAAACCATAATTCAAAAAGATACGTGCACCCCTATGTTCACTGCAGCACTATTTACAATAGCCAAGGCACGGATGCAACCTAAATGCTCATCAACAGACGAATGGATAAAGATGTGGTACATATATACAATGGAATATTACTCAGCCATAAAAAGGAACAAAACTGGGTCATTTGTGGAGATGTGGATGGACCTAGAGACTGTCATACAGAGTGAAGTATGTCAGAAAGAAAAAGACAAATATCGTATATTAACACATATATGCGGAATCTAGAAAAATGGTACAGATGAACTTGTTTTCAAGGCAGAAATAGAGACCCAGATGCAGAGAACAAACGTATGGACACCAAGGAGGGATAAGGAGAGTGGGATGAATTGGGAGATTGGGATTGACATATATACGCCAATATGTATAAAATAGATAACTGATGAGAACCTGCTGTATAGCGCAGGGAACTCTACTCAGTGCTCTGTGCTGACTTAAATGGGAAGGAAATCCAAAAAAGAGGGGATATATGTGTACGTATAGCTGATTCACTTTGCTGTACGGTAGAAACTAGCACAATATTGTAAAACAACTATACCCCAATAAAAAAGAAAAAAGAAAGAATGGAATAAAAACAAGTGACATTGGTTCACATTTTTGTGAATTTCTTTAGTATCTGGCTTTGTCTGACAGTTCTGTCTTTGCACTCTGCATTCAATCTGTTGTGATATGTGTTTTGGTTAAAGTATATTTTTAAAATCTGTTTCTCATATACTTACGTAACTAGAAAAGGGAAAGTGATTTGATAGCCTTTTTGGATAACTGTGGATAATCTTTGATGCTAAAATAAAACTCAATTAGTACTGAGTTCTTAAAAGTTAGCAGCAATGAGGATTTTGAAACCATATCAATTAATTTTTCATACTCTATTACGTTAAAATCCATTGGTCTATCTTGCACTCAGAATGGTTCCTTTCACCATGCGTAATTTTGTAACTTCATGCGTTGTTCACTATGAAAATGGTAGTTCCCTGAGTTATTCAGGTAGTCTAAAAGTTGACACATTGCATCACACTATATATGCTATATTTTTAAAAATCACATATTTGTTAATATCGTCAATTTCATCAGAAAAAATCTTTAAGTAGTGGGAAGCTGTCAAAATGATGATGACAGATGCAAGTTTTCCAAAATTCTAATTTTCACTTGAAATTTTGAATTTTATCATGGGCAACTATACTGTCAGCTGTTTTCCTTGCAGTGGCATTTTAATTCGTTTTTGAGAAAATGTCTGTCGGATACCCAGATATAAATAACCATAGTTTGACCGTTGGTCGTTCTTTCAAGTAACAATGGTGTTTCATGAAAAATGCAGCTGGTATAGCTCATACCAAACAAGCACACAAATGCTTTTCTTCAACACAAAGTTTCTTTGTCACTCAAGGGAAATACTTCATGGTTGCTTTCTTTCCATCACATAAAATATTCAAAGGCTGTGTACTCAAGGGTCACAATTTTAAAACAATAACTTTTATTGCTTCATCAAGGACATTCTTTAATGAAACTAGCTTTTTTCCCCCCTCTAAGGACATTAAAGTGAGGAACACCATAAGTAGTTGTACAGTTTGATGCCACTGCTTGATTCGTGCTAGGGAGTCAGCAGCTTTACCCACCACTGCTTTCATATAACCATTGCAAAATGTTGACATAATGAAAAAGACATTTCATGTCTAAGTATTAATATGAAAACAGTTTCATTGGTGGTTCATGGGCCACGCTTTGAGAACTACTGTTCAAAGTACTGAGAATACTCATAAAATTCTTGCTATCATGGGAATTACATTTTTCTGGAGGCCAAGCCTTGAGGGAGAAGATAATACACAAGTAAATGCATAAGCTAATGTCAGAGAATTAAGTGCTAATATGAACATATAACAGAACGGTGTGCTAGAGAAGAAAGACTAGAACAAAAGGATTACCTTCTATTGGATGGTCAGGGTAGACACCTTTGAGGGGACGATCCTGTAGCTGAGCCCTGAAAGACAAGTAAGAGCCAGTCATATAATGATCTGGAGGAAGAAGTTTCCAGACAGAGGGAAGAGGTAGCACAAAGCTCTGATGGGGTTGGGTTTGGTGGGTTCCAGGAAGGCAAAGGAGGCCAGTGTGACTGAAGCTAGCAAATGCGGTGCCTAATGGCAGGGGATGTGAATATAGAGGTCACATCCATTCATAGGCCCACCTGCCAAGTGACATATCTGTGTGCTGACAGAGCATGGAATTTGCATTCATGTTATGGTTCTGTTATTTGCTAGTGGGGTGACCTTAGTCAAGCTAGAGTCGTTAGGTTGGGTTTCCCAGGAACCAGGCTCTGAGGTGGAGATTGACATGCAGGATGTTAACTGGGGAGGCCCTGGGGATCCACATCTAAGAGAAATGAGAGAAGGAGAACTTGGAAGAGGCAACAGAGGCTCAGGAACTGTGATGAAGTTGTTACAGTAGGTTCAGAAACTGTGAATCTGGGCTAGCCCTTCAGAGATGTCCCGAATCAAGGCAAGGGGATGAAGCTTTCTACCCTTTCCTTGACAAGTCAGTAGATGTGGGCTATCCTGGGAGGCAGATCTGCCTTTGTGCAAGATCGTTCCTCCTTTCCTGGGGAGGGACTCAGTGGGGACCCACCAGCAGCCTGCAATTTTGACAGGAGGAAGGGGATGTCTTGGTGCTAAGGGGAATCTGGGTGGCACACTGCAACATCCACTACACTTAGCCTCTCTGAGTTTTCGTGTCTTTATCTATAACCTGGAGATAAAAATCAGAATAATGGAGTGACTCAAATAGGATAATGTATAAGAAAGGATTTTATTGGCAACGTGATTATGCAAATGGGGGTTGTTGATGTTACAGGGGATTTATGTGACTTTAGTGTTTCTGCCATGAATCCTTTATGATATTTGAACCTACTTGTAATAGTTGTGTCATATAGGAATTTATCTTCTGAATAGCTGGACTTTCTGAGATAACATTATTTTAACAAACCAGCGGGTGTGCTGCTCTGGAATCATTCCTGAATGTCAAAATGTAAATCACGTTTAGTTGTTTTTCTATACATACCCCTACATATAGCCTTCTCTAGTTGATTAAAAATCATATTTATCGCCTCTTGTTTTTCTCCTCTAGGGACTGTTGTCATGAATTACTGGATCATATTCTCATGTTAGTAGATAAGAAATTTGCCCAGTTCTCACCGGTAATTATTCTTTTCATTCATTATTGTCTTGCTAGTAAATTTAGTAAAACTAGGCTAGGGATTTCTTGCAGGAAAAGAAAAGATTCCGTGATAAATAAGTTTGGGCAGCAGCTGTTTAAGCAGTTTACTTACTGCAAAACTTCTTGGCGCCTTTCATAAGCTAATACATTGTGATCCCTAAGTATGGAATATTGTATGAGGCATAAGACAATGTACAGTGCAAGAAAGCATAGATTTTCCTCCTAATAACTAGAATTCTGAAAAGCTGACTTTGAGTCATTTTGGTTCAAATTGAATATAATGATTACAGGGCCTCAATGACTCTCAAAGTTCACCTGTCATCTAGCTCATCCACATATCTACCCACCCTTATGTTATAGACGTTCAAACAAAGGCAAATTCAAGAGTTTAGTACAGCGAGGGAATTCTATTTCCAGGAAGTAATTTCTGGAGGAACATACTAGGCTGAGCATGATCCAATATTCAGCCCATCACACTGTCAGGCCCATCATCACCTCTTGGTCCAGGCAAATCACACTCCCATGTGGTTGCTGGACTGTGCGGAGGGACAACAATTTCACTTTCAGTTTATTATTTGGCTCCTCTCAACACACCAAGCAGAAGTTTAAATTTTATTTCAAGATGTGAATTGTAAAAACAAATTTTATTCCAATCAAAGCCTAGTCAATTCTAGTTTCTTAAGAAAATACTTGGCTGTTGGCAACCAGGACCTGGTTGCAAGGCTCAGACATGGTGTGGACAGGGCCTGGGATTAAGACCTTATGATTAAATAATGGGTGAGAGGAAGAAGTGGAATTTGAAGGGAAAGTAGAGCAAATGTGAGAGAAAAGCAGGTATCATTTGATTTCAGGCTATTGGAAAAGCAAGTGTAGATGCATGTGTTAACTCTTGTCCCTCTTGTTTGCTCACTAGAATACTGGACTTAATTATCTTAGATCATTTAATGCCGATTTTAAAATTTAGCAATGGTAAATGTGCATCACGGTTGATGCACATGTGAGGAGATGGGATAAGAGAAGACTTTTTTGGTGCTATGGTCCATAAAATTAGCCATGCATGTGCTGTCCTTTTCTGAAGAGTGGGGAGTACCAGACTAGGAGCCAGAGACCTGAGTTGAAGTCTTGGTTTTGTCATGGACTGACTGACATGGTCTCTTGGGCGTCTTCTTCAATCCCAGGTTGAGGCTGAAGTGGATGAGGTAACTTCAAGCTCCAACATTCCAGATTTCTTTGCCTCTTTGCCTCTTAAACATTTCTTATGTTCTTACACATTGACCCACTCCCCCATTTCTTGTAGGATCAAGGTCAAAGTTCTTCAACTGCTGTTCAAGGCCCTCTAGCTTCTGACTCCATCCTCCCTTGTCAGCCTCATCTTTTAAGCTAACTTATTCTTTCAGTGATGTGTCTGCTTTCCTGCTACCTATTCAGATTCAGTTCACATGTAAGGCCAGCCCAAAGTACTACCTCCCTACTGAGCCCTCCTTGGCTACCTTTTCTGGGAAAGATCTCTACCCCTCTATTGCTGATGGCCATTGCTGTGTCTTCGGCCCTACCTGCTTACTGTAGAGTACTCTTAGTTCTTTTTTCCCATATAAATGTCTATCTCCACAAATATACTGGCAAGTTCCAATGGGAATTTTGTTTTTAACTCATGACCTGGTAATGAAGAGAACATAGTGGAAGTTTGTTAACTAATGCTTTTTGATTGATTGATGATTTTGAAGATTTCTTATTGTTTTTAGCGATGGTGATGAATTAATTCACACATTCTAACTTGGGCCAATGGAATGGTGACAAACAACGCAGCTGATGTGGGCCTCTTTAGATCCCTACCCTCGATAATTACCATTAAAACTAATTAAAAACTACCATCTCCTTATCATATCTAAGTGTTCTGTGCTTTCTCGTAATATTCATGAACATAATTTCATTCACACCTTACAATCACTGTCTTCAGTAAGAGCTATTTGGTGATTAGAAAGTCTTGTCAAAGACATGTTGAAGTCACTTGCCCTTGGTCACACAGCTAGCCTATATAACAAAGATGAAATTTGAGTGAAGACCTTCTGAGTTCGGGGTCAAAGTTCTTTCCCGGAGTGGTCAGGAAGTAACATACAATAAGAATAAGAAAGCATTTTAAAGTGTGCTTCATACACAACATGCTATAGAAAGTCTACTTAGAATGTTCTCATTTACAGGATTTCTTTTTGGTATCTGACTGCGCTGGGCTAAAGGAGAGCCCCTCATCTCACGGGTCCACGGTGGACAGAGAATGAGTTACAACATGGAAAAGTATGGGTCACTACTTTGGAAAGCCTAAGAGAAATTATGGAAGAAATGCTGTTAACTTCAGTCTGTAGGAATTGGTGTGGAAGGGACTAGCGATTATTAGCAGTGTGGTAGGACTGAACCTGAAAGCTACTGATTTTAGAAGACTTGGTATTGTGGCAGGAGAAACAGCATAGTGATGCCCTGCAGTAAATGACCAGGCCAAAGAAAGATCAATGGCTGTCACTGTGACCTGGGGCAGGTCACTTAACATCTCTAAGCTTATTTTCTCTATCTGTGAATGGATACAGCAGAATTTGCTTCACACGTTTGTTGAAAGGATTAAATGGTATAATTCATTTACGGAGCACATATTTGTTGAGCGCTTATCATAGATCTTTAGATCTTGGGGATTCAATCGGGAACAAATTAGACAAAAATCTTTGCTCCCAGAGATTGTCCAGCAGAGACAAACAATGAATAAAATATTAAGTGAACTGTAGAGTATATTAGACATTGATAAATGCTAGGGTGAAACATTAGGCGAGGAAGTGGAGGAGAGGGTGCTATTAGGTGAGGATGGGTCAGAGAAGGTCTCTTTAAGAAGATCAAATAGGAACAAATCTAGAGTGTATAAGGGAGCAAGCTATGTAGATAAGCAAAGGAAAAGTAAGAGGCAGAAATGGCCCTGAGACAGAAATGTGTCCACGGAAGAGCAAGGAGGCCACTGTGGCTGAACGGAGTGGATACAAGGAAAGAGTAGTAGGTGGTAAGGATAGAATCAGGTCTTACAGGTTACCATGAGGACTTGGGCTTCTAATTTACTGAGTGAGGTGTGAAGCCTTTGGAAGGTTCTGAGCAGAGCAGTGACATGATCTGACCTAGGTCTGAACAGCATGACTCTGGCTGCTGTGTTGAGAACAGACTGAGGGAGCAAGGGAGAAAGCAGGGAGGCCATTGGGAGATTGTGACGATAATCCCAGCCAGAGACGGGGAAGAGCCTCAGAGCAGCCAGTCTGAAAAGTAACACAGTTTCTCCCACTGTACTGTGTGGGCACCTCTTAAGTACCCCCTAGTTCTCCTGTGCACCAGGGCCTACTGAGCAGCTGTGGAGACAGACTTCCCTTGCTGTTTGGTTGGGGCCAGACATGGAACCCCAAATGCCAACCCCCATTGGCCAAATACAGAAAATTCTCTGAGCTAGCTAGCCGCTGTCAAGATATGCTGGTTACTTCAGAGGCATCATCTAAAACAGGGAAGTTTCCCTTCACCGCGTGAAGGGACCACACCCAGAGGGATGCCAACTCAAGCCTTTCTCTAGTGCAGGATGTGGGAGGGCCTTCTGTTTGTTTTAGCAATCAAGGAGATCACATTATAGGTCAGGTCAGATTTCAGTTACATAGACTGGCCTCCTCTGCTATTTAGAGGCAAGTGGAAAGGCCTTTTTAATGAAATTACTATTTAAAATGTTTCAGATTACCTTAAACAAGCATTGGTGGATGACTGGCTCCCTTCCACACGGACCAGCCATCTGATCTGACCAAGACGTTCCATGCTTTCAGCTGGACATACCTTGCGTGAGGTCTTCGACATGGCAGCTATGTAGTTGGCTTTGCCAACCCCGACAGAAAAGCCAGCCAAGCTTACCCCATGCTCTGATGCTAAAGCACTTCATTTAAGGATTTGGTGAGCAATGCACCCTGCCCCAGGTTATCCCAGACCTAGCAACCCACAACCATGCAAAAACACAGAGGTTCCCCCAGAGACCTTCTACAGCAGTTCCATGGCCAAGTTCCATGGCCATTTTTGGCACCTGGAACCACAACCTTCTACCGGAAAAGCTTGCTTGCTACCCACCCTCTAAAAGCTAAGAAATAGGGCCAAGGTTGCAGAGAGGCTGTACCCATTGAAAAGCAGCCATCTCAACTCTCTTCCTAAGGGATAAATGTCCAGGAACTGAAGTTCATACAACACAGCCACTAGTCTGTCTTTCCTTTGGGAGCCAGTAGTCTCCTACATCACTTTGAAATGGTTCCCATGTTGACTGGAGCTCTGTAGCCTGTGTAGGATGGGGTGAAGAATGCAGCTCCCTTTCTAGTACAGAAACTCTTAAGGGAAACGACCTGGGTTGCTTTTGTGTCCATGAATGTGGTCGGAGAAGTCCAGAGAGATGGCATTACTCTGTTACTCATCCAGTAGAAGCAAAATAGTGGTAGCTATAGTGACAGCAGCTGCAGGATCTGGAGGCTCAATCGAGGCAATATTTATTTCTTCTTCCCATGGAATTGTACCACAATTAAAGACCATAAATAAACTCATTTTCAATTCCAGTTTCTGGAATTCACCAGCCTTCAGGAGTATTACTCTCTAATATGCAGAACTAAAGCATGTACCCCTCCCGACGTTGCTCTCTGCTCCTGGCTTCCATACTGAGACTCCTCACACAAAGTATGCCACATCTTTTCTTCTATATGAACCTCTCTTCTGGGCAGATTATGTGACTAAGGTTTTCAATGTTTCCAAATCAAAGCCCTTGGCAGAGGTTTGATATTTTTCCAGGATAGCTGTTACATATTAGCTTTGCAAATGCAGACACTCTGCTGAGAGCAGACATGCCTATCTGTCCAAACTCAATTCCCATTCTGAGTCTACCATTTTAGAATAAAAGTGGATTGTGCTTTTATGATGTCAGACAGACCTGCGTTTAAATCTTAGCTTCTCCAACTACTAGATGGGTTACGTTGATGGTTTTATGACCTTTCAGAAATTCCCCCTGTATCTTAGGGACAATAATACATACCATGATGAGTTGATTATATTAAAAAGGGCCAGCATATGTCAAGTGTTTTGTTCAATGAGTGGATAAATAGGTACTTTATAATAATAAACCTTATTATAACATCCAGTGGTGAGTGGTCTTTAAGAAATTCTTTAATAATCTTACAAAAATAAAAATGTGCTTATGAAGCAGTACTTAAGTATGTCAAAAGTGATTACCAGAGTATTACATAAACCATATTAAATGACAAAAGTCTCTAGAAGATTAATAATGAAGAAACATGAATTCAATAATAGAAACTAGTACCCAAAGTAAGATGATTGATGAATTAATATCAACCTGGAAGCAAGTTTCTAGGACCATATGCATGTCAATGATTTGGATGAAGATACAGAATGCATGTTTATCAAATCTGTAGATGGCAAGAGGCTAGGAGAGAGAATGACTATTTTAGGTAACAGAATCAGAATCAGCAAGCATCTTTACAGTTAAATTGATAGGCCAAGATGAAATATAGTAAAGATCAATGCAAGCTCTCGTACTTGGTTCCAAAAGAAAGAACAAGTTCCGTCCATGTTGTTGCAAATGACAGGATATCCTTCTTTCTCATGGCTGAGTAATATTCCATTGTATGTATACACCACATCTTCTTTATCCATTCATCTGTCTATGGGCACTTAGGTTGTTTCCGTGTCCTGGCTATTGTGAATAATGCTAGAAAGTACATGAGGTGCAGATATCTCTTCTAGATCTTAATCTCATTTCCTTTTGGTATATAATAAAAAGTGGCATTGCTGGATCAAATGGTAGTTCTATTTTTATTTATTTATTTAGTTGTGGTATGTGGGCCTTTCACTGTTGTGGGCTCTCCCGCTGCAGAGCACAGGCTCTGGACGCGCAGGCTCAGTGGCCATGGCCCACGGGCCCAGCCGCTCCGCGGCATGTGGGATCTTCCCAGACCGGGGCACGAACCCGTGTCCCCTGCATTGACAGGCGGACTCCCAACCACTGTGCCACCAGGGAAGCCCTATTTTTGTTTTTAGAAAAAATCCATTCTGCTTTCTGTAGTGGCTGTACCAACTTATATTCCCACCAACAGTGCACAAGCGTTCCCTTTCTTTACGTCTTTGCCAGCTTGTTATATTTTGCCTTTTTGATGATAATCATTCTAACAGGTGTGAGATGATATCTTGTTGAGTTTTTAAATTTGCATTTTCTTGATTATTTGTGATTTTGAGCACATTTTCATGTATTTCTTGGCCATTTGTGCATCTTCTTTGGAGAAATATCTATTTAAGTCCTTTGCCCATTTTTAAAATAGGATTATTATTATTATTGCTATTGAGTGTATGAGTTCCTTATATATCTTGGATATTAACTTTTTATCAGACATATGAATTGCAAATATTTTCTCCCATTCCATAGGTTGCCTTTTCATTTTGCTGATTGTTTCTTTTGCTGTGCAAAAGCTTTTTTAGTTTGATGAGTCCCACTTGTTTATTTTTGCTTTTGTTGCTTGGGCTTTTGGTGTCATATGAAAGAGCCTTCTCCCTATATTTTCTTCTAGGAGTTTTGAAGTTTCAGGTCTTATGTTAAGTCTTTACTTATTTCTGAATAATTTTTGTGAATGGGGTTAAGAAAGGGGTCCAATTTCATTCCTCTGCAAAAGAATAGCCAGTTTTCCCAGCACCATTTTTTGAAGAGACTATGCTTTTCCCACTGAGTATTCTTGGCTCCCTTGTCAAATATTAGTTGACTGTGTATGCCAGGATTTATTTCTGGGCTCTCGATTCTGTTCCATTGTTCTATGAGTCTATTTTTATGCCGATACCA
The DNA here is from genome assembly GCF_003031525.2 of Neophocaena asiaeorientalis asiaeorientalis. Classification (NCBI taxonomy): domain Eukaryota; kingdom Metazoa; phylum Chordata; class Mammalia; order Artiodactyla; family Phocoenidae; genus Neophocaena; species Neophocaena asiaeorientalis. The sequence continues at coordinate 4,850,816 of NW_020175731.1, forward strand.
TAACATTTTGATTCCTACAGCTTTGTAGTACAGTTTGAAATCAGGAAGTGACTCCTCCAGGCTTGTTCTTCTTTCTCAGGATTGCTTTGGCTATTTGGGGTCTTTTGTGGTTCCATACAAGTTTTAGGATTGCTTTTCTATTTCTGTGAAAAATGCCATTGGAATTTTGGTAGGGATTACACTGAGTCTATAGATGGCTTTAGATAGTATTAGCATTTGAACAATATTAATTCTTCTGATTCATGAACCCGAGATATCTTTCCATTGATTTGTGTCTTCTTAGTACAATTTGGCATATACTAAGCGAAATAAGTAAGAAAAACAGTGTATGATATCACTTGCATGGAATCTAAAAAAGCCAAACAGAGAAACAGAGAGGAAATGGTGGTTTGTCAGGGGCTGGGGCGTGGGAGGAAATGGAAAGATGTTGATCAAAGTGTACAGACTTCTAGTTATAAGAGGAATAAGTTCTGGGGATCTACTGCACATCATGATGAGTGCAGTTAAAAATACTGTATTGGGGCTTCCCTGGTGGCGCAGTGGTTGAGAATCTGCCTGCTAATGCAGGGGACACGGGTTCGAGCCCTGGTCTGGGAGGATCCCACATGCCGCGGAGCAACTAGGCCCATGAACCACAACTACTGAGCCTGCGCATCTGGAGCCTGTGCTCCGCAACAGGAGAGGCCGCGATAGTGAGAGGCCCGCGCACCGCAATGAAGAGTGTCCCCCACTTGCCACAACCGGAGAAAGCCCTCGGCACAGAAACGAAGACCCAACACAGCAAATATAAATAAATAAATTAATAAGAACAAGCCACCAAGACTTGCAATTAAAAAAAAAAATACTGTATTATATACTTGAAAGTTGCTAAGAGTGTAGATCTTAAATGTCTTCACCACATTAAAAAATGATAGTTATGTGAGGTGATGAGTTAGCTAACGTTATTCTGGTAATCATTCTGCAATATGTGTGTCATGTCAACCTGTCCATCTTAAACTTACACAATATTATACAACAGTTTTATCTCAATAGAGCTGGGGGGCAAGAAGAACATTCTCTACTGGAAAGAAAAAAAGAATGAACAAGATGGGAAAGGATGTTATAACGTTGGTGTGGATAAAAAAATGCTTAAGGATTTTAAGGACGAGTGAACTCTTTAGAAATACACACAGTAGTTCAACTGCCCAGAAAGCTAATGAAAACACAGATTGTATTAGTAAAATCAGAACATAAATAATTAGAGAATTTTATATGAGACTGGCTCCCACAAACCTAAGTAGGCGTGTAGACAAATCGGAGGCAAATACCTAGGATGGTAAATTAATTTTGCATAATATTATATGATTGAAAGTAATGGGAATGTTTGTTCTAATGAAGGCTGTGGTTGATATTTTCAAATTTTCAAGGAATATGTATGGTGTTTCCCCAAATGGGGTGGTCATACCACCACCAATACATTAATAATACATTAATAATAATGTTAGTTAATAATACATTAATACAAATAATACATGTAATTAATAACATACTGATATTATAGTTAATATTTATTAGAAAAAATAGAAAACAAACATATCAAACCTACGATTTCATGGATATTATCGCTCAGTTTTGAGATTAAAATAGGTGTTTACTTACAATGAGTTGAAAGGAAAAGGATTGAGTTTATAACAGCGTGAGCGTGTGGTATGTCAACTATCATAGGAGAAATATAGAAATAAGAATCGTGTGGACAGCAGATCAGATTTCTGGGTGACCCCAAGGGAGAAAGTGAAAACCAATGAGTAGAAGCTGCCTGAAGCAGATTTCAGCTCAACATATAGGAGACTTTCCAATCAGCTCACTCCAAATAGCTTCCCCTAAACGTGAACAAGTTCACCAACCCATAGGCTAGAGGCTACTTGGTGGGGATGGAGGAGAGGAGATTAAACAGTCAAGTGAACAGTTGGACTAGGTGACTTTCAGGTCCCATTATTGTGTGATTGAGTTCTGCATCAAGTTCACTCAGCACAGAGACCCCTGGCCTTTTGGTGTTAAGGAAATCTGTTGTTTGTTTCACTTTATTTGGAAAATGTTGGGAGGACATCAAGACTGCATTATCAGAGATGCTCTGGGTTCCTAGTAGACTGGGGCAGGTAATGACTGCCTTCAGGGCATTGACTTCAGCTAATGGCCATGGCACCCATCTCCAGCTGCGACATATTAGGTGGAAGTCATCCCCTCATCCATTCCCACTTAGTTTAGTCTGGAAAAGAAGACCGTGTTCCCCAATAATAAAAACGGGATCGGGGGAAAGAATGTAGCTTCCCCCTAAAGGGGAAGGAGAATGTGTGCTCTCAGGCCACTGGTTCCTTTACTAACTGTGTGTATAGGTTTGAAGCCCTGGGCAAGTTACTTAATATGTCTGAACTTCATTTTTTTTCTCACCCTTAAAATGAGGTACATAATGTCATTTATCACAGAATAGGAGTTCATTAATTCATATGTATTCTTATGGCCCCCCTTTCTTTTCATCATGATTATATTTATGTAGCAAATGGAATTTTAGTAATAATGCTTCTAATTAATTTGTCCACTCATTAATTTGTTCAGCAGACATTTCTGAAGGTCATGAAACCAGGCCCAGTGCCAAGTAAGCACAATGATATTCTCCATTCCAGAGACTAAAGGCCAAGATTGACAGCAGTACTGTTGGTAAGTTGTTAAATTGTAGTAATACTCTACATTTACCCCTGCCTTGTGTGTCACAAAATACATTCACATAACATAATTTTGTTTAAATTTTCTCCCAAGTCCTGGGCTATAGCAAGCTCCAGGAAAGCAGACACCATATCTGTCTTGTTGATTACTATATTCCCCATCCCTCGCACAGAGTCTGGCACGTAATGGGGACTCCATAAGTATTAGTCAAAATGATAAAGGAAGGAATTGATGAATCAATGAAATAAGCCAACAAGAGAGTCATCAGTAGCGTCATTTTACAGGCGGAGAAATAAAGTGTCGCTGGCTTTGGTATTTATCAGCCACCGAGTAAAGGAGTAATTTCACCAAGTAAACCACTTGTGGGGGAGACGGTGTCTTACCCTTCCATTTTCTTGGACACTTACAGCATATTAAGAACCAAGTAATGGGACTTCCCTGGTGGTGCCATGGTTAAGTATCCGCCTGACAATGCAGGGGACACGGGTTCGATCTCTGGTCCGGGAAGATCCCACATGCCGCGGAGCAACTAAGCCCATGTGCCACAACTACTGAGCCCACGTGCCACAACTACTGAAGCTCCTGCGCTCTAGACCCCATGCTCTGCAACAAGAGGAGCCACCACAATGAGAAGCCCGCGCACCGCAACAAAGAGTAGCCCCCGCTTGCCGCAACTAGAGAAAGCCCACGCGCAGCAACCAAGACCCAGCACAGCCATAAATAAATAAATAAATGAATGAATAAATAAATAAATTGTATCCGGTTTAAAAAAAAAAAGGACCAAGTAATGCAAAAAAATGTAATCTGTAATAGCAGTGGTAGTAATAACAACAAAAACAGTTAACTTCTACAGAGTGCTTACCACGAGCCAGGCTTTGTTCTAGGAACTCCAGGCAATCATGTTGACAACCCTCTTGGATGGTATTCGGCAAGGTCTTTGTGGCTTATTGTATCTTCATCTGCTTCAGTGGAGTCTGCGTTGTCCCCTCTTCACATCTTCCTTCAGTGGCAGAAATTATGAGCTCCTCAAAAGTACGCTCTTTGTCTTATTCAGATCTGCATTCCCAGCACCATGTTGTACATATAGCAGGTGTTCAATATGCCTTCGATGAATAAATGAATGATCTAACTGAAGGTCAGAAATGGAAATGCTCAATGGAGCCTAGAGTCAGGAGAAAAATCTGAAGAAGGGGACACTTGAACGAAGCCTCATTTGGACTTTGATGGACAGAGAGTGAGAATGACACGTTAGGAGAACTGTAAGAAGATTGCGTGTCTTGCCTAAAGACTTGGATGGGATGTAGGGTGGGGTGGAGCTGGATGGCCTCTTAGCCTCTTATGGGATCTTCCAGTCCTTGGTGCCATGGATCAGATACTTGGTTTCAGTCATCACCCTGTTCTTTTGCCCTTTTGTACCTTGGTCAGCTCTACTGGGTTACTACTGAGTTCTATCTTTGCAAGCAAAGTAGAGTAATCAAACCCTATGAGACAGATCTTCTTTCATCATAGGAGAGCTTAAGGTAAGAACTCTGTGTTTTTCCCACTAGCACTGGCCGATGTATGCTCTAGGAGCAGTTCTCCCAGGGGATAATATGGATTTGTGAGAAAACAAAACAGAAAAGGTTTCAGTGTTCAAATATGTGTGGGAAGTAGAATTTCATCATTGCATAACTTCCCAGAGACTTTACTATACAAGCCTTTATTAAACGCTGATTCTTTAACGAGGGCTTGGGGAGCATGGTGGACAGAGAATTCCAAACTTTTTCACCATGGACCTCAGGAGGGTATGTGAATGGAATATCACATAGGACTGGTACTTTACAGAACATTATATTCTATGGGAAGTACCATGTTAGACCGTTCATCAGGGAAGTATTTGCCTGTTTCTTAGAGCCCTTGGATACTTATTAATTCATGGACCTTCTGCAAATACAAGAATGTTTCTTTCTCCTTACCTTCTCCAGTCTTCCAGGGGTTTTGTCACAAATGCTCTCTGATCCCCACATCTGCCCATTTTGCACACTAGAGGGTAGCGTTGAGCCTGTTTGGAATTTCCCATACTTGGGACTGAGAAAAAGTATGTTGAAATTGCCCTTCCTTTTCGCATAAATCAGGGGGACTAAGTAGCAGCAGCTGTTGCTCTTACTGTGAAAACCATTGTGATGGGCAGGATTTTGTTCAAAATCCCTAAATTCAAAAGTTCTCGAAAACCCCAGGCCAATTCTTCTCAGAAATTTCTCTGTCTGTACTTGCGTGCCTGGGAGGATCAGGTCTTCATCCAGGTTCTCTAGGGCTTTGTGAGTGAGGGCAAAACAATGACAGAGTATACAAAACTCACTAAATAAATAAATATATTTCCCTCTTTTATCCGATCTGGAGTCTTACAAGGGTTGGAGTGAACTTGAAGCATGAAACAGCGTTTAGTCACAGAGATGCTTCTTAGCCTTGATTTAGTTTCTGCATAAAGTCTGTGTCTTTCCCTACCTATCACCAGTTTTAGCCTTCCCATCTTCTACTCAATCTTCAAGACTCACTTCAAACTCCATACCTCCTTAAAAATGTAAAACCTGAGGGAGTTGCCCTCTATGAACTCCTATGCTTAGCCCTGGATTATTAGAATCTTAGTGTGACCTTTTAAGAGTTTTCATTTATGTTCTTTTTTTTTTCTATCAACATTATTGTAAGGCCCCCAGAATCTTAGCTATATATGACACTTGCCTATATCCCCCTGTAAGGATTTAGAAGCTTGACTGAAAGAAATAGACATCTGTTGAGTTCCTACCATGGAGCAGGCCCTGACCTAAGTCCTTTCATGCTTTAGCTCAATTAAGCTGTATTTTGACTGGCTGCAACATCTGTGCCCTTTTCACAAAGTTGTAGATCATCCAAAAAGGACATTTGAAATGGCAGAACGCACAGGGTGACCTTACGTCCTGGTTTGCCTATGACAGTCCTGGTTTACATCTGTCGTCGGGCATAATCATTAATAATGTTTCCTTTCACTCTCAAAAGTATCCAGGCTTTGTCTAGAAATTCTATGATAAACAGGCTCCGGAGTCAGACATTTTGGGTTTGGATTCTGGCTCTGCCTCTCATTAACTACGTGACTGCGGACAAGTTACTTAACTTCCCTGGGCTTCACTTCCCTCCAGGTAGAAATTAGGGGTGCTAACGCCTTCCTAATAGAGTTGTGATGAAGGTCAAAGTTAATATAGTAATGTGTTTACATGAATGGCCGGCACGTAGTAAACACTCAAGAAAGACAGTTATTATTGTCAAAATGGTTTTGATCATGTGAGCAACCCCAGAAGGGCCCAAAGTGGCTGCTGTGTGAAGTGACTCAGAAATGCGAGAGGAGCGAAGGTGTGAGCGCTGATTTAGGGAGAGGAAACATTATAGGCAGTGAGTGGTGTTTTATAGTAGTGGTTCTTAAAGCATCAAGCCTAGGCCAGCTGCCTCAGCATCCCTCGGGATTTTGTTAGAAGTGCAAATTTTCAGATCTTTTGAATCAGAAACTTTGGGAGCGGGGCCTGGTAATCTGTAGTTTAACGAGTCCACCAGGTGATTTTAATGTGTGCTAATTTTTAAGAACCTTGGTTCTTCTGAAAAGGAGAGGAGACGGCAGAGAAGCTTCGACCAGCAACAGAACAACTTATTAAGCCAGGAAGGTTCCAGGTCAGTGAATCCCAGCACCCTCGTGCTAAAGGCAACCCTAGGAAGCTCTAGGCCAGATGTTGCAAACATAGACTCACAGTCTGAACGTGTATACTATTTTGTTTGGCCTGTTAAAAAAAATTTAGCCAGAAATTAAAAATCAGAGAAATTTACGTACAAATCCAGATTTCTAGCGTTCCTTAAAAATTCAGAATATTTGGCACCTCTGGGTGGCCTTCCCCTCCAGCCACAAGTGAGTGCAATGGGGAAGCAGCTGCCCCTTTAACCAGAGCATGTAGCCTCCAGCTTCCCCTAATTCCCATCAGGTCAGCTGCACTTCTGTACTTGTTACCGGTCCTGTCCCTGTTCCCATTCACGACTCAGACACCGCCCCCTGCTTTTAGGTGAGAAAGTGTAGGCCTGGAGAATTTCCACGAGTTGTGTAAGTGTGTGACCCATTCTCTGGACACAGCATGTGTTTAGGGAGGGTGGTCTCTGATCTTCTGAACAGGGTCTTGAAAGAGGAAGAATTTGAGACCCCCGAAGGGCTGCTCTTGCTGAGGTTCTTAAACAGTCTTGTGTATCAGAATCAACTGGGCCAAAGATTTAAAATGCAGTTTTCCGCAGTCGCCCCCTGCCCAGCCTGGTTTAATAGGGTTGGGTGGACTGGGCCCAGGAAGCTGCATGTGAAAAAGTCTTCCTTTCTTCCTCCTTCTTTACCCCCATCTGTGTGATTCCGGAGCAGGTGGTCCAGGGAACATGCTTTGGGAAACCCTGAGCAATGTGTAGCATTCCATGTGGGATCTATACCTCAGGATGGAGTGGGGCGGGGTGGACAGAGGACAAGATCTCATCACAGGCTGTGTGCGGAGAAGAGGGCCAGAGACATGGGGGGAGTTGAATGAAGAGATTTAAGTGTGGTAGGGTCAGATAAAGTTGGGTTCGAATAGTTCGACAAAGGTTTGGGGGTTTTTTTTGAAATATATTTGACATATAACATTGTGTAAATTTAAGGTGTACACATATTGATTTCATACATTTATATATTGTAATATGATTGCCATCGCAGCGATAATTAGTGCCTCTGTCACGTCCCGTAGTTATCATTTCTTTTTAGCCAAACTTGTAAAAACAGAGAGTAAAATGGTAGCTACCAGGGGATACAGGGTCGGGGGATAGGACAGATGTTGTTTAGGGGCACAAGTTTGCCACAAGTAGTAAAAAAAGTCTTGGAGATCTCATACATGGTACAGTGAATATAGACAATAATATTGTATTATACTCATCAAACTTGCTAAGAGACTAGATCTTAATTATTCCAACCACTAAAAAAATGTAACCCATAAAAGGTTACTGCCCCAAACCAGATAGCCTAGCCTTTGACAGAAAGTAAAGAGAGTGATGGTGGCAGAAAAAAAATATAAGGGTGAGATTTCATGGTGAGAGTAAGCAGCGATTTATCAGGGCTAAAGGGTGAGACCAAAAATGTCAGCCTCTATGCCTCTTGCAGGATGTAAGGGTGTGTACCAGGTAAGTTCCTTTTGAAGGATACTTCGACCATCCTTTAGTATAAAGCAACAAAAAGAAGGGGGAGCCCTGGCCTGAAGTCCTACCTCCATCCTTGTCTGACTTCCCACCCCTTTCTTTACAGTTTTCTGCTCCTTTCCATCTACTTATAATTGTGGGGTTTTTTCCCCTTCCCTTCTCTATTTCTTTGTCTCTCTGTATCTCTCTGTCTCTTTCTCTTTCTCTCTCTTTTTGCTCTCTCTCTCTGTTCCTTTCTCTCTTCTGACCCCCTCCCAATATGTAACTCACAAACTACACCAAGAGTTATAGCATCAAAAAATATTCAGGAATAAAACATCCATCACCATGCAAGGAGAATCCAGGGGAAGAAACCAAACCCCTGAAAAAAGTTTCTAAAGTAATAAGTCCTTGTCAGATTCCAACCAGCCTGGGCCTCCAAACGGAGAGGCAGAGGTATTTGTCTCCTGTTCCAAAGGCATGAGCAACTTCCCACAGAGCAGTTCCGCTCCCACTGTGCTTTTTCCTTTGACCGTTGCTGTCAAATGTGCTTTGTCATGTCCTTTTAGCACCAGGCCTGGCACATTTCTCTGTATAGTAAAAGCTAATGAGCCGTATGGCTTTTGGCAGCATTGGGCAATATACATGCTCCATTTGGAGCAGAGTAAATCCTTGGAGTCTATAGCTGTGTGTGCAGCCTCAGGCTGTCCCCTGTGCTTCATGGGTCTGTAAATATCATAGCTGTGGTCACTGCTCAGAATTATTAATATTCCAGAGGCCTGCTTTGACCCTACCCCCTACCGAGCAGGCTTTGGTAACACGCAGCTTCTCATTGGACCCCATCCAATTGGAATTTATGACTGGAAGTGGCAGAAGGCCCGTGTTATAGCAGTGTCTCACCTTCAGCTGGCTCTACATCTTGGACCCTGAGGACATCATGGTATTTATTCAATTCAGATCCCATTTATTGTGCTTCTAACATGCTGGGCGCTGAGTTTAGATGCTAGAGATAGTGCCCTGACAAAGACTATGTATATGTATAACTGATTCACTTTGTTATAAAGCAGAAACTGACACACCATTGTAAAGCAATTATACTCTAATAAAGATATCTAAAAACAAAAAAAAAAAGACTCAATCCCTGCCTCGAAGAAAGTGATCTGGGAAGGGGACATGGACATGTAAATAAGGCCCCTGTATGCTAATAGATTTCAGGTCCAGCCCTTGGCAGGTTTTGGAGAAAAGCCACCCATTCTTCCATTTGCATCCCCGGAAGCCATTGCTATTCAAGCTTGGAAGGCAACAACACCTTGGAGCTTGTTAGAAATGCAGAAACTCAGGCCCCACCCCAGACTGAATCAGATTAAAGTTTGAGAGGCCATGATCTAAATCAGGCCTTAGCAAACCTGGATAGGTTCAAAAACCACCTAAGGCTTCCATTTTTAAGTGCTGACACAGCAGATTTGATATAGAGCTGGAGATTTCTTTATAAGCCCTACAAGTACTTATGATATAGCTGATCTGTAGACTGACATTTGGGAACTAGCCTCTAACCCTGTGGTTCTCAAACTTGTTTGAACATTAGAATCACTGGGAAAGATTTTAAAAGTCTTGATGCCCAGCCTATATACTCTGAGCAGTTAAATCATAAACTGTGGGCATGGGGTTGAGGCAGTAGGAATTTTTCTCCAGTTTTATTGAGAAATAATGAACATCCATCACTATGTAAGTTTAAGGCATGCAGCAGGATGGTTTCATTTACATATATTGTGAAACGATTATCACAGTAGGTTCAGCTAACATCCATCTTCTCATACAGATACAATAAAAGGCAAAAAGAGAAAATAAAAAAGGAAAAAAAATTCTCCTTGTGATGAGAACTCATAGAATTTACTGTCTTAAAAAATTTCCCGTATGTCATACAGCAGTGTTGCCTATAGCCATCGTGCTGTAAATTACATCCCTAGTACTTATTTATCTCATAACTGAAAGTTTGTACCTTTGGGCCATCTTTCTCCAAATCCCCTTTCCTCCACCCTCTCTGCCTCTGGTAACCGCAAGTCTGATCTCTTTCGCTATGAGTTTGGTTTTCTGTTTTGGTTGTAGCTGTTGTTGTTTGCAAGATTCCCCATACAAGTGAGATCATACAATACTTGTCTTTCTCCATCTGACTTATTTCACTTAGCATAATGCCTTCAAGGGCTATACAAGTTGTTGCAAATGGTATGACCTCCTCATTTTTTTATGGCTGAATACTATTTCGTTGCATATATACCACACTTCTTTACTCATTCATCCACTGATGGACACTTAGGTCATTTCCATACCTTGGCTATTGTGGATAACGGCAGCAGCAATTTTAAAGTTCCTCCAGGTGACTCTGATATGCAGCTTAGGTTGAAGGCCGCTGCTCTATACCAGTGCTGCGAAAACTTTAATCAGTATAAGGACCACCCCCTGCACAATCCCACAGGGTCAGCAGAGCTCCAGTGGTTCCTAATTGAAAAAGAGGTAGAACTAGGGCCGAAACCCAAATTTCCCCCCCTAGCCAGGGTACTTGTCACCTGCAAAACTGCCAGGCAGCATGGTGAAGGCTACCTTGGCACTACCTGGATCCCTAGTGTGGGGCCAGTTGAGGAAGCTCAGACCTATATAGTTCAATAGCCTCAGTCCGTCTGGTCTTAGCTTGGAGGCAAGTTTCAGTGGCTTGTTCCTCGCCTTGTTCTCCAGCGTGCTCAGAGTCCCAGCGGTGTTTTTCTCAGCACACTGGGCTGTAGACATATTGGCTGTCTTTCATTTTCTGAAATGTATCCTTTTCCTTCCACCTCAGGGCCTTTGCTGTTTCCTCTGCTAGAAATGCTCACTCTCCTTCCCTCTCTCCAGTTCCTCCTTCAAGAAAGCCTTTCCTGATCCTCCAGATGAGAGCAGGTTCCCCTATTGTACGCTTGTAGAGCACCTTGTACATTTCCTTCCTCACAGTTATCACAGTTTTAAGTTATGTGTTATGTTAATATTTGAATAATTTCTCAACAATTCCAATTAAGAGAGAAATCACAGCTCTTCTGCTTAGAACTGTATCCCAGTCACTTGCATTGTGCCCAGAACACAGTAGGGACTCGATGAAGACTTGAGCACTCATGCACCGCTCTTCCCAGCATTGGAGGTTCCAGGTCCCTCACGTATTCTCCCCACCCCACCCAAGAACATCGCCATTTTCCGAGGCAACCACTTTAGCCCCTGCTAATCTTTAGGTATACACCGCCCCCTTTTTGGATCATTATGAGATCCCCAACTCTAGACACAGTCAGTCTACCTGAGGCCCCTTCTCCATGTCCAGATATTAGTAGCAACCCCCTTCTAACTACCCAAGCGTTGTGAGCCTCCATGGACCCTTCTTGTTGCTGCCACTCCGGCACTGGCCCGGCAGTCCCCTAGGTGTTTTGTCTTCATCACAGTATTAGGCAGGAAATATTATTGTCGGTGTTCTAGGATATCTTGTGCTCTTTTTGTGTAAAATGAGAATGATAGTATCTACTGCAAAGGGTTGATGGAGAATTAAATGAGGTATTTTGCATCGACAATACACTGCCCAGTCAATAAATATTTAGAATTTTTATTACTACTAATAACTGCAAAAATCCCACTGGTGCTTACTTCGGCAGCACATATACTAAAATTGGAACGATACACAGAAGATTAGCATGGCCTCTGTGCAAGGATGACCCACAAATTTGTAAAGCATTCCATATTTTTAATAAAATAAATTCCCACTGGACCCCGCAAAATGTTTTAGAGCTGCAGTTTGTACTTACTGAATGAGATGATGGGAAGCTAATATGGATTCGATAATAATTTTAAATGAGCTCACGCTTTATTGGTTGTGACAGCAGTAAATCCAATAGTATATCTAGAAGTGGAAAGTAATGCTTATTTCCATTTTCAGAAAATGTGTGACATGTCTAAGGATTTAAGGGTCTTTTGCAACAATTCCGTGCCCTATTTCTCCCACACTGGGTTCTCAGGCTGTAAGCTGAAAGCACACACTTCGGGAAATGTTACACATACAGTCTCTCCTCTCTTATTTTCATTTTCCTTTAAGTATCTCTGTCAAACAAACTGGAATACTAGCCCTTTCATTAGAAGTTGCTGCTGTCCAGTCATATGAAGGTCAGGACTTTCAGCCCATCTACTTTGGGACAGAAAACTTGGAAGAGGTCAAAGCTGAGCCTTAGTAAGCATGGGAGTAGGGGAAGGGAATCTCACTGTGGTTTCAGTCCCACCGGAGAGGTCGTGGACAAACTAGAGAGGAAAGCAACTCATGCATTTATTTTTTTTCACTCAACAAATCTCTGTTGAACACCCTACCATGTGCCAGAAACTGAATTTAGCACTAAGAGCTTCCTAGCAGTGTGACCTGAGGCAACTTAATTAATTTTCCCATCCTCAGGTTGTTGCCTGTAAAATGGAGATGACAATAGGGTTGAGATAGGTATTAACTAAGATAATATGCGCAGGGAGTGACACATAGTCCGTGCGTGATGCAGTGAGTATTCACTGCTGCTGCTGTTGTTCACGTGGAGCAAGGTGGATGCAGCGTTGCCATCATGACATTTTGAGTCAAATGGGACACGGAGAAGAGTACGCAGGAAATTACAATAGCAATTGATAGGACGAGTAGAGGGGGCTCTGTGAGCATAGAGAGGGACACCTAATTCAGACTTCCTAGAGAAAAGGACATTTAAGACTTAAACTGAGACATTAAGGGTGAGTAGCAGTGTTAAAGAAAAAATTATTCTGGTGCTTGTTAAAGATGATAAGGAAGACTTCCTTCAAGACGATCTATTGCAAAGCCTTTTGGCAGAAGGGGAGAGAGCTCAGGCTCAAGTCTGAATACCAAGGGAGTGGAGATTTATAGCCAAGGAGCAAGGCGGGGGTCGGTGGATAGAAAATTACTAAGAGGGTAGGATAATTCTTGCTAAACTGACCAAACAGGGTTCTTGATGAGGGCAGGCCAAGAGGATCCGATACCGGGGAATTGTGGGAGGGGGATGAGGAAAGTGATCAGATATTGAGGGTGATTCTCCAAATATTGAGGATGAGGGATTCTAGCTAAATGGACTTCAGAGGATTCTTGCTAAAACTGGACTCTATAAGGATAGAGACCAAAGCCCACAGTCAAGTCTAGTTGAGCAGAGGGCTCAGAGGAGGCTGACTAAAATTTGGTCAAAGAGAGAACCTTTGTCGGTAGTTACCCAAGTGGAGAGGGTCTGGGTAGAAGTACTATCTCATGGGAAAGTCTCAAGGCAAATAGAAGCACATTCTGCCCTCTCCCACAAAGAACAGCCCATTTCCAGAGAGGGATTAACCTTTGCTGCACACTGGAATCACCCAGGGATGTTTAAAATATACTGATGCCTAGATCCCACCCCCAGAGGTTCTGAACTAATTGGTATGGTAAGCAGCCTGAGCTCTGGGTTGGTTATTTGTTTGATTTCCAGATTTATTGAGATATAATTGATATATAATGTTGCTTAAGATGTGATGATCTGATATGTCTATATATTGTGAAATGTTCACTGCAATAAGGTTACTTAACACATCCTTCACCTCACATAATTACCATTTTGTTATGGCTGTTATACAACACAGTATTGTTAACTATAGTCACCATGCTGTACGTTAGATCCCCAGATGTCTTATAACCGGACATTTGTATCCTTCTACCAACATCTCCTCATTTCACCTATCCCTCAGCTCCTGGCAACCACCAATCAGCTCTCTGTTTCTGTGAGTTGACCTTTTTAGATTCCACATATAAGGGACACCATACAGTATTTGTCTTTCTCTGTCTGACTTACTTTACTTAGCATAATGCACTTAAGTTTCACCCATGTTGTCACAAATGTCAGGATTGCCCTTTTTTTTTTTTTTTTTTTTTTGCGGTACGCGGGCCTCTCACTGTTGTGGCCTCTCCCGTTGCGGAGCACAGGCTCCGGACGCGCAGGCTCAGCGGCCATGGCTCACGGGCCCAGCCGCTCCGCGGCACGTGGGATCCTCCCAGACCGGGGCACGAACCCGTGTCCCCCGCATCGGCAGGCATATATATATATATATATATATACCATATTTTCTTCATCCATTGATCCATCAATGGTCATTTAGGTTATTTCCATGTTTGGATATTGTGAATAATACTGCAATGAACTTGGGGTGTAGATATCTCTATGAGATAGTGATTTCATTTCCTTTGGATAAATACGCAGAAGTGAGATTGCTAGATCATATGGTGGTTCTATTTTTTGTCTTTTGAGGAGCCTCCCTACTGTTTTCCATAGTGGCTGGCCCAATTTACACTCCCACTAACAGTGCACTAGGGTTCCCTTTTCCCTACATCCTTGTCTTTTTGATAGCAGCAATTCTAAACAGGTGTGAGGTGATATCTCATTGTGGTTTTTATTTGCATTTCCCTGATGATTATTGATGTTGAGCACTTTTTCGTGTACTTACTGTCCATTTGTATGTCTTCTTTGGAAAAAAATGTCTATTTAGGTCTTTTGATGATTTTAAAATCAGATCATTTGTTTTTTGGTTTTGAGGTCCTTTGGGGTTTTTTTTTGCTATTAAGTTGTATGAATTTCTTCCATATTTTGGATATTAACCCCTTATCTCATATATGACTTGAAAATATTTTCTCCCATTCCATGGATTGTCTTTTCATTTTGTTGATTGTTTCTTTTGCTGTGCATAAGCTTTTTAGTTTGATGTAGTCAGTCCCACTTGTTTATTTTTGTTGCTTGTGTTTTTGATGTCATATTTTTAAAAAATCATTGCCAAAATCAATGCCAAAGAACTTTTCCCCTGTTTCTTCTAGGAGTTTTATGATTTCAGGTCTTATATTTAAGTCCTTAATCCATTAGAGTTAATTTTGTAAGTGGTGTAAGATAGGGGTCTAATTTCATTCTTTTGCATGTGAGTATCCAGTTCTCCAAACACCATTTATTGAAGACACTATATATTCCCTATTGAGTATTCTTGGCTCCTTGTCAAAAATTAGTTGACCATGTATTCATGGGTTTATTTCTGTCACTTAATACTGTTTCATTGGTCTATGTGTTTGTATGCCAGTACTACACTGTTTACATTATTATAGCTTCATAATACAGTTTGAAATCAGGGAGTGTGATGCCTCCAGTTTTGTACATTCTCAAGATAGCTTTGTGAGAATTATCTCTGGGAGGCAAGGATGGCTCAACACACACAAATCAATAAATGTGACACACCACATTAATAGAATGCAAGATAAAAATTATATGATCATTTCAATAGGTGCAGAAAAAGTATTTGACAAAATTCAGCATACTTTCATGATAAAAACTCAACAAACTGGGTGTAGAAGAAACATACTGCAACATAATAAAGGTCATATGTGACAAACCCACAACTAACATCACACTTAATGATGAAATTTGAAAGCTTTCAGTCTAAGATCAAGAACAAGACAAGAATGTCCACTTTCACCACTCATTCATCATAGTACTGGAAATCCTAGCCAGAGCAAACAGGAAAGGAAAAAGGAATTAAAGGCATTCAATTGGGAAAGAAGAAGTAAAATTGTCTCTGTTTGCAGATGAGGTGATCTTGTATATAGAAAATTTTAAAGACCCCACCAAAAAAATTGTTAAATCAACAAAAATGAATAAAGTGTCAGGACTCAAAATCAAAATATAAAAATCAGTTGTGTTTCTGTACACCAGGAATGATAAAGATATAAAGAAAACGATCCCATTTATAACAGTATTGAAAACAATAAAATAGGAATAAAGTTAACCAAGGAAGTAAAAGATCCAAACACCAAAACTATGACATTGATGAAAGTAATTGAAGAAGACAAAAATACATGGAACGGTATCTTGTGGATCAGAAGAGTTAATGTTATTCAAATGTCTATATTACCCATATTACCCATAGAATCATTGCAATCCCTATCTAAACACCAGTGGCATTTTTCACAGAAATAGAAAAAACAATTCTAAAATTTGGAACCACAAAAAACCCTGAATAGCTCTGGGGTTTTTAAAAGCTCCCCTTGTGATCCCATCATGCAATCAGAACTGTGAACCACTAAGTCTTTTTACAGCCAGGATGGGGCCTTTGCCCCTAGTATATCAAGCTCTTATCAACTTGACTCTCATACCTCCAGAGGTACAGAATACAGTCATTTCTCTGCATTCATAGGTTCCACATCCTCGGTTTCAACCAAGCGCAAACTGAAAATATTCAGAGGGAAAAATTCCCGTGAGTTCCAAAAACCAAAAGTTGAATTTGCACACAATGGCAACTATTTATATAGCATTTAAATTGCTTTAGGTATCGTAAGTAATCTAGAGGTGATTTAAAGTATAGGGGGGGATGTCCGTAGCTTATATGCAAATACTATGCCATTTTATATAAGGGACTTGAGTATCCATTTGGATTTTGGTATCTGCGGCATGGGTGGGGGCTGGGGGGCGATTTCTGGAACCAATTGCCCCGCAGATACCAATGGACTACTATATTATCTCCTGTGAGGTCAATAAACAGACCCTCCTTCTACCTTACTTAATGATTGCCTTTGGCCTCCAAATTCAGGACTGCAATAGCGTTTATTATAAAGTTACCATTTGACCTCTCAACTCTTCTTATTTGCAGTTTTCAATTATGTAAAATTCAACAATATCAAATTTTATTAATACTGTACCACTGAAGTCGTATGTTTTCAGTCCACTGAAAATGATGGTTATAAGATAAGACCCATTTTCGGAACATAACGCTGTTTTCTCACTGCCATCTAAGTCAGGGGTCAGCAAACTTTTTCTGGAAAGAACCAGATGGTAAATATATTAGAATTTGTGGGCCATACAACTATCCAGCTCTACCCATAGACAATCCATAAATGATTGGGTGGGGTTGTGGTCCAATAAAACTGTTTATGAAAGCAGGCAGCTGGCCTAGAGGTCTTGGTCTGTTGACCTTCCCATCTAAGTGCCCATTTTTCACTTCACACGTTCTTCACTCAAACAATGGGACAAAATGTTTCCACACCTTCAAAGATAAAATGATCTCACTGTCTCATTTGCATTTGTTATCTTCATTTACTCATGAAATACTTGTTTACATAAATCTATAAGTTGACTAATCTAGAAAGCAGTGTTTCCATCATCGTCTGTAATATGATAACTTTCTTTAATATTTAGAGCTGTTTCCTTCAGTGACCAGAAACACTGCAGACGGAAAACCCTAAATATTATAAAAGAATTCAATGTTTTTTTGAAACTGAAATGAGGAAACCACAGAGAGATCACTTACCTTGATAGGCCTCAGAGAACAGTGGTTAAAAATGTGAACTTCTGCTAAACCACCCAGGCCAGTCCTGGTTCCACCACTTAGTAGCTCGTGAGCTTGGGTGGGTTCTTAACCATTCAGTGCCTCACTTCTTCACCTATAAAATGGAGATATTAAAGTTCTTACTTCATAAGGTTATGGTGGAGACTATCAGATGACCTGCATAATATGAATAGAACAGTGTATACATTAAGCACTCAACAAATGTAGCTGCTGCTTTTGTTCTTTTCACTGCTGCATATATGGAGGGCCACCTTACCTTGGGCTTACTTTACTTTGTCTCTGCCAAGAAATATGCTCTGAAGATCAAGAGGACCTTCTTGTCATGCTACAACCCCTTCAGCTACAGCACAGATGTGTTGGTCTCACCGTGGAAAGTCAAGATGGTCCTCAACCAAACGAAAGTGAATTTGTGATCACTCTGCCTTGACCTTGAGAACATTTCTTAAGCTTCAGCTATACACCTTGAGGTAGCTTTCATCTACACTGGGACTTTTCCAAGGTGGTTAAATGAAACATTAAGAGGGTAACATGCATGTTAGCGCTAGCCCATGTTTAGTATTTGGTGGATATTCTGTGTGTGGAACTCAGGAGAGCACATCTATAAACATGTGCTGGGAAATCAATTCAGTCTAAGTTTGCTGGAGCAAATGAGCTACTGCCCCCAAACTACCAGCTTGCTGTGATAGCTGACTGCTCTTTTGAGGTCATCATCCATTGTCTCAGTGGTGAGGATGAAAAAACAAGGTCAGGACCTACTCTGAAGTGTCTTCAGAGAAAAAGGGATACTGGGCTATCAGATAAAGATTTGTTTTTTTTTTTTTTTTTATAAATTTATTTATTTATTTTTGGCTGTTGGGTCTTCGTTTCTGTGAGAGGGCTTTCTCTAGCTGCGGCAAGCAGGGGCCACTCTTCATTGCGGTGCGCGGGCCTCTCACTATTGCGGCCTCTCTTGTTGCGGAGCACAGGCTCCAGACGCGCAGGCTCAGTAGTTGTGGCTCATGGGCCTAGTTGCTCCGCGGCATGTGGGATCTTCCCAGACCAGGGCTCGAACCCGTGTCCCCTGCATTGGCAGGCAGATTCTCAACCACTGCGCCACCAGGGAAGCCCGATTTGTTTTTTTTTGTTGTTGATTGCACTTCATTTCTACTCCTATTTGTTATCTCTACTGAGATGTGTTTTGTGGCTGGAGTTAAGGCTTATCGTATATGCATTTGGTATCTTTTAACTAAAGACCCAGAAATCCTCTTTCTGTATACTCTCCAATTTTCCAGCAATCACCATGCTTTGTAGACTTGAGTCAGGTTAGAACACGATACAGAGAGACAGTGATGCCTAAGAGAAAGGGCATTCCAACTTTGTTGGATAGACAGCCCTTCAATCAGGTCCTATGTGTGAGCTGTTGGGTCTTCGTTTCTGTGAGAGGGCTTTCTCTAGCTGCGGCAAGCAGGGGCCACTCTTCATTGCGGTGCGCGGGCCTCTCACTATTGCGGCCTCTCTTGTTGCGGAGCACAGGCTCCAGACGCGCAGGCTCAGTAGTTGTGGCTCATGGGCCTAGTTGCTCCGCGGCATGTGGGATCTTCCCAGACCAGGGCTCGAACCCGTGTCCCCTGCATTGGCAGGCAGATTCTCAACCACTGCGCCACCAGGGAAGCCCGATTTGTTTTTTTTTGTTGTTGATTGCACTTCATTTCTACTCCTATTTGTTATCTCTACTGAGATGTGTTTTGTGGCTGGAGTTAAGGCTTATCGTATATGCATTTGGTATCTTTTAACTAAAGACCCAGAAATCCTCTTTCTGTATACTCTCCAATTTTCCAGCAATCACCATGCTTTGTAGACTTGAGTCAGGTTAGAACACGATACAGAGAGACAGTGATGCCTAAGAGAAAGGGCATTCCAACTTTGTTGGATAGACAGCCCTTCAATCAGGTCCTATGTGTGAAAGTGCTTTGAACTATTAAGCAGGGAGCAACAATTATGCGTGAAGTACTTACACTGCTTCTGGAATGTTCTCGGACAGCACCGTCCAGTAGAACTTTCCATAATAATAGAAATGTTATATAACCGTGCTGCCCAATACAGTAGCCAGAAGCCCCATGTAGCTACTGAGCAGTTGAAATGTAGCTAGTGTGACTAAGGAACTAAAGTTTAATTGTATTTAGTTTAATTCGTTTAAATTTAATTGGCCACAGTGCAGTTATGAGGCATGTTGCATGCGTTAAAACAAAACAACCTGTAAGGCAAGTCGTATGTGCCTGCCCCCCTTTATAAAAGAGGGGGAAATCTCAGAGAAGTTAAGGAACTTTCCAAGAGTCACAGAGCTAGCAACTGGCATGTGGTCAGACAGGATTTATACCTCCCACTTTTCTCTGATGTCATGCCCAGGGGTTCTTCTTCCACATCAAACTATACAGCACTGTGCTATACTGTACTATACTATATTATACTCTATATTACTATTATTCCTTTGAAGTCTATCATTACAACTAAATATTGTAATATGCAGATAGAATAAACTCTAACCCATTCTCTCCAACAGAACAAGATTAGCTAACTTGACTTGTACCGAAGGAGAGAATTCACAATTGTCTATGGATAATACAAGATCCCCTTTGCTCTGAAGACACTTCAGAGTAGGTCTCGACCTTGTTTTTTCATCCTCACCACTGAGACAATGGACGATGACCTCAAAAGAGCAGTCAGCTATCACAGCAAGCTGGTAGTTTGGGGGCAGTAGCTCATTTCTTCCAGCAAACTTAGACTGAATTGATTTCCCAACACATGTTTATAGATGTGCTCTCCTGAGTTCCACACACAGAGAGCCATTTCCTTTTTGAACAGCTTGTCTGGTTACATCTTGTAGTAATTTATCTGCGTGCTCCCTGCCAACTGGTTTGTAGGGAAAACATGTTTGATGCATAACAATAGATCATTTGGGGATAAATCAAACTCTTAATGAAGTCCTGCTTCTCTTCAGCCAGGCATTTTGCTCAGAAGTCTCTCTTGGGCTCTGGTGACTTGAGGAAAGGGAATGTGGGTGCCCCAACCTTCGAGACAAGTAGGCGCACAGAAAGTGATTTTCTCCAAGACAAGACTAACGACACAGCATCCCTGGGGTCCCTTCTCATGGAGTCCAACTGAAACCACTGAAGTTGGATTGGAGACTAGAGCCTGGAGACAGTTCAGATTAGACCTATGTTTGGAAGAAATGAGAGATCTATTTTGCCCAAAGCCTCACACTTTCCTTGGAGGGACGCCATGGCCGCCCACACACCCTTGTCTTTCCCAGTTCCTGTAAGGAAAAAGAAAGTTACAAGGAGATAGAAAGTAGAAAGAAAGAGGGAAAAGTGGGGAAAGAGAGAAGAATGAACTGAACAGAAAATCGAAAAGAAAAAAGAAGAAAAAGGAAGAAATAGTAGGAAGACACTGAGCAGGAAGGATGAGAGAAAGAAGAAAATAAATATCTCGAAAGTTTCCATTAAAAACCAAATGTATCATAAACATTGTTAATAGTTATTTCTAGCTGAGTCCCTGCCATGTGCCAGACTAGGTGCTCCTAAACACTGCTAAGGACCCAGAGAGACTTAGAAAGCTTGAGAAAGCAGTAGTTACTGTCTCCAAAGACTTTATCCTTAGCATCTACACCACAGATGCCACTAAGAAGCCATACGATCTGTCTTACAGCTATTTTGCTCTGGATATCCAGAAGTGGAGGAATCAGAGGCTGAACTGTGGAGGGAAAAGGCACGATGGGAGAGGCAGAGTAGCTGATATAAAATGTTTAATCATATCATTCTGTCCTCGTCTGAGGACATGCATCACCCATAGACATGCTTAAATGCCAAGTAAAACACGTCTCGCGTTTTGAGTCTGAACTCATGAACTCCCCCCGGGAGCCCTGCAGGGGCTGGTATATGCTTTTCATGGAGTTGGGGGTGCATTTAAAGCTAAATTCTGTGATTGTTTTCTAAGGAGAAAAATGATCTGCATTGGTGCTTTTCTTTAGTGAATGAGGAACTCTTTCATCAAGTCAACCCCTTTCCCCAGTCTTCTCTGGCCCCCACTGCCTCCAGGATCAAGTCCAAACCCTTCGTCCAGAAATCCAAGGCCTTCCACGGGCTGGCTCCAGACGGCCTTATCAACAGTGTTTTTCCACCACTCTCCACTCTGAACTATCAACTCCAGTAAAGCTGGTCTGCTCCCTCTTTCCTCCTCCCAGACACACACACACTGGCCCTGAGAGGACAAAGGACGGCTTCTTCAGCTTCCTCTGCCTTTGCCCCCGTGATTCCTTCCACCTGGAGTGCTCTTTGCTGCCTCTCACTCTCTTCTAAACCCTATGTAAACTTCAAAGCCCCACCAAAGTCTCTTTAGGACAGGTTCTCTGACCATCCACACCCACAATGATCTCTTCCTCCTCTGCCCCTTCATGATAATTCAGTTTTGGTGCCACTATGATGGCAGCTACAGGTTGTCATTCAATGATGCCTCAGGTCCCTGGGAAGGAGATTATTCCCTCTGTCCTGCTATGCTCCCAGCTCTCTTGTATTCCTTTTCTTTCCTTGTATTCATGTCCATCAACATGGTCCTGCTGTCGGTGCCTCCTTGTAAATTGGTCTGCATCTGCCATCTCTCCTTCTCATTTGCCAGGAAGCCAGATTACCAAACTGCCCCCAACCCCAGTTAGAGAGAACCGCTCCCTCCCCTCTCTTCCCTCCCTTCTCCTCCCTATGAGGATTGGCAAGTATTTACTATAATGTTTATTTCATTCTCTTTTGCTATAGAAATTCATGTACGTTTTCTGTCTTCTCCACTGGATCATGAGCTCCTTGACTGTAGGGATTCGGTCATGCTTGTTTCCCTCTCAGTGCCTACCACAGTGGGCGATGTACAAATGGCACTCTATAAATGCTTATGAAATGTATTTTTATCATTACTGAATTTCTCAATTGTACCTTAAATATAGGCACATATGCTGAATGAAGGCTTAGAGAGCCTATTTTTTTGCACACAACCATTTCTGCAGAGACAAGAAAGATCTGAAATATTTAGGGTAGGGGTCTTCTCTCCCCTGTGCATAGGCTTCATTTTCACATGGGCTATTCTCTCACGGTGGAATGGTTCCCTTAAGGAGATTCATGGTATTATTTTCCTAAGAAGGGTGGATATAAGACAAGTGGGGTAAATTTCTCCTAACTCATGGACATCTGAGGAGTAGAAACCGAAGACATCAGCTCTCACCAGAACTAGAACTGAGCGTGGCCTCAAGGGGCAAATCTGTGCTCTCAAACTCTCAGGGCCACCTGGTGTCTTATCACGGCCTCTTTTGAGGCACAATTTATTCTCCTCTCTCAGTGGGTTTTCTCCACCATGAAGCTCAGCTCACACAGGGCTTTGTCTTGCTGTGATGCTAAATGCGTTTGGTAATCTTCAGTTTTCTCCCCCACTAGCTGGCAAAAGTTGCTCAGTTTTCTAATTCCAGCATTCTGAGTGAAGAATGCAATTACCCTTGCTTACTTTTCCTTGCCAGGCCAGAAGTCCTGGCAAGCTTCAGGACGGGCCAACTTTGATTCGGGTGCCATCCCTGGTGAAGTCAGCCACAGGTGAGGTGTGGAGGGCCAGAGGGAGAGGTAACATCAGGGAAAATATGGCTGCCTAAGCCCGTCCTGTCAACAGCCCTGTGGGCAGGTACAAACCCCCTTGCATTGGACTTGTCTCTGAAGACAGACACTGTCATAGCAGGGTAGAAAACATAAATTCCTGCAGACAAGCAGTCTGGTGTAGAGCAATGGGAGATGGTGGCTCCAGCAATTGTTAACATGGGGAACTGGTACCAGAGTTTTCCGTTTTTAAAGAGAAGCCATAAGTATGGATTTTAGTGTGAAGTTCCTGAGTTTTAAAGCTCATCCAAACTTATCTGTTCAAGCCAAACCAAACTCATCTGTGGGTGATATTAGCCCTGCCGGCTGTCAGTTTGCAGGTCCTACTTTAAAAACTGGTGTCCAAGGGCAGATCTTCTGAAAGGAAGGTAAATGACCTATGAGCAACTGGCCCGTTATTATAATTCATTTCCTTTCACTCTAGTTATTTGCATATTAACCCCCCACTATGTGTCTACTGACCGACTTATTAAAATAAGTCACTTGCTTTGTATTGTTTTGAGATTAACACTTGCTTTTGCATCATTTCAGAACACTTCCAACTTCTTGCCCAAGTTCCCATGATACTACCTTCAACTAGGAGAAGACAAGGCTCCAGGAGGATTTAAGTTTGAGGTTTCGTAAAACATCAGTTTGGGGATATGATGCCTTGTTAATGACCTTCTCCTCAGGTTTCTCAAAGACCACCCAGGCCTCTGGCTTGAAGATAAAGCCAGGACTAAGGGCCAGCTGGGTAATCAGAAAAAGCAAACCTCATGCCTTGGGAGCTGTAGAAGGTAGATTTTTCAAGGTTGGTCACAGAAGCCAGAACAATGGGCATGTCTGTGTGCTTGGGGAGGTGTGGAGAGATGGAAACTGGAAACATGTGATTACTGAGCTGACTAAGTTGTTTGCAGGATTATCGTGCTTTACTGAAAATTCTCTGGGAAGCCCAATGGTTATGGCAAATTTCCAGAGGCAATGAGTCTTGGCTATTCCTTCCAATCAAGAACAAAACTAGTCCACGGGGTGATTGATGCTTAAATATCTCTCCAAGAGAAAGATGGATGTGGTCCATATGATATTTTCTTCAGAAATACCTGGTTTGGGAAGACAATGTCAAACATTATTTTTATACCATAAGATTGGGAAAACAAAGTCCCTGAGGGCCCGTTCAATGTTATATCCCAGAGATGAGCCTTGAGAAATATAGTCAATGCAAACATTGCCTAGAGCATAACTGTGCTGTGGTCTCCCCCTTCTTTTTAAAACCTCTGTGTGTGTGTGTGTGTGTGTGTGTGTGTGTGTGTGTCTGCCCCATGTGTTTTCTTAAAACACAGTATTTTATAGAAAAGAACACATATTTGTTAAGTGTACCTCTGAACAAATTATCACAAAATGAACATATCCATATAACCACTACCCAGACTAAGAGATAGAATACTACCAGCACTTCAGAAGCTCCCTTACTAAGCCCCCTCCCAGACATTAGCCCCCTCCAGCTCACCATAGATAGTCACGTCTTGATTTCGAATGCCATAGATTAGTTTTGCCTGTTTTTAACTTCAAATAACAGGAACCATATTGTACATATTTTTCTGTGTGTATTTATTGCAATGGTTGATTCATTTCCTTGCTTTATAGCATTCAATCATATGACTATAATGCAATCTTTCCGTTTTACTATTGATTAAAATCTGATTTATTTCCAGCTTGAGACCATTAAAAATAACGCTGGTATGAAATCCTCAGTCAGACTTCAGGTACCCATATGGATGAATTTCTGTTTGGTCTATATCTAGAAGTGAAATTGTTGACTCATAGGATAGATGTATTTCAACATGGGTAGATACCATTAAATAATTGTCTAAAATGGTTATACCAATTTACACCAATGTGTAAGAATTCCTTTTGTTTTTCCCTCTCATTCTTTAAAGACAAACTCCATCTCCTACTTCCCCTTCAAGCCTTTCTTGATAACACCACCCCTCATTTATTGCCTGCTTCTGCAACTTCTCTAGCACTTAACAGCGTTTTCCAAAATGTTCTAATATTGAGTCACTGGGAATACTTGTTAAAATTAAAAATTCCTGGACCCCACCTTGGTAAAGGGCCTGGGGAAGCTGCATGGTTCCTAACTACCCCAGCTGATCATCAGGGGAATTTGAGGAACAGCGAATATCATAGAATTTAAGAGAAATAGATAAAAGTGGTCCCAAGTTATGTTCACTCTAAGTAGGAATAATACCGAAATATGACCCGTCGCTTATTCAGCTTCACTAAATATTCTCTTCCTGCCATCCCCTCGCCGACTTCTAGCCCCAAGAATTTCAGAAGATGTAGATCCTAGAGCCTTCACCTGTTAAACAACCCAACTGGACAGCTATGTGACCTTGCTACTCAAAGTGTGGTCCCTGTACCAGCAGCAGCAGCATCACTGGGAACCTGTTAGAAATGCAGAACTTCAGGCCCACCCCAGACCTACAGACCAGTATCTGAAGTTTATTAAGACCCCCAAGTGATTTGTATCCACATAAAAATTTGAGAAGCAGTGCTTTGTTATGTGTGTGAGGGGAATTGTACCAGATGGTCTGGAGGACCCCAGGACTTAAGCAGTACAGAAAGGGCACGAGCTTTGGAACCAGTCAGTCTTCAATGAGTCTCAGCTAATAGGGAAGTTACCTAATTTCCACCTCATCTAAGGTCACCTGTAAAGTGGAGCTAATAATCCCTACCACACTGAGATGTTATGGGGATTAACGAAGTGATCTAAGTAAAGTACCTGCTTCATAGTTAGGGCTCCCCCATTGATGACAATTTGCTTTGTACAGTGTCTGGTACACTAAAAAGTACACTCAAAGTGTTATCACTACTGTTGGTCTTGGTGGAGGTGGTCCAGATTATATTATATTATTATTATTAACCTCAAGGAACTTACAATCTAGGAGAAGGAAACACAGTAAATCCATAAAAAGTTTAAGGAAGATGAAAGATTATAACTGCAAAGGGATCTTTCTCCAAGTCAGAGGTCATACAAGAAGGATTGTAAGCATGTAAGTATTAAATATATTTCGGGGCAGAGCAACTGACATATCTAAGCATTTAGCTTATGCCAGGCATAGATATAACATTATCTCATCCCATACACCCAACTACAAATGAGATAGATACTATTCAAATTGCTCCCACTTTACAAAGGAAGACAACTGAGCCCCACAAGGTTAGCTAACTTGCCCAAAGTCACCTTAATGTTAAGTGGCGGAGCCCAAACTTGCTCCACTGACTCCAAAGCACACACTTTTTTTTTTGGATAGGTAAGAAGTGGATTTATTTCGAGAGAAACACACTCCGTAGACAGAGTGTGGGCTACCTCAGAAGGCAAGAGCGGCCCCAGGGTATGGGGTTGTCAGTTTTTATAGGGGTGGGTAATTTCATAGGCTAATGAGTGGGAGGAGTATTCCAGCTATTTCAGGAAGGGGCGGGAATTTCCAGGAATTGGGCCACCGGCCACCTTTTGATCCTTACGCTTGGCCTTGAAACTGTCATGGCGCCCGTGGGCACGTCATTTAGCTTGCTGATGTGTATACTGAGGCTCAAGGTCTAGTGGAAGTGTCCGCCACCTTGGACCCATTTAGTTCTAGTCGGTTTATGTCATGTCCTTGGGCTATGTCATTCTTTGAAAGGTTGTGTCCTGCCCCCTTCCCTCCTGTTTCATTCCCCCCTCGGAGATTTTATCTCATATTCTCATGGGAAGCAGAAGGGCGATGGTCCGTCTTCTGTAACTGCTTCAAGGCTGAGTAGGGGTGTCGACCCTGCCCGTCAGGGAGTAAAAATCTCTGGATGCGGAGCACATACTCTTAATGGTGGTGATGCTGAACAATCTTCTTCAAGTGACTTAAGAGTCTATGAAAGCAAGGGAAACAACTGTGGCTGGAGTGAGTTGAGGGGCTTCACAGAAGAGACTATGATTCACCTGGAGCTATACAGACTCATTAGAATTGAACAGAGAGGTATTTGAGAAAAAGATATGCTTATAATACTGGCAACACTTCGGACGCAAAATTATGTCTCAGTTCACAAAGTGTGTTCACAAACACTCATTCAGGGCTCCTAAGATGGAATATAAATTGTCCCTGCCTTGATGATCTTAAAGGCTATAGCTTCTAATTTAATCCTGCAACTACTATATAAAGTTTTCTCTGTTTTTCAGAAGAAGGAAAAGAGAAGTTCAGTGGCTTGCATAAGACAAGGGGAATGGAAGGTGCTGACGCTGGAACTTGAATTCAGATCTTCAGAATCTAAGTTTAAGGCAACGATCGTTTCTTCCTTTAGGAAGATCTAGAGGCTAGAGTGACCAGTCTTTATGCTTTGCTTGGAATAGAAGAGTTTCCCAGGATGCAGGACCTACAGGAAATTCCCAGGTACACCTGGATGAGCTGGCCACCTCAATAGAGACCTAAACACAAAATCCATGCTTGTTGTAAGATGCACCTTTGGTTGAACCAAAGGGTTTTTTGTGCTAAGGTAGGGCGTGCTGTTCTCACCAATCAGAGATCCAATACCGCACACTTCACCTGCTCTCTACTTAGTCTGCACCAACATAATGGCCAAAGGGACAGGCTTTCTCTGAGCACTGACTGTAGTTCAAAATTTTCTCTCTACTTGCTTCTTCCCTCCACATTTGTTATGGTGTGTGTCTAGGGCGTGTGATGTGCCAACACAGTGATGAACAGAACAGGTAAGATTCTTGCTTTCACAGGATTTACTTTCTTAGCAGGGCTTTAAAAATGGCCGGGGGCAATGGTGTGGGGGAGGTTGGGTGGAAGAGATTCTGGAAGAGCAAGAGATCGTTCAAATCACATCAGAAAGACTTTCTGGCAACCAGAAATTAATCCTGGTTCTAATATTGGGGGTGACCTTGCATAAAAAGACATTGTCTTTGTATTGCTTCAAGGTCTGACTACCGACTGTTCCAATAGAGAAAGTAGCCAGCAGACTGACCTTGCTTTCACAACAGCTCATAGTAAATGTGAGGTGCACGTAGTATCTTAATAATGTTGAAAAGGGGCCACTTCTAGAGGATGTTTCTTGGGAGCAAATTCTTTTCCCAGTAGCCTGCACTGTGCAACCCACGCATATGGGCATGCCAGCTCTTGTTGGATATGTTTCCAGGAGGGAAATGGTACGCAAAACGAGTCTGAATGCTAGATAGGGTAGGTAGGTGGTGGCCCAGGCAGGGGACAGTGATGAGAACTTCTCCGCAGGGAGGTCATGCTGCCTTGGTTCCTCTGGCTCTCCCAGGAGTTTGGGGGCTTAAAAATATGTCTTCCAATGTCTTAATGGACAAGGATTGAATGATCAAATTCACGCGTCACTGGCAGCAGCATAAGCGAACGTCCAGAGGACTTATCCCAGAACACAGAGAGGATCCATTTCAAGTTCTAAGACCAACCAACTGAAGCTTGGCATTCCCTGACAAATGTATTCCAGCTGGTTTCAATCCACACGAGACACCAGCATGTGTGTGCACGCATGTTTATGTATCTACTTATTAAAGAAAATGCACTTGGTAAGCAGGAGACCTCCATTCATCTTCCTTTTGCTTGAATGGCTGTCTCCTGGAGAGGAAGATCCATTAAATGTCAAGAGTAGATTATGACTCTGGGCAGTCCAAGGAGATGAGGTAGGTAGCTGGCTTTTGCACAAGAGAATTTAGAAGATTATCAGAACACCTAATTAGGAGATATTTTGTTAAGCTCTTCCTGCCCGCTTTCCTGTAGATAATGGTCAAGCTGTGGGGCCGTGCGTGCTCTGTTCCTTGAGGGAATCAGGCAGCATCCTTGGCCTGATGCACCCTTCAAGTTAGCGACTCGAAGTAAACAACTGATTTCACTAATCTCGGAGGCCTTTCTCTGGTGTCTAATAAGTATAGACTTCCTCTCAGCATTTGCCTTTTCTCCGTGGCTCCCTTATGAAATGTGATGCTAGCTGTAGAGTTGGAAGGACAAAGGAACTAAGTGTAATTTATTATCCAGGATTGTTTTCAACCTTTTTCCAATTATACACATTTTTCTTTTGGCTTTGGCAGACCTGGGTTTATGAGGCTGTTCTTCTGGTCACTAATGGGCTGAAAAAATGGGCCCCAAGTATTCCTTAAGGGATGTGTTACTGGCCTTTAGTAACTTGTCTATGGCATTAGCTCTGTTGAATACAGTTAATTAAATGAGAAAACTAATACTGACTCCTGCTTCTCCCCCACTGTCTGCCCTCCCGCCCTCCACGTACACCAAGGCTTAATATGGGATCA
Source organism: Neophocaena asiaeorientalis asiaeorientalis (assembly GCF_003031525.2). Lineage (NCBI taxonomy): Eukaryota > Metazoa > Chordata > Mammalia > Artiodactyla > Phocoenidae > Neophocaena > Neophocaena asiaeorientalis. The sequence goes on from NW_020175731.1 coordinate 4,880,024, forward strand.
TTTCATTTAGGGACCAGGAAGCTGTCAGAACAACAGAGATGGAAGCCCAGACTGGGTTGGGTGCACTCATTGGAATTTGTTTATTTTTTCTCACCCACTGGGGAGGAAAGACAGAAGGCCTGCAGTTTAAAATCATGGGGGCAAAAAACAATGGGCTGGTTGACAGGGACTCTGGTTTATGGTCCTGGGTTGGAGGCTGATTTGATGTGTGACCTTGAATAAATCATTCATCTCACTGTATTTCAAGTTCCTGATCTGTAACGGGGGGAGTCATGAGATACCACCACCACCCCCTTGTCTAATGGATTGGTTGTGAACCTGAGGCTCATTTCTTTATCCCGCTCACTTACCTGTGGGCATTCTCCAGGATTCAGGATTTGTGCCCCATTGTTTTCATGTCATCCCTCAGTGATCTTACCCTTTGTCAGAGCGTTAGGTCTGGCATTTTTGCAGGTAACCACAAAATCTGTATCACCAACTTCAACTTCTCTCCCAAGATGTGATCTTATTTAGCCAAAATGTTCACTGGAAATTTTGAGGTGGATGATTTGCTTTATAAAATATACTTCTCTATTCAAAACTCACCCAGGCCACACTTCAATCTTTATATAGGAACCACAGGCACGGCCTAAACAGGGTGTGGGCTTCGAGTGTTAATTCAGTACTTCTAACTCTGTGACTTGGGTAAGTCACTCATACACACCAAGCTTGAAATGGAGATGGTCAGTTTCCTGTAAATGGAAACGTCTTGGCAGACTACCTGTTACATCACAGACACTCAATACATAATATCATTCGTCCTATCCTTGAGCTCATTTGGAATTTATATAATGCCTTCAACTCAGATTATCTTTTATGTCTATTACACGAAGTTTTCAAATACAGAGCAAAGTATACAAACAGCTGACTGTCCAGTAACATTCTAGACACTGAGCCTTGTTTTCCTATTGAATTCCATTATTAATTTGGAGATAAGTCCTGTTGGAGACAAGAATAACTTTTAAGTTATCCCAGATTGCTAAGGATATATGCAATATATATGTAAGAATGCAGCAGTTTCTGAAGCACAAGAAAAACCATGAAATGTTTGTGATAAAATGTTAGTATTAACATTCAAAAATTCATCATTCACAGAAAAATATATGGAAACTGAAAATACCATGTCTAAATTGTGGAAAACAATGCAATACAGAAGTCTCCTTCTTATCAGATTTGAGAAATTTTCTTACTGATTTTAAGGTACTGTAGCACTGGTGGTTTCCTAGCTAATCAAGGACATCCCTTATGTCCTTTCTTTTTAAAGCTTCCTCAGACCTTTGAAAGTAATGGCCTCCCTTCAGAGACTACATTTATACGTTTGGCCACAAAGTATAGTAAAAACAAACAAACAAACTACGCCCCCCACACCGCCCCAAGGAAGGAGGTCAAAAAAATAAAAATGCAGAGACAAATGGAATTGATCTGGAAGGCCTGGGACTCAAGTATGTTAAGTAAAATTTCTAATTCTCACCTGTCCTTCCTAGAGCCAGTGCTGAGAACAGGTCCCTGCCCTGTCTGTCTTCGTTACTGTTGTTGTCATTTTGTTGTGGTTTCAGAACTTCTCTATTTGTGGAAACTCAGTGCTTCAACGTTGACAGTAAAGTGAAGGTGAACATATTTCTTTCAAAATAGACTCTGCTCTCTATTGTAAAGTTGTAATAGAAATATAAATACTGAGATTAGTGAGATTAATCAGGGATAGTGGTATCATAAACTTTGCGATCTCTCTATGGGAGATAGAGAAGACATAAATTATTTCTTTTTATACAGCTAGGAAAACAATGAGAGACCAGTTACATTATTTGCTCACAACAAAAATGAACATTTTGATGCCTTCTTAAGTGGTGATTTACCACTAGGATCAACCTGAAAGTCACGATTTTCCTATGAGTAAGAAAAACATATGGAACACACACACACACACACACACACACAAACACACACACTCTTGCACATATATCCCTAACTTAGATATGATGCTTAAAGGAAGAATTAATGGAATGAAACACCTTCAGCTCATGGTAGATGTCTTGCTTCCCTACGAGATGAAAGAACTTTTAACACTGGAAAGTTCTAACTTTAGATCTTTTAAGCTCCAGTGGGCATGAGAGCCATTCAGCATACTATAAATAGACTACAGCCTCTACATCAGGAAAAAGAGACTAATATTTCCAGAATCTTCTGTAAAGATTCTCTAGCGCCTAGCTTAATTTTGATCATCTGTCTCTATTAACAACAAAATGTATCCCTGGAAATTTATGGTAGAAATCTAGTTCTCTGTCTTTTATGTGGTTACCATTGCCAGTACTTTCTTACATTCTGGAAAAGGATGTTCAGAGAATGGGTGGATATTGTACGAGTGATGCAAGCATTAGAAAAGTGATTGGGTTTGATGAACTTGGATGTTCTTGTCCACCCTAAGATGCTGGGATTCTGTGTTTTCTTCTTTATTCAGCTGTGATGACACTATTCATGTTTCCACGTTCTAGAATGTCATTCTTTTAGTACACGGGAAGTGGGAAATGAGTGTGTTTGTGTATGAGTTAGTGCATGTGTATGTGTAAAAATCATTCAGGAGAAAAATAACCAATTTTTACATTCATTAGAAAATAACTGATTAATAAACCAGTTTATTTTGGTTTAAAACATTCAACTCCACAGGACACGGTGCAAACTTAACTCTGTCAATACCACCCAGAAACCCAGGTGTGCCATACGAGGTGACCAGAGTCATTTTACAATTGGAAAAGTGAAAACTAGAAGAAGCCCGAGTCAAAATGTTACACAAGGACTCAGGTCTCTGGCATTTGTGTTCTACAATTTTCTCAGTAAACTCCCATTTTTTCATGTTGTACTACACCTGATTTTGTTGACAGAGATCACTAAAGACCAAAGTCCCAAACTGCATGGGACGGTCATCATGATGGCATGGGGGAACCCAGGACGAGATAGTTGTTCACTGCAATACCGAGAAGGGTAAGTAGTCTTGAGTAGATTTCAGTGTTATTTATATTTTGTCCACAAGATGGTAGCGTACACTTTCCATTTAATGTAAAGCTGGCCCGTGATCCTAATTTCCCGTAAAGTAGAGAATGGTTTGTGTTGAACTGAGGTCAGCCACTCTGGATATCCTTCAGGATTTTTTTTTTTTTTATTGTGATGAATTGTTGATTTGGAGTATATTTAGCTCTGCTATAGCAAGGTGGAGATTCATCCGAAATAAAGAAAACCCCGAAATGTATCGCATTCCAGCTTCTTAGAGGAAAATTGAGAAGTGGGAATACTTTAGACATCTAAAAACCACACACCAAGGATCAGATACTGACATTTTCAAAAATACTACCTTAGTACGTCATGCAAAAGACATCCAGGATGTCAAGTTCAATTAATCTTGGGTGAAATTTTGCACAGTATCGAAGTTCCTTCCATGAAACTAGTTCAAGAGGGCTATAGGTGGTTTCCCCTCAAATCCAGGGGGAAAGATAGACCTTAGATGCTATGAAGTTTCCATGAGCTGAATAAGAGGGCAGCGTCAGCAAGTTGGCCAGCTCTTCTGCTATGTACCTCCCTCCCTCATCCAGCCTCCATGCCAGAGGGACAAGACACGGATGGGAAAAACGTTTGGCCCCGTCTGCTTCCATTGACCAGAGGGCCTCCTTTGAGGTTCATCTCTTGGGCTCACATCATCTTTTTGTTTTTGGACTCTTTCTAAAATGAGGAGCTCAAGTTGGATTTCCTTTCATCTTACTGTATTATTTTCAAATTAAATTAGGTCTAATGCTCTGTATCAGAACCGCAAAAGCAAGACTCCAGGGCATCTAAGCGACTTCCCATTCTGTTGTCCAGAACGGCTGAGTACCCCATCTACGAAGGAAAGAGGGAAATAAGCCAGGAACAGAATTTGGGACAAGATAATAGCAGAGGGCCAGGGGGGAAACCCTGCTGCCCCAACTCAGCAGTTGTCTTTCCAGTGAGCTCCATAACCGAGTTAAGATTTCAGCCCTCCATGGTCTAGCCTCATCCTAGCTACCCATTCCATACTCCCTACTCCCCAACAGGCATCCTCTGATCTAACCTAGAGAGCTCACCTCACTTTCCCTATTGTTTCTTTCATATTCTTTTTGGCTTCAGTAACTTTGACCTGAATCAGAAAATTCATAGCTCCAGCTTGCAAAGAAGAATGTTCTCTAAGAAGCAATGCAAATAGTGGGTGTGGTGAAATTTTTTTCCAGGAGATAAAAGAATATGGAGAAATGATTAAGAGTGAGAGAGAGAGAGAGAGAGAGAGAGAGAGAGAGAGAAAGGAGAGTCCTTTAAGATATGGAAATCGCAACTTTCAAGACTAACCATGATTATGATTGGGTAACTCATCTGCTCTCCAAAAACCTGTAGTATTTTCCCTTCTAGGCTAACACATTTTATCATGACATCTGCCTAATTATATGGCAAAGTCAATGTAACCTAATGAGGCTTTCTGTTCCCCATAATCTTGATAGGTTTTCTTTTAATTGTAAATAATACCTTAAATTTTATGTGCTGGACTGAATATTAACAAGAGGAGTTCATCTCGACAATGCCACACCCTGAAACTTCCAGAAGCCCTATGCCTGCTCCTGTGGAGGATTGTAAGGATCTCTTAATGCCAGGGTGGAGCTGGGATGCTGCAGAAATGTGAGAGGATGGAAAAACCATGGCGAGAGAGGGGAGACAAAGGGCTGGCTTCCAGTGACCATCACTGACTCAGTGAATGGACTGGAAGGGAACACCATCCCCTGAATTCTCTGCATTTTTGTGTTTGGGTAGTCATAAGATTGTTTTCCTTCTAGAAGTGTCTACTGGTCTTTCTAGATGGTGTAAGGCGAACGGAAGGTAATAGTAACACAGCCGTCAGGGTAGAGTTAAGTGTTTTGAAACGCTTGTCATCCCTTATGTCCACTTACTCGCTCACTCTATTATCTATTTATCATCTATCATCTATCTATCCATCTATCTATCTGGATCGTACTTTACATATTGTCCTATAACCTGCTCTTTTTATGTCATAATATATCATAAACTTTTTTTCCAGGTGATTCAATAATTTTTCCTAAAATGTGATCTTTAATAGATGCATTACATCCTGTCACATGGAAGCACCAGTTTTCATTTGCTTAGTTTTTTAGCCATTCGTTATAGTTGCCACCTAAGGTGTTTAGCAGCAAATTTGTTTGACTGAAGTGGTCTGAAGATGGAGTGAATGATAGATCTCGAAGACGTTGCCACCTCCTTGCCCAAGGAGAAGGGAAAACAGAGGCTGGACTGTACACATTGAGGAGGAACCTTAGCCCTGGATGGGTGAATAGGCCACACCCTCCAATCTGAGAGTCTCAGAATCCGGCTGCCTGAATGAGCGTCCAGTCATCCAGACTGGAGAACTGTGGGAGGAAAAAGCAGACAAGCAAGAGGGCCGTGAGCTATTGTTCAAACCTCCTAAAACTGTGGACTGTTTTCCATTGGAAAGGGGGTTTGGTTTTCTGCTCCAAAAGACAACATGTGCTTGGCCTCACAGTCACCTATAAAGGCAAGTATCAGTGGACCTGAGTTCACGGGAAGATTTATGTGTGGGAAACTGGTACAGCATGAGGCCCACACTTAAGATTTGCAGATGTTCTGCACATAATATCATTCCTCTGTGTGGTGAAAATGAAGAAAATGTTCCGTTCTTAGTTGAGAATCTAGGTGGAGTCACCCAGCAAGAGGCCCGGCCCAAAAAAGAGCCCATGGATGTAGGAGGTGGGCCAGTGCCTGGACAGAATCACTTGTGTGAGGGAATGGAAGCACACTTCAGAAGGCTCTTTGTGCTACGTGTAAGATGGGACAGATTCTAAGTCTTATTACTATTATTATTAGATGCCCTAGTTTCCCTTTCACTTCAAATTTTGTATTTTTCAATAAAATATAAATTTTCTTCCATAATTCTTGAGGGGAGGCATGCAAACAGGAAACCAGTAGGTTCCCATCTGTCTCTAATTCTCCCCCCTTCCCTCCACCATGCACCCCGCTGCTGTGGGAAAGAGAAGGAACACAGGAAAGTTCAGGTGCACTTCAGTGACTCTTTGCACTCACTCAGGAACAAGGAGGGCTGGGGTAAAGTACCAAGAAGAATGAACCAGAATGTGCCTACTGCCACCACCCCATCTTTTAAATCTGAGCTTCAATTCAAATCAGTATTTACTAGGCACCAATTCTATGTCAGGGACTGCTATGGAGTTAACTCTAACACAAGGAAGCCCTGTCCCCTCCCCCACCCACCAGGGGAGGGGCCAGTCCTAAGCTTGGTCCCTCTGCCCCTAACGCCCGCCCAACAGGGGTCAGTGGCCCAACAAAGAAAATGCTTGAGAGGCTCTGAATTTTATAAACTCAAGGCCGGAGATAGAGGGACTGGGTAAAAAAGAAGAGAAGAGAGAAGGCGCACACTTCAATTCCACTCCAATATTTAAAGAAAGGCAAAGGATAGGTAACAATCCTTTAGTTAGTTAACCTCTTGGCCATTTCTCCCCAAGCAATTAATATGATACAATTCTTAATTTATTTTATAGTTTTTAGAATTTCAGATAATATCTATAGAATGAAAACTGGATTCCTAATTACAGGATAGAAGTTTAACTAAATAAGTTTACATTCAATCCAGTTCCTATATTCTGTGGTTAATATAGTCTTAACTTTGATTTGGGGATTCTCTACGAGCTGCTTTCCTAAAGCCCCACAGATGAGGTTTACTGGGAATTGGCTATATTTTTTTTTTTTTTTTTCCGGTACACGGGCCTCTCACTGTTTGTGGCCTCTTCCGTTGAGGAGCACAGGCTCCGGACGCGCAGGCTCAGCGGCCATGGCTCACGGGCCCAGCCGCTCCGCGGCATGTGGGATCTTCCCGGACCGGGGCACGAACCCTTGTCCCCTGCATCGGCAGGCGGACTCTCAAGCACTGCGCCACCAGGGAAGCCCCAGACTTTTTTTTTTTTGTAGATTTGTAGACATGGCAGATACTGCTAGTTGTTGACTCAATGTTGATCCATTCTGCTATCACTGAGTCTTGATTTAGTTGGGTGTAGAAATAGTCACAGCTAAAACTACATTTCCCAACCTACCTTGCAGAGGGGGTTGCCATGTAATAGGGTCTGGCCAATGAATTAATTATAGGCAGAAGTCACCAGTGGGGCTTCTCAGAAAGGCCCCTAAATGGGAAAGAATCAACCAGCAAGTGTTCCTTTTGCCTTTTGTCATCTTCCTGCCTCCACACAATGGCTGGAGTCCTGGCAGCCATCTTGAGAGGGTCACTTTAAGGATTGCAGAGGGGAAAGCTGGAAGGAACCTGTGTCCTTGAATGACATCATGGGCTGTCTTTCCAGCTCTGAACTGCCCATCTCTGAACTTCTTTCACATGTGAGAAAAATAAACCTTATCTTATTTGGGCCATCACTAACTATTTGGATTTTCTGTTTTAGATAGCCAAACAAGTTCCTAACTAATCAGTGGGTAATTGTTTTTATTGTCAATCCTTGCTGGATTTTTTATTTATACTTTTTTTTTAATGTTCGCACTCTTGGAGTTTATTTTCATATTTGCTTACTTGGAGTTTAGTGGGCTTTTTGGAAGGATGGGCTAAGGACTTTTTCTAGGCAAAGAAAGTTTTAATTAATTTTAGTTTGCTGTCCTCTGCCTTCCATATCCATCACCTTCACTTTAAAGCACAACTGGAGTACAGTAATTTGCAGAGCTTCTGGCCAATGCCTAGCAGGAATTCACCTAGGACAGCTCTCCTGGCCCACAATGGAATGTGGCCTACCTCTACAGGGTGGTTCTCTGAAATTCTGAACTGCACAGCTCGAGTTGTTACCCGACCTGATGGTTACCTGTTGCTGTCTCGTCTAAAGTGCTTTGCTCAAGGGAGCTCTACTTCCAGAATGCAAAAGTGCAGTGGTAACCGGATGACTACCACCACTATCACCACCATCCCACAGGTTCCTACCCTGCTTTCTGGAGAAAACACTTTGCAATATGATATTGAAAGATAGATCAGAGGCGGGATGGCATCTTGGACAGCTTGAGCTGCCATAGGAAATACTGTAGACTGGGTGGCTTAAATAGCAAAAGTTCATTCCTCATGGTTTTAGAGGCTGGGAAGTCTAAAATCAAGGTCCCAGCAATGTCTGGTGAGGGACCATGCCTGGCTTATACATGGCCATCTTCTCAGTGTATCCTCACGTGGTGGAGAGAAGAGAGAAGAAACTCTCTCATGTCCCTTCTTATAAGGGCACTAATTCCATCATAAGGGCTCCATCCTCATGACCTAATTACCATCCAAAGGCCAACCTCCAAATACCATCATATTATGGTTTTAACATATGAATTTGGGAGGAAACACAAATGTTCAGTCCAGAGCAGATAGGGAAGAAGACAACAATGGCCTCCTCAAAACATAGGACTTACCTGATTTAAACATGACTACCTTGTTTTCTGATAAGTAAAGGTCTTGAATCATTGAACCAGAGGGCAGACAGTGGGGAAGAGATGAAATGTTATCCCACCTTGTCCCATTTTAGTCCAGGATTTCTTAGTCTTAATTGGATGATGGATTGGTAGGCCACCAATTGACTTTTCTCAGTCCAACCCCACTGACCAGAAAATTGTCAAAGATTCTGGCACTAGGTTGCGTGTCAGTAGGAATGTTCAGTGTTGTAAGTTTTTTTCCTCCAGGCACAATACCATAAATTTTTATATTTTTTTCTTGGAAAAAACCATATCACATACTAACGCTGTGATTTTTAGATACATTGTATAAATTACCATTGTGTTTTTAAAGACAAGTTGGAAGAGACTCCACCAGGGGCTATAGAATCATAAACCCATATAAATAACTCCATAATAATCCACAAAGTGGCAGCCTATTTTATTAACCATTAGTTAAACATTCATTATAAAAATTATTTACAATTTTTGCTATCACAAAATAATCCTAAATATTAGATTATTTTCTTAAGAAAGATTTCCAAGAGGAAGATTACTGGTAGGAGTCAGGATTATGTTTAAGGCTCTTGAAACATATGAAAAACAAGTGATTAAGCATCTTTAAAACTCGTCATCTGACTGACCCTAACTTCTGTATCTTTAACAAACTGTAGAGGAAGATGAAGTCTTTCTTGACTAGTTTATAATTCTCCTTTACTTTTTAATCTTTTTAGCAGCTTCATAAGATTTCTATGTATTATTCTTATTGTTTTACAGATAAGGAAACTGTTGTTCAGAAGGGCCATTTGTCCAAGAACACAGAATAAATAAGTAGCAAATTAGAGGCAACTGAGTTAGAGCTGTCTTGGGAAGTCCTGTATCCTAGCCTCAAACCCAATGCTCTTCCACCCCTCCATGACAACTTCTCTAGCATGCTTATTTTGCACTTGGAAAGACTAGTACTCGGAAAGACACAAGAACATGTCAAAGGCCACACAACTAGGTAATGAAGCAGATCCACTTCTGCAACTCTTCATTAAGAAATTGATATTGTATCCAGGATCAATTTGTAACAGCAAACATAAATAATCTGAAGAACTAGTCAAATGCAGTTTAAATACAGCATGCTGAAACTTTGTGAATTATTATGGCACAATTATGCTTATGATTCTGTGGTCCCTAATAAAGTTTCTCCCAGATCCTCCCAATGCACTTACTTTCCACTTAACCTTTCTTCTTCCAACAGAACCTGGTGGAGTTTGAATTTATCCAGAATTCAAGGAAGGGGCAATCAAGAAGGCAGATTTCAATGACAAAAGAATGATGGAAAGGAGAGCATCTTCCCTGTGCACCATGTGAGGGGCTATTGGCATAGCTTGCTCAGTGAAAAATCTGTTCTTGGAAACTGCCTTTCTACAAAAAGAATTTTCTTTCCCATCTTCTATCCAAAATTCATGTACTTGTCATTTTTAAACGACTATGGCGGGGAGTGGGGCAGTTTCTCAAGACATTTCTCCCCTTATCTTTGCACTCTCTTGTGTTGTCCACACTGTGCTTTGAAAAATGGGATTCCTTTTACAATGAATAGTTAGCAATTCCAGAAGAGTTTTCATAGTTTCCCAATTATAAAATTTAACTTTGCCATGAAAACATCTTTATAAAGACATAAATTAGGAAGTTAATGTCACAATGACCGGATCCACCCTTGCTACTCTCTCCCCATCTTTACATGGTTTAAGATAACGGTATCAGTTGAAAAAAGTGACTCATCCAGAAAGCTGCAGCTCTGATGAAGACTGCAACAAAATAGCAAGGGGATTCTCACATCATAGTTAAGAGTTTAGGAGGGTTTTCTTTTCCTCTCTTTCTCTAGGACCCACCCACCACTAGCCTAACTTACTCCTTCTGTCCATCTCCACACACACCAGATGCTACAGTCGCTTGGGCAACTTAATGAGTGATTCCTATACTTTCTGTTTACTTTCCCCACCTCCTTCTATCACACTGAATCTTCATCTGAAATGTATTTTTCCTACCCACTGAGCAAATTCTTACACAGTGTGATGTTCATCTTAAATTTCATCTCCTCTTCAAAGCCTTTTAAAAGCCTTTTCATAGAAAGAACTAATCATTTCCTTCTTTATAATCTCATTCTCATGGTTCACACAATTAGAGAAATGTCTTCACTGGACTGGGTGGTTTTCTTTCCCAACACTCACCCTAGTTTGTAAACTCTTTGAGAGCAGGCAAAATGATGTAACTTTGTAGCCTAAGCATCTAGCACGGGGATCAGCAAATTTTTCCTGTAAAGGTCCAGATAGTAAGTATTTTAGGTTCTGTGGGCCATATGATCTCTGTTGCAACTACTCAGCTCTGCTGTTATAATGCAAAAGTAGCCAATACATAAACAAATGTGTGTGGTACATAATATTTTGTGGCAACCTGGAAAATTGAACTAACCTATGTCCGTCCTTCTTTGGATTTGTAAGTTGTAAATCAGACTATCTTATCCAAAACAGAGTTGATTAAAAAATTAATTTGAAAATGATATTCTGTCAGGATTATAATTCTTGTTTTAGGGTACTTATAATAGTTTCCTAATGATGCTGTAATGACTAGTGCAAACTTACTGGCGTACAGAAGCAAAACCTTTTTGTTGTATAGTTTTGTAAGAAGTAGAATATCAGTCTCACTGGGCTAATGCCAAGGTATAGACAGGACTGGCTCTTACTGGAGCCTTTAGGGGAGAATCTATTTCCTCACCTTCTCCAGCTTCTAGAAGCCCTCTGCATTCTTTGGCTCATGGCCCCTTCCTCCATCTTCAAAGCCAGAAACATAGCATCTCCAAATCTCTCTCTGGTGCTCTGATCTCTGTTTTTGTCATCACATCTTTCTCTGATTCTGACTTTCTTGCCTCTTTTTTTTTTTTGCGGTACGTGGGCCTCTCCCCACTGCAGCCTCTCCAGCTGCGGAGCACAGGCTCTGGACACGCAGGCTCAGTGGCCATGGCTCACGGGCCCAGCTGCTCCGCGGTATGGGGGATCTTCCTGGACCGGGGCACAAACCCGTGTCCCCTGCATCAGCAGGTGGACTCCCAACCACTGTGCCACCAGGGAATCCCCTCTTGTCTCTTTTTTATAAGAATTATATCATGATTAATTGGACCCACCAGAATAATCCAAAATAATCTCTTCATCTCAACATCCTTTACTAAATCTCATCCCCAAAGTCCCTTTACAGAGTAAGGTAATGTATTCATAGGTTCTGAAGATTAGGACGTGCACAGTTTTTTTTTTTTTTTTTTTTTTTAGGCTGTGTTGTGTCTTCCTCGCTGTGTGCAGGCTTTCTCTAGTTGTGGTGAGCGGGGGCTACTCTTCATTGCGGTGCGCGGGCTTCTCATTGTGGTGGCTTCTCTTCTTGTGGAGCACGGGGTCTAGAGTGCGGGGGCTTCAGTAGATGTGGCGCGTGGGCTCAGTAGTTGTGGCTCAAGGGCTCTAGAGCGCAGGCTCAGTAGTTGTGGCGTATGGGTTTAGTTGCTCCGCGGCATGTGGGATCTTCCCGGACCAGGGCTCGAACCCGTGTCCCCTGCATTGGCAGGCAGATTCTTAACCACTGTGCCACCAGGGAAGTCCACATGCACATCTTTAAGAGAACATTATTTAGCCAACCACAGCAATACTAATTACTAAGAAGAGCGCATCTTTGCGTATGTATCACTTGAAGTACCATTTCTGCTGTCAACTGATTCCTACAGAAGGTGTCGCTCTTCTCTCCAAAAGCCGACTGCCAGCTTTAGCTATTAAGGAGAGGGACTGTGTGATGCTCCAGTTCTGTCTCACCCAGGTACACCCTGAATCTGAGTCCTCTTTGATGACCGTGTTTACTTTCAGGGCCTGATATTTTCCATGGGGATGCTGGGCTGGGATGTACATTTTAGACCTTATCTGGCAGAAACAGTACCTTTCTCTTTGGAGTTGGAGCCAGAAACAGATTCCGTTTTGTGCAAAATATAAATACCATCATACGTTACATGAAAACACAATTAAATACCTCCTTTCCCCCATTAACAATGTTGTTAAAGTTACATGGATCCAATAAAGAGCATACTTCTTCCTCTGCCTAAATTCTGAGCCAATTAAGAAATTAGACTAGTAAGCAAGGAAGAAGAGAAATCAAAATATCACCTTTATCATTATACTTGAGAATTTAGTCTGAAACACTAAGCAAATAGGCTTCCTAAAATTAACTCCAGAATTAGACTGATTTACCCACCCCGTACAAGCAGTATGGATATTACAGGTCTCTCCATGCGGGGCTTGCCCAGAGAAAACTTTGGGTGGGGGGG
>NW_020175731.1:4893034-4900471 GCF_003031525.2 Neophocaena asiaeorientalis asiaeorientalis
GAGTACAGAGTAAAACAATGGTTCCTGCAGGCAGCTCACACCCAAGAGGGCGTGGCTGAACTATCCATATCCAGTTCCTCTCCCAAACTCACCAATCAGATTAGTTACTCCACTTCCTTGGGGAGAAGAAAGAAATGGGACAAGATCCAGGAGTGTCCCACTAGTGGAGCTCCGTCCAAGTGCAAGAAAACTTCAGCAAGGTTGGAAGAAACTTCCACCACCATCAATTCCCTACTCAGCTCAAACAGGTGGCCATAGCTAAGAGGAAGCCTAAGACTGTTACGGTCGAATCAAGTGGCTGGTAACAGCATTGCTAGGAATTCCTCAAACACAGAATTCTATTTATTTTTAATTGTTTATTTTTTAAAAAGCTCGGACAGGATAAGAAATGTCAGTTATTTATAAATTCACTCATAGGATTGAACCAAATTACAAAACCATGCTCCTGCTTTAACTTGTACATAAAATTACTTAAGAGTAAGCATGGCTCACTTAGAACAGTTTGCTTTAAAGGGATCAGTGTTATGTAAAAATATACAAAATTGAGAATTGGAATAAAACATAAAGAGCAGTCAAATCACACATTTTTACCCAGTCTCCCTGATATTCTTACCAGATTAATTTACCTGAAACATACTCTGGCCACATCACCCTCTCACACGACTTTCTACAGAGTGAAATGCGAATTGCGATTCAAGGTCTCACTATCTCCAACCTTATTCCTTACTACTTTTCTTTACATACCCTTTGCTTCAATATACAGTCAGTCAGTTCATGTCCCTTTACAACTTGTCACACTGTTCTTTTGAAGGCCGCCCCCTGCACCCACGTCCCATGTGTCTCAACCCTACATCCACCCTAATACCCAATTCAAATGTCACAGCCCCCCAGCTGAAAAGAATCTTTCGCTCCTCCCAGCTGTCATTTAAGTCCTCTCTAGGCCCTGGACTCTAAGTCTCCTGAGGGCAGGAACTGCACCTTGTTGATATCTTTGTCCTTCACAGGATGAACTCTGGGGTCTAGACTCCCTCTAAAAGAGAGTCTAATTAGAGCGCGCCACCATCACCACACCAGCACACACACACAAATACACACAGCGTACAATTCCTCCCTAGCCGTGCAGATCCTTCCCTGTCAGGACCACTGTGTACAGTCATGATAGCTGAGTGTTGTCTGTGGCAGGCGTGTGCTGGCCCTGCAGTTATAATGTTCCGTACACCTCCCCATTCTCACACCCCTACCAGGATCCCTTTCGTGTGAGTATATCTTACCACTCGGTTCCTGTAGCCAGTACCAGAAGAACTGCTACTGGAAATGACATCCAGTGCCAACACCATGATTTCTTTTCAAGGGAACTTACCTGGCTTTGTGAAGAAAGGGTCAGAATATATCGTAATAACAATAATGCTGGGAGCCCCCATTGCCAAGAGATCAGATTCAGAACATGTGGCCTGTTTTTGAGCTGGATGGTTCTCTTGAAACACAGCTTGCTTATTCCACAGAACTTTGTTCCCCCAATAGGTATCACGCTCAGCCCAGGCTCTCCAGATGAAACCAGGCCCCTCAGCGCTTTCATTACCACTTGCGTAGCCAGCTGAGAAGAGTAAACAAAATGAGGCAACCTGACCGGGTACGGGGTGTCACTTCATATCCAGACGGCCTCAGCAGTTAGGGCCCCATCTGACCTCTGTGCCGGAATTTGGAACACATCCACCCATGCAGACAAGCTACACAGAACCTAGGACGGCAATCTTACTCAGCATCACAGATTCCAGGTGTGGCAGCTTACAGACTTGGGTTTGAATGAGGACCCACTTGCTCAAAGGGAAAGTGACTTTCACTCACTCACCTCCGCCGTTCGGGGAAGCGCAATCGTGTGATGGTGGGGACTGAGCCAACTTTCCTTTGTACCCCCCTAAGAGAACCATGGTCACAAATGCTAATTCTGGAGCTGGACAGGCCCCAGTCCAATCCCAGTCCTGCCACTTAACTACTTCTCTAGATTTTCTCATCAGTTTTCTCATCTATAGAATGAGACCACTTATGAGAGCACTGAATTTTTTTGGTGAGGGTTAAATGTGATCATGTTGGTAAAGTATTTTACACAGGGTAAATCCTCAATAATAGCTACTGTTAAGGAGGAAGAAATGACATTCAATGAAATAAACTGTCTTTCCTAAACGCAACAAATTAGGACCTACACTGATTTTCTATTTTACCCTTTTCAACAAGCTATTTTTAACTTAAGATGTAAACAGCCCCTGTCTTTTCTATGCTTCCTTTTCAGCTCATATGGTTTGAGGATCTACTATGGGCCTAGCCAGGTAACACTTTTAACACACAGAGTATCTTTCAGTCCTGACTGAGGCTTTGTGTCTATGAGGAAGATAGTATTAGCCCCACCTCATAGTTGGGGAAACTGAGGCTCAGGGAGGCTAGGTGATCTCCCCCAGACCTCTGTGCTGTACACATGGAGATAGGAAACAAGGGTCAGAGGCTGCAAGTGGTTACCGCAGCAGCAATAAGAAACAGAGCATGGTTAAGAACCTTTGATGGTGACTCCACCCATCAGTAAAAACAAAATGGCCTAGGTCCTTATCAACCAGATTTCCCACTCCTTCCCAAAAGATGAGGAGACACATGAATAAGTAAGTGCAGAAAGCAACTGATCAGTTCAGCCAAGATTCATTATTTGTGTAGAAACCCATCGGAGGGGTAAGGGGATGTGGATAAGGGAGTCATCCTAATGATTCATGTTCCAAAGCTGGTTTCATGCCTGCATATCTGCCTGTTCTAGGAATACATCCTCAACAGATATACCACTTCATGACTACAATTTATACAGCTGTCAGTGTAGCTGTCAAAAAAAATAAAGCCTCCTCTTGATAAATCCACCCCATGGGAATGCCATCAGATCCTTGAAGAAACCTCGAAAGAGAAAGAAGGGGAAAATGACTTAGAAAAACACACACATGACAGTGTTTTCGTCCCCTTGGATTCACCAGATGGGAGCCCTGTTATCTTAAAAATGTGGGATCTCGATTCCTGACTACAAATTATGAGACTTTCAGTATGGTGTTTGAAAGTACGGACTATTTGTTGGAGAGATCTGGTTTTGAATTCTGACTCTGCTGCTTAGTTGTGCAGGATCATTCTTTTTGGCTGGCCGATATTTGAATTCCCTTCCAAAGTTTGGAAAAAGCCCTTCCATATATGAGTTTTCATGGGAGGTAATGTCCACTTCCCGGTATAGAAAACAGATTCCATCTCTCCAACCTCCCTTAAAACTGCACTGTGAGCAGGAGGTCTAGGATTTGTGTTTTCTTCAGTTTCTTTCATCATCAATGTCTTATAGTTTTCAGTGTATAGATCTTTCACCTCTTTGGTTAAATTTATTCCTAAGTGTTTTATTGTTTTTGATGTTATTGTAAGTGGATCGTTTTCTTTATTTCTTTTTCAGATGATTTTGTTGTTAGTGTACAAAAACACAACTGATTTTTGTATTTTGATTTTGAATCCCAAAACTGTACTGAATTACTTTATTCTAATAGTTTTTAGTAGAGTCTGTAGGATTTTCTATGTATAAGATCATGTCATCCGCCAACAAAGACAATTATATTTCTTTCTTTCCCATTGGGAGGGTTTTTATTTCTTTTTCTTGCCTGATTGCTTTGACTAGGACTACCAGTACTATGTTATATAGGAGTGGTGAGAGTGGGCACCCTTGTCCTATTCTTGATCTTAGAAGAAAATCTTTCGACCATTCACCATTGAGAGGGATGTTAGCCGTGGGCTTGTCATATTTGACTTTGATTATGTTGAGGTACGTTCCTTCTATACCCAAGTTGCTGAGAGTTTTTAATCATAAAAGGATGTTGAATTTTATAGAATGTTTTTTATTCCTCTATTGAGATGCTCATATGACCTCTGTCTTTCATTCTATTAATGTGGTGTATCGCACTTATTGATCTGTGTATGTTGAAACATGCTTGCATCCCAGAGATGAATCCCATTTGATCATGGTGTATGAGCTTTTTAATGTGCTGTTGAATTCTGTTTATTGTATTTTTTGAGAATTTTTGCATCTATATTCATCATAGATATTGGCCTATAGTTTTCTTTTCTTATATTTTTCTTATCTGGCTTTGGGATGAAAGTAATGCTGGCCTTGTAAAATGAAATTAGAATTACCTTCTTCTATTCATTTCTTTGGGAAGATTTTGAGAAGGCTTGCATTCATTCTTCTTTAAATGTTTGACAGAATTCACCAATGAAACCATCTGGCCCTGGGTTTCTTTTGGGGAGGTTTGTGATTACTGATTCAATCTCCTTACTTGTTATGGTCTGCTCAGATTTTCTATTTCTTTATGATTCAGTCTTTGTTGGTTGTATATTTGTAGGAATTTATCCATTTCTTCTAGATTTTCCAATTTGTTGGCATATCATCAGGGGAATGAACATCAATGAGATATCACTTCACACCTGTTAGAATGGCTACTAACAAAAAGACAGATAAAAAAGGTTGGTGAAGATGTGGAGAAAAGGGAACCCTTGTACAGTGTTGGTGAGAATGTAAATTGGTACAGCCACTATGGGGAACAGTACAAAGATTCTTCCAAAAATTAAAAATAGAACCACCATATGATCCAGCAATTCCACTTCTGACTATGCATCTGAAGGAAATGAAATCACTATCTCAAAGAGATACCTGCACCCCCATGCTTACTGCAGCACTATTTACAATATCCAACACATGGAAACAACCTAAGTTCCCATCAGCAGATGAATGGATAAAGAATATGTGGTATGTATACACAATGGGATATTATTCAGCCATAAAAAAGAAGAAAATCCTGCCATTTGCAACAAGATGAATGGACCTTGAAGGCACTATTCTAAGTGAAATAAATCAGACAGAGAAAGACAAATACTGTATACTCTCACTTATATTTGGAATCTAAAAAAGCCCAAACTTATAGAAACAAAAAAGATTGGTGGTTGCCAGGGCGAGGGTGGGATTAGGGGAGGGAAACGGATGAAGGCGGTCATTGGGTACACTCTTCCAGTTTTAAGCTGAATAATTTTTAGGGATGTAATGTATAGCATGGTGACTATAATTAACAATTACTTTATTATATATTTGAAAGTTGCTAAGAGAGTAGATCTTAAAAGTTCTCACCACCCACCCCCCAACCACACACACACACAAATTGTAACTACGTGAGTTGATGGATGTGTTAACTAACCTTATTGTGGTAATCATTTCTCAATATACAGTCAGCCCTCTGTATCTGTAGGTTCCACACCCACGGATTCAACCAACCCCAGATTGGGGATTGGGAACATGGAGGGCTTGACTGCACTACACTATTTTATATGAGGACTTAAGCATTGATGAATTTTGCTATCTGTGGGAGCTCCCAGAACCAATACCCTGTGGATAATGAGGCATGACTGTATACATATATATCAAATCATTACCTTGTACATCTTAAACTTACACAATGTTATATGTCAATTATATCTCAGCCATGCTGTAAAAAAATTAAATTAAATAAATAATATTTAAAAAACAGTAATATGGACAAGTTGTTATTTGCCTAGTGTCATATGGAGTGACCCTTGTATTTTATAATTTTGGGGTAAAGAAATTCAAAAACTTATTTTACCCCTACCGTGTTCCAGTAATGTGCCTCTTACCAGTAATTTATAAATGTATACTTTTTTTCATTTTCCATTCATTTTTATAAAGTGTCCAGATTTACACACACATTTTCAAATAGGTAAAAATAGTGTATCAACTTAAAATGCCTTCTTTCTGCTGCAAGCAACAGAAAACAGTGTCTTCAACACATAAGCATGTGCTTTTTTCACATACCAAGAAGCAGGAGGGATTTTTGTCTAGGGTGATGTCATAGACTTAACTTCTTTCTAGCCTTCTGCTGCACTGCCCTTAAAGTAACAGCATCATTGTTGTTGCCTGATGGTCACAAGGTGGCTGCTGCACCAACAGGAATAAAGTCCATCTGCATTTCAGCTGGTAAGTAGAAGCTTTCTGGGTACAGTTCTTCGAAGTAGCTTTCCCTGAAGTCCCATTCAGCGACTTCCATTTAGAGCTCATTGAGTCACACACGCATACCTAATCAAAGCTCTGGAGCTAGGAGAAAGAGAGTTGCAGAAAGAGGGAGAAAACTTATACCAAAGAAGGCTGAGGACCATGTATGAGGATTGATAGTAATAATAATGTAATATAGCTAGCAGTAACAAATATCTATCTGGGACTAGCTATACACCAGGCACTGTTCAAGACACATATATATGGTAATTACTTCATTTAATATTTGCAACAACCTTATGAGGGAGGTACTATTATTTTTCCCATTGACCTATGAGGAAACCACGGCACAAAGAAATTATTCAATTTGAAGAAGAGCCCATGGTGAATAAGTGCTCAAGGTGCAATTGAAATAGATGGAACAAAAATTCCAACCCAGGTTTCGTAAGAAATAAGAAAGGGACATTTTGCTTCTTTTATCTTCTCTTTATACTAAGGTTTTCCACTGAAAGTCAACAAATGTTTAACTAGCCAATGTGAGTCTGAGACTTAAATTTCCATAGTCACATGACCAAAAATATCAGAACAAGAATACCAGTCAGTCCATTATTTAGCAAAGAGCCCATCTGATTTGGCACTGGTTATCCTAAATGGTGGTCCTGAGGGGGGAAATTTGCCTTGACTATGAAATTACTACTGCTACTAATATTAGTAATGTCCTCTCTATAGGCCTTTTATACCAACAGGTATGAGGACATTTTAGAGAACAGCAGATACAGTGAAAGAAAGGACCACTTTAATGAACGTGGCCTGGAATGGAGGCATCATCTCTTCATTACCAGAAGAAACAAACCACAAATCATAGGGAGCCATAACTCCCATGAAATACCACCAGCAACAAGATGTCCAGATACAAGCTCACATCACATAGGTTTAAAGCAATGTTTTAACCTTTTTTTCATTATTGATCCCTATGGAGCTTGTATAAACATTTTTCCTAATTGCCACTACTATGACATTTAAATACCACCATATACTATATATCTGTCTATGTAGTGTGACCCTTAGAAAAGCTAAAAGTTGTAAATGTTTTCACCCTCCAAGGACCAATTTTCACATCTCTGGGTAATATTGCCCTTGTTTAAAGTAATTGACTTATGACTTTAAAAGTCACTCTGAGAGGGGCTTCCCTGGTGGTACAGTGGTTGAGAGTCCGCCTGCCGATGCAGAGGACGTGGGTTCGTGCCCCAGTCCGGGAAGATCCCACATGCCACGGAGTGGCTGGGCCCGTGAGCCATGGCTGCTGAGCCTGCATGTCCAGAGCCTGTGCTCCGCAACGGGAGAGGCCACGACAGTGAGAGGCCCGCGTAACGCAAAAAAAA
>NW_020175731.1:4900481-4910115 GCF_003031525.2 Neophocaena asiaeorientalis asiaeorientalis
AAAAAAAAAAAAAAAAAAAAAAAAAAAGAAAAGAAAAGTCACTCTGAGAAATGAAACAGCCTCATGGCCTCACCAAAATTCTAATAAGGGATAAGATCCCCCCAAACACTTCAGTTAAAACCTCACCACTCTCAGTGTAGTAGTCATTACTGCTACCAATACTTTTGGAGCACACAGTAAGACTGCTAGCATACCCCCATGTGGTTTGGGAAGTGCTGTGTCTAGTTCTGCCCATTGAGTTGTAAGTGAAAGGATCACATACCTCTTCCAGGTCAGAACATTCTTTTGCAATTTAGAAACGTACAACTTTCTTTTCCTCTACATTCAAGATGAAAGCTGCTTTGTCAACCTTGGTTCCATAGAGAGGAGGTGTGGAGTGGAGCAAAGCTCCCAGCTGACCTGCAATGTATGAGAAATAAATCATTAAGATTTGAAGGTTGCTCGTTATTGCAGCACAACCCAGCCCACCCTGACTGATACACTGGGTCATTCATTTACTCATTTAAATGAATGAGAACCCACTCTGTGCCAGACACTGTCCTAGGCATTCTTAATATAGCAATAAAATAGACAAGTCCTTGCCTTCCTGGAACTTATATTCTAATGGAAGAATCTAGTGAGATCTAATTCAGCAACTCTTTATCCCAGAAAAGAGGGGATATACTGTAGAAGAAAATTACCCTCTCTCCTTGAAGACAAGGCTAAAAACAGAAAATTCCATCCTGTAATATACTTTTAACAATCTTCTCTCAAATGAAGCCAAGTCCAGAGGGCACTGGTCCCTCTGCTCCTTCCCCAGGATACCAAAGGGATGTTAAAATCATATTTTAATTTTGAATTTTTAAGTTAAATGATTTGGAAAGGTTACAGACGGAAATGCCTGGAGAAAGGGCAGGATTTAGGAAAGTGTGAAGGTGTGGAGGGGTCTTCTAGATTGCAGAAGATAAAAGGCACAGAGATGTGAAAGTGTAGATTCTTCTCCCTCAAACCAAATGGACCGCAGAAGCACCAAGTTATAGGATGAACTAATTCGCCAAAACATTAACTTGAGCTCCCGAAAAAGGTATTTCATTTCGCCTAAGACCCTATATTACTCACAGAGAGATGTTCATTTCCCACAGGCTGAAGCCCATTCTTCCTTGAGAGGAATCCTGAGCAGATACACAAATAATTCAACTGAACTCGACCGTTTTAACCCCCACTGCAGTTCAAACACCCCAGCCATCAAAGCGGGCCAGCCAAAACCAGCTGCTTGAGATCATCCTTTGAGGTTCAATGAACTAGGGCTTTGTTAGACCAGGAGTGAGAACGGATTTCAAAGACAAGGGCCCTCCTTGGGAAATGATTTCCTGATGACCTCTTCGAATTACATGCTTTTTCTCATAATACAGTTAGCCTCCTAATCCTTATTCCCTCCACTGTGAATCTCTCCTAAGCCCCTCAGCCAGGCTAGAAGAGAAAGACAGGAGGAATGGCCATGTCTCCCCAACCCATGACAAAATTTCTCAAATTAACCTTGTACTCCATAACATAAAATGAGCAAGAGACAAGTTTTCCTGCTTCTGACTCTGTGAGCTGTAGGTAACTTGAGTCTGTGTCTTTATATAACGGTTTAATTTCAAAAACAAAAAGATGCTAAATTTTAAGCCTTGCAATTATATCACTTTCAGATGCCAGCATCACTGTCACTTTAATAGCTCCCTCTACAACAATTTCTGAAGATTTTTAATACGTCGGTAATTCTGTTTGGATTTTTTTAGCTAAAAACAAACACACGTTTGAGTTTTAACATCAGGTGTTGCTTTTTTCTTTTCTGTAAAGTTAAAATAATTATAATTTTTAAAAGGATACATACCATAAATTCAGATGCCTAGCTTTGACCTAAGATTATGATTTTTGCTCAGAAATTTATCAAAGGGCTTTCTATCTAAGGAGTTAATATTACAACACTGGAAGAAAAGGGAATCAGAGGAAATGAATATGAATTCAGTTCCTAGAAGCAACACAAACCCTGGAACTCAATATCAGTTATGTTGAGGGTGTTCACAATAATCTGTTGTTTAAAAAAACAACAGCTTGCCTGGAAAACAGGACTGGGGGTGAGAATTCTGTTTTCGGACATTAGCTTGTTGGATGACCCCAGGAAAGTAACTCTGTGCACTGACTGTCTGCCAGGCATCGTAGGAAGCATTTCTCATGAATTAACTCACCTACTCTTCATGTCATCACCTTTGTGGCAAGTATTATTATCATCCCCATTCATGAGATAAGGGAATCTGATGCACAGAGAAGTTAAATAAGTTACCTAAGTTCACAAGTTTCAAAGAAGGTCCTTGCCCGTAACTTTTTCACCGTTGGATGTTCTTGAAAGTCTCATATAGGTTCACTGTCATAAGCTTCCAAAATCTTTAGTTCTGAAGCCACACCCTACTGCTTTGTTTTCTAAAATTATGTAGAATTCTACCAGTGACAGTGTTTTATGATTTTTTTCTTTTAAAAATATTTTCTTTTGAAGACTGCAATCAAAACCTTAAACGAAATCTTTGGCTTGGGTTAACATTTTAAAGGAGAAGATGAAAGATGAGGCAGAGAGAAAACTCCACCGATTTCTTTGTATTTTTAATTTTCTTGTTTTTTTTGGCTTGATCATTATTTCTTGAGCATCTCAAGGGAGCCACTTTTAGCTCTATGTGAGGTCTTACTGATTTTTCTCAGGGGGACTGGGGCATCATCCGTTCACTGAAAAAAGCCTGAAGCAATAGAAACCAACAAGAATACATCATATAAGCATCTATTCATTCCTTTGTATTCTTGTTTTTGTTTTGAAATAGCCCCATTAAACCATGAATGATCTAGGCCCCAACACATCTCCCTTTCATTTTAAATCTTGCAAACCAAAAGGGCGTTACAGCATGGTGGCCCAGCTCAAGGATTCTGGAAGCAAATGCCTGGTTTAAAAAAACCTGCCTCTGCTACTTGTTCAGAGTGTGGGAGTGTTATCTCACCTCTCTATGCCTCAGTGAACTCATGAGTAAAATGATGACATCAGTACTGTTCTTCCAACGTTGTTTCGAGGTTAGCATGCCACGGGACGCTTGTTAATCACACAATAAGTATGCGATGGCTATTCTTCTAATTATTTTATAATTATGAGAACCCAATTACGGGCTCTAATCATAAACGTCTACCTTTTCTGAAGCAAAACTTTTCTTTCCTTAACTCTAAACAAAGGAAAATTCGTTACCCAAGAACTATTTTTAAGCATTTTCTATAAACCAGGCACTGTCCTAAGGGCTTTACAAGTATTAACTCAGGTAATCTTCCTTCCAACCCCACCAAGTAGGTACTGTTATCACACTCATTTTACAGGAGAGAAAGCTGAGGCACAAGGAGGTTAAGAAATCTACCCAAGGCCACTAAGGTAGTAAGTGATAGAGCTGGAGTTCAAATCCAGGCCACTGGTCCCACGGCCCCCAGTCCTACCCCACTCTGCTCTGCTGGGCTCTGAACTCTCGCCGGCTGCTTTGCTCCTCCCCTCCCACCCCGCCCCCACTCAGGACCTTTGCATAAGCTGCTCCGTAGGCCTGGAACACAACTGCGCTGACCTGGAATACCTATTCACTTGGATAATTTTACCCCTCCCCTCCCCTCCTGGAGGACTGGGCTGGCTCTTCCGTCACCTCCTCCTTTCTGCCAGGTGCTCAGCAGGGCATTCATGCCTCCCCTAAGGCTTATCGCTGGAGTCCAGCGATCACTCTTCATTATCATTGTCACTGCTGTGTTCTTTGAGTCTCCTGCAGGGCCATGATCTCCGTAAGCGCAAGAGCTGAGCTTCAGTTTTCTTGGTGCCTACAACCATAATACCTGGGAGCACCTTAGCTTATACATAATATTATATAATATACTGCATCATAGTATATATAATATTGTTTTATATATTATGTAATATTTACATATAATATATAATTATTATAATATATAATATTTTTATGTATAATGCATATATATGCAACTCTTACAGGGTTGCTCTGAGAATTAAAAGTTCTTTCACGGAAAGTGCTTAGATCAGTCTTGCCCCATAGAGAGTGCTCGGAAGTCCAACTCTTATTATGGTTAACTGTTACGAACCTTATATTCTGAAAGCAGGGTGGGGAGGGGACAGACAGATCCTGTCCCCAAGTACAATACGATGGCATAAAGAGATATTTGGTCAAACAATTCGAAGTCATTTTTGTAGGTCAAAACTGTTTAGAAAAAAGGAATGGTTAAAAAGAGGAAATTTTGTTTGACACAAATTAAAATGTTCAGAGAACATAGAGAAGGGAGTAATTGATTTTGCTTGGAGAAGTAAAGAAAAACTGTACAAAGAAGCTAGACCTTGATGGAGCCCTGCAGGCTGAGTAGACAGTCACTGAACAGAAAAAGGGAGAGATGAGAAAGTGTGACCGATAGACTCTTATGATCAGAGCTCAGAATCCACTGGGGGGATGCCCAAATAAAGACCAGAAGAAACCAAATTACAGCTCTTATTTGAAGCTTATTCACAATATAATAAAAGTTATTAGTGGTTTTCGAAGAGTTAAGAAGACATTATGACATAAGGAAAAGAGTACTCATGAATCTTGGTGCCAGATAGACCTGGTTTGAATCCCAACTTCACTATTTACTAAGTGAACTTCGTCAGGTGACAACTTCCATGAGACTCATTTTTCATTACCTGTAAAATGGGTTCAATAGGCCTTCACCTTTCAGGAGTGTTGTAAGGATTAGAGATGCTGTAGATATAATCATCCCTTGGTATCTGGGGTTCCAGGAGCACCCTCACCCCACCCACAGACACCAAAATCCACTGGATGCTCAAGTCCACTATACTCCACCCTCCATATCCACAGTTCGGCATCAGCAGATACAGAGGGCTGACTTTATATAAAACACTTCATGAATTACCTGACACATTAATGGTTTTCAATTAAGAGTGGCTCATATTATTATTAATGTCTTGGAGGACTCAATGCTTCATAGGAACAAATTCACTGGCAACCTGCAAGGATTAGTAGCACAAATTATAGTACGTTCAGGCAACTAAAGGTTAAATACTATGATTTCCCAACCAGAAGACTTTAAAAGGCCAAGAACTAATGTATTGAGAAGATGCATAATCCAGAAAAACCAACTAATATTTGAGTAGCAATTTTCTGTATGTGAAGCACTTTCCTATGGATTAATTCATCTGCTCATCTCAATAGCCTTATGAGAGAAATTTCTATTATTATCTCCATTTGAGGGGAAATAAACTTCAGAAAATACCCCATGATAGCAAGTGGCAGAGTTGGGAGGCTCAATATAATTGAAAATGTAGACCGTGTCTTTGTCTATTCCTTAGAAGACTGAACACAGAATTTGTTTGAAGGTTTAGGAAGTTGTAACCTGATGGTCTCAGTTAAGAATGATAATGCAGGAGATTATACAATCATAAAATTTTGTGTGGGGTCCATCAACAATCATCTCTCTTAGTATTCTCACTTTACAGAAAAGAAAATTGAGAAAAGAGCAATTAAATGACTCTCCTGTAGTCACTTTGAAAATTCATAGCTGTGCTTCTAGTTAGAGATGGCAGATTTAACATATGCTTTACATTACACTCCATCTCCAAAACCCACTAAAAAGACAATAAAGGGATTGATTTTAAAGACATTAACCCATAAGGACAAAAAGAATGAGAAGGAAAACAACAGTAACAACATTTTGGAAGATAGAAAGCAGATGGTTGAGTGGTAACTGGCTTAGCAGACCCATGAAGCTGAAATTTAAGTTTACAGTGGGGGAAGCCCGGAAGCAACCTGATTTGCACTGCAAAATCCAAGAAAGGCTCAGAAAGTGGCAGCAAGTAGTACCTCTGAAAGTGGGCACGCAGCTGAAGCTGATACAGGATTTGCTAATAGTGTATTTTAGAGGTGGTCTCTTCACCCCCTTGGGAGAAGACTGCAGACAGACTCTCTAGTGAGGCTGTATCAGAAAGACTGTAGACAGAGGGATGGCAGGCATTACTGAGAGAAGAGATATCCTACTGAGAACAAGGAGATTCATTAAAGTACACATTCTGAATGGTGAGAATCTCAACTTCTTGTCTCAATTTACCTCCCAGAAAACACCGACAGCCATGCTTTTATCCCCTAGACCGAAGGTTGAATGATTCTGGTCTGGGGACTCTGACTGGCTCAACATTAAGACTTAAAGATACTGATGGCCAGGTATCCTCGAACGAAATGGCCCAGCTAGAGCAGTTTAGTGACACCTAGGAGTCAGCAAGTCTTATCCATGTGCACAGATCTTTCTTCAGCTGCTTTATGCTCCTCTCTTAAGCTGGCCAGATTTAGCAAATAAAAAAATGTGATATTTGGTACATACTTACACTAAAAATGTATTCATTGTTTATCAAAAATTCAAATTAAACTGTTCTGCCTCTTATCCGGCAAACTTATCCTCTCTGAGATAAGAATGGACAGCCAAGAATCACCAAACATTTGAGGAAAACCTCAACACAAAGACAATGACTAAAACATACAAATGGGGGAAGAGGAGCATAAAGACCAGAAAATGCAAAGAAAAGAAAAATTTCAAGAATTGTGCCATTTGCTTTCTCAGCAAGTTAAGAAAGGATGTTGTACCTTTGAAACAAGATTAGTTTGTTTTAAAAAGAAATAGTAAAAAACATCAAAGAGCTACTGTTAATTAAAACTATGATAGCAGATATGAAAAATTCAATAGAAGAGTTTGAAGGGAAAGCAGAGTTACAGAAAAAGAAAACATGGGCAATGGAGGAAAAAGAAGTGATGAAAGAAATAATTCAAGAAAATTCCCCAGAACTGAAGAGTATGAGTTTTCAGGCAGAAAAGACTCTCTGAGCACAAAGGATGACAAATTGCCCCCAGTAATGGAAAAGTATAAGAAAGAAAAGGAAGGAAGGAAGAGAGGGGTTGAGCTAAGAGATATGTTTATTTTAGTACCAGGAGGTCAGAAGGAAAGGTAAAATGCTTGATAAATATTAAACAACTTGTTTACAGTTGCTCTAGTCTAGAATTAATACAAGAGTTTAATAAACCTGTCAAGTTTTAAGAAATGAGGTTTTATAATAACAATGACATACATGAATAAGCATAATGTAGTGAGAAGAACTCTAGATTGGGGTCAGAGACACACATTCTAGCCCTGTGTCTGCCCCTGTGTGACTTTAGACACATCGTTTCATGAGGGTTTTATCATAACCCTTTTACCATGAGGGTTTAGAATTTCTATAATTCTATTTAACTAAGCAGTCATGAAATATATGATATTAACATAATTGAGTATACAATTAAAAGAACTTTAAAAATCCATATCACAATAGTACTTCTTAAGTATACAACCTCCTCTTTCTCAAACTGCATTTCCAATCCTCTTTGTCTTAGATAGTACATATTATTTTATTTTTATATAATGACAAATTCACATTTCCATAATACTCCACAGGTTTCATTCATTCATTCATTCATTCCCCAAATTCCAATTGATGTGAGGTATATAGTAATGAATTCTACAGGCATGGTACCTGCCCTCTTAGAGCTAGTGGGGAAGATAGTCAATAAAAATTTTTTTTGAACAAACAAATAAATACCTTCCTATGTGGGATAAATGCTATGAAGGAAAATAAGATTCTATAAAAGAAAATAGTAAAGGGAACCACTTTTAGAGTTAGTGGTTAGCAAAGGAATTTTGGAAAAAGTGGCTTTTAAAGTAAGAAAAATAGGAAAATAAGAATTTAGGCAGGCGAAGGGCACGAGAAAGAGCTTATCGGGTAGAGGAGAAAATATATGAAGGCCTTGAGGAGGAAATCGTGCTTTCAAGGAAATGATGGTTGGCCAGCACAGAGGTGTGAGATTCTCCAGAGGAAGAATGGTGTGGGATGAGGCTGACAAGGAGGCAGAGACTAGATTATTAAGGGTCTTTGAATCCATGAAAAGAGGTTGGATTTTATTTTAAGGGCAATAGGAAGGCACTAAATTACTTTAAGCATTGGAGTGACCTAATCTAATTTACAACTTATGATCACTCTTGCTGTTATTTTATCTTTTTGGATCTTTGATACCATGCTTTGAGATAAGCAGGGCAGATATTTACTGCATTGAGAAAATGAAGCACAAAGACGTTGAGTGGCTGCCTTGTGGACAGATCCAATGGTTAGTTAATATGGGGCAGACCCAGAGCAAGACCTTGGGTTTTCCAACACTACTTACTTAGTATATTGCCTGACACATAATACGAACTCAATAAATATTTGTTAAATGAATTTACATCACACCAGGACATTCTAGCTACTGAGACCCATGGGTCTTTTCTAAAGAAAAATGTGTTAAGTCAACCGCCAGGGGGAGTGTATACTTCCCACATGTAATAGAAACATTGACCTTGGCAAAGACAACTGGCAGGAAAAAAAAAATCTTTAACTGAACAAAGTGCTTTCTCCAGTTTATACCAAAAAAGATTTCATGGAATAGAATTGGCAACATCACAACAGACCCTTTGTTATGTGTTTGAGCCGGCCATCTGTCCATGAGAATCAGCTATGGACAGCCTCCTGACTTAGAGTTCTCCTGATTTTGTTTAAAAGAAAAAAATGGTTCTTCCAAAATAAAGTGTAATGAAATGGAAGTAGCAATATTTCCTGACACGATCCGAACTGTACATGCCGAACAAAAGACTTCTTATTTTTTTACCCAACCCTGCTGTTTTGAATTTCCTTGTACTTGTTTCAAAATAAAGTTTGGGAAGAAGAAAACTTTCCCTGCGGCACAGAAGTGGTCCAAGATGGCTAGAGGAGTCTACCTGTTGAAGAGGGCTCCAATCGCCCCAAGTGAGATAGAACTGCTTGTTTCCATTCTGCAGCCAGGGGAATTTGTACTACATATAAATGCATCTGGAAACAAAACACACACACGCATGCACACAAATACGTGGTTTAAAATTGGCTTTAAAAGACTTGGATCCCAAGACTTCTCTGGTGGCACAGTGGTTAAGAATCCACCTGCCAATGCAGGGGACATGGGATCAAGCCCTGGTCCAGGAAGATCCCACATGCTGCCCGTGAGCCACAACTACTGAGCCCACGTGCCTAGAGCCCGTGCTCCGCAACAAGAGAGAGTAGTCCCCGCTCGCTACAGCTACAGAAAGCCTGCACCCAGCAAAGAAGACCCAACACAGCCAAAAATAAATAAATACATAAATGAAAAGATTTGCATTCCACCTGCCAACCACATTTCCCCCCATTTAACAGAGATGTAATTTTGTCAACAACCAATTTTTTGACAAAATTTTCTTGTGGTTCTCAGCCAATACATGAACCTGGATACAGATACACATGTTGTCAACTTTCACCTGAGTTGAGGGATTAAGGAAAGTTTCCAAAATAGTCCCTTAAAAGTAAATCTGCCATCTACAATCCATCGATGAGAACTGATTCGTCATTCACTATGTGTTAAGATCAGGATTTAATCCTGTGGGAGAAACAAGCAAGGGTTTGATATGCACTCAATAGCCAACTTTTTTTTTGTTAGTATTAAGGATATTTTCCATATATATATATATATATATATATATA
>NW_020175731.1:4910223-4971001 GCF_003031525.2 Neophocaena asiaeorientalis asiaeorientalis
TAAAGAACCAATATCCAGGTAGACGACTGAGTTTTATTTTTTTCTTCTGGATGTACAGGGTCATAAAAAAACATACAAAGACCAGTAAGGGATCTCCTTAAGGTTTTGTCATGAGGTATAGACCCTTCTGTTATTTGTCTTTCCTTAAATCCTCTTACAGGCAGAATGAAGGGGATAAGAATGGGTGTTGGAAAAGAGTCTAGGGGACTTTGTGCTCAGGACCTTGGATGTCTCATTATTACAAAGCTTTGGGCATTTTTTTTTTTTTAAATAAGAAGTACCAATTCCATAACATCATGGCCTAGAAGCTTCTGGGTACATTACAATTGGATTTTTATATTTTCTTTTTCCACTAACTTATTTAAATAGGCATTCATGATCACTCTAAAAATGTTAGTGAGAGTAGAAGAGGAGAGCATAAATGAGTTTGTGGTGAGGATGTTTATGTGTGGTGACTAGTTTCTAGTGCTTTCCAGTTATTAATTAAAATAAAAAGTAAATGGAAGAAACAAAAACTTTTCAAAGCAGAAGAAATGGATTTTAAAGTTTCCTAAAATTATAGTGATTTTTTAAAAATTCAACATTGCACAAATATATATCAGAGACGACTATGTAGAAGACACTGGCCCAGATGCTGTGCAAGCTTCTAAAAAGTTCTATGATATACTATTTCCCTCCAAAGCTCTTAGGAACTGGAGAGGAGAGAAGCAGAGAGGTCAAGCCCTCAAAATAGGCAACATTAAGCTGACAGTGGTCCGGAACACAAGGAAGCTCAGACTAAGTTTTGTAGGGATTCAGAGAAGAGACAGCTCCCGCTGCATTGAGTGGATGTGTTCTTGAGGGTTTTGGGCAAAAGAAAGAATATAAACAAAGGGACAGAGATTGGAAATCACTCTGGGCATAACTAGGAAATCCTGTCATCTCACTTGACTAGAAAATACGTTAATTATAGGACAATATCATTAAGCTTGGAAACATCTTTAGGACCCAACATATGGAAAGTTGTGTATGGCATTTAGAAGACTCCCAATTTAATTGAGCAGAGAGGTGAAACCATGAAAGACTATCCTCAGAAGTAGGCTTCAAGAAGATTGATTTGGCTGAGGTGCATGAGACAAATACACAAGAAGGACACAAAATCTAGGAGACAACCACCTAACAGGTTATTGCAGCAGTCCGGACAGGAAGAGAACATGTAAATTGGGGTGATAACATGTGCAAGGAAAAGCAGAGGGCGGAACTAAGAGAAAATTCAGAAAACAGCCAAACATAAAAAGTGAATTAAATAAATGGGGTGAGACACAGCAAAGGAGTCAAATAGTTTCAGTTTGCATGACTAATGTAATATTTATAGCACTTACAAGAATAAAGAAGCCAGAAGGCTGACTAGGTTTCAAGGAGAAAAGAGTGATTTTGGTACTGAAAATTCTGTGCTGAGATGCCAGCAGTGCATATACAAGGAGAAGTCCAGCAGATTGTTGGAATTATGGGTCTGGAATCCAGGAAGCAAGGGAGTTCTGGAGGAAAGTTCTGTAGAGGGAAGGAGTGGTCACTGAGGCCATGGCAGTGGATGACACTATTGAGAGAGAGAAGAGGAGGGGAGAGAAGGGGACAAGAGAAAGAAAGGGAGCAGAGGGAAAGAATCTTGAGAATGCCTTTTTCTTTTTTCTCAGCCAAGGAGGAGCCATTTAGGAAACTTGAGAAAAACTATTCTTTGTTGCAGGAGGAGACCTATTACTATCACAGTGTACAGGAATGATTTCAAGAAGAAGGGAATGTCAGCAGGGTCATATGCCCTGGAGTGGGGGAAGGTGAAGGTAAGATTGAAAAAGGAAGAAAAAGCTGGCTTGATGATTTGAGTCGAAGGTGAAATAGGTATTTCGCCAACTATTAAGATTGTTTCAATGATGTCATTTGGGCAGAAGTCAGATCGCAAGGGTGTATGGAAGAGAGGGGAAGAGAAAAAGGAGCCAGCCAGTGGAGATACTAACTCAACAGTTCCAGTGAGCAACGAAAGGAGGGGATTGGCGTGCTACTGCACGAACGTTAAGAGGGTATTTGTGTTGATTTTACATGCCCAGGTGGGTGCGTTCCATTTGGCAAGGAGGGCAAAGGTTTCCTCAGGCAAAGGAAAGGTTGAGAGTGGGTAAGAACAGAGACAGAAGGACACATCTTTGAGACGAGTGGTGAGTGAGGGAGATGGATCTTCTCAATGAAGTGGGTGAGAGTCAGGTGCCATGGTGGGTCTGATGGTTTGAGAATCACAAAGAAGCATTAACGCAACCCCTTGGGTGGAGGTCAGGGGACGCAGGATTGTTTCTCTCTGGGCTCCTAGACCCTTGGGCCCCTGTGAGTCCTCACTTTCAGGCCTGAGACTGCGCTCCACCAGGCTTCAAAGCCACAGGGTTGGAGCTCTTAGCTTGGTAATTCCAAGCATTAAGACCATGCCACCCGAGACTGCAGTGAGAGGCTTTTCCAAGCCCCTCCTGCAAGAAAAAGGGCGCCAAGCAGCAAGGCAAAGAAGTATCACTAAAAAAAACAGGATTGGACCCCAGCCACCTTTCTACCACTGGCTGCGCTAACATGTCAGAATCAGGGAAATGCGTGACCTCGTTTCTTGGGAAGAGTGAGGTGTGTATCGAAATACATAAATCCTAAAAAGCTCATTGTGAAGGGCAGAGTCCTCATCATTTGTATTTTGATCACTTTTAAATATTTTTAAAGTGAGCGCTTCCAGGGGTAAGGTAAATAGTCCCATTTTGTGGGACGCTTGATTAAATTCCAAACATATCAATGTTCCGGGGTATGCCTGGTGATTCTGATACCTTTGGGCAGGTTTGCCAAGAAAGTGCAAATGTGAGAGGAGCCGCAGTGAAACAAGGAAACTATTCTCCCAGTGGCAGGTTTCAGGGCTGTGCAAGCGAGAGCCGTCAGACTTTTGTCTCCCCAGTGAAGAGGAGATTAGAATGGAATAAATTAGCGATGTGGGCAAGAGTTGTTACTACATAACAATAACACTTTGTGCTCCATTCAAGGAATGCCAAGCCCTTTGACAAGACTCTTGCTTTCTCTTTGGACTTCAAGGAGGCACTGCCTAAGCGCCTCCCAGGTCCAGAGACAAGTGTGTCTCCCCACCCACTTAAAATATCCTCACTCTCTGCTCCTTCTTAACCAACTTCTTGCCTTACTTTCCTTTATGCCCACCTCTGCCCACTCTTCATCACTAAGAAACCTGCCCAGAAGAAAACAAAACGGTACTGAGCATCCACTTTATAGTAGCGACCCAGGCGTTCACTTATTGAGATCATTATGGGATCATCACAGAAACTGTATAGACGAGGAATAGTCAAGCGATGGTCAAAAATATTTAACGATTGGTTTGGTACAGCTACCTACTAATCAGAAATGATACGGAACTTGCACTGGAGTGTGGAACTTTCATCAACTGGAACAGAAGTATTTCAGTGTTTAGACAACCAGTACTGTTGAATCTTAGCCCTGACTTATCTCCATATTATAGATAAAAATGGGACCACAGAGCTTTTAAATACTTCACCCAAAGCCATGCATTGATTATAGGATTGGGACCCAGTGACTCAACTGCAAGCTTTTTTCCACCCACCTTGCTGGCTCTCTGCCTTCTGTCCTTTGTCATTTTGCGCTTAGAGATGAGAATATGTAGTGTTCTAGAGAGGACATGCAAGGGCACTAGAAGACTCTCTCCCAGGAAACCTCTAAAGCTGCATTTATTAACTCTCTGCTAGTGCCATGAAAAGTCTTCTCAGTAGTGGCAAAGTGGGAGGGGAGGGAGTGAGGAAAAATTGACTGAAAAGAAAGCCTAGGGCTTCCCTGGTGGCGCACTGGTTGAGAGTCCGCCTGCCGATGCAGGGGACGCGGGTTCGTGCCCCGGTCCGGGAAGATCCCACATGCCGCGGAGCGGCTGGGCCCGTGAGCCATGGCCGCTGAGCCTGCACGTCTGGAGCCTGTGCTCGCAACGGGAGAGGCCACAACGGTGAGAGACCCGCGTGCCGCAAAAAAAAAAAAAAAGAAAGTCTATATTTCCTCTTTTCCCCACAAAGAGGCAAGAACCCTGTTTATTTTGTTCCTCAGGATACCCTCAGAGCCCAGCATGTGGTTGATGCCCAATACAATTTAGTTGAATGAATAATAATTTCTTCCATTTCTGTAACACTTTATATCCTTGTAAAGCATCGTTACACTGGCTCTCATTGGACCCTCAAGGAGTTCAGCAGGATTATAGGGCAGACATTGTTATTTCTGTTTACAGGTGAAGAAGCTAAGACACGGAGAGCTAAGGTGGTTTGCCTGCATCACAAAACCAACAATGGTGGAGCCAGGATTGGGCCCTGCCAACTCCTGGTCTGGGACTCTTTCTCCCACATTGCAGTGTCTCCTAAATATGAATAAAAGTTAACATAATCGAAAACAAAACAACATAATTTGCGACCTACCACATACTTGGTGATACAGTGAAAGAATACTGGCAAACAAGAGACCTGGGTCTCCTTTGTTCTCTTGCTTTTCCCACACTCACCTCAATTCACTAGATCACCAGATCCAAGGAAGTTCCTCGCTCTTTCCAGGCCTTAGCCACATTATCTGCATATAGCACCTAGCTTTATATTTTTTCATTTTTAAGTGAATTCCCCTGGGTAATTCTTTTTGTGGCCTATACCTACTGGCACAGGTCTCCCTTCCTTACTAAGTTCAAATATGACATTTCATAGACAGAAAAGAATGTCAGTCAATCTAACTATGGACAATGCCTATTCATCAACTCCCTCTCCAAGGCCTCCAGAAGGCAAGGGAACTAGATAACTTTGGACCATGGCCATAGTTTTTACCTATTACAAGTTCCCCAGTGTAGTTTCTGGACCAGCAGCATCAGTATCACCTGGAACCTTTTATAAATGACAAAATCTTTAGTCCTAGACTTACTAGAATCAGAGTCTCTAGGGGAGGTGTCCAGTGATCTGTGTTTTAAAAGACCTCCAGGTGATTCTGATGCATGTAAAAATGTGATGGCTAACATCCTATTATAGCCTATCATTTTCCTACCTGAGCCAGGGAGTCACTTTGTGTTCCCGTTGGGTCCTCCGGGACCCTCTGCTCACTCAATTCTCTAATTCTTCTTCTTTCCACACGAAAGCCTATAGTACAGTCTTGTTAAGGGCAATGTTAATTTACCTCCCTGGAGTAAGGGCTGGACTAGATAATCTACTGAGATTTTTTCAAGTCAAGAAGCTCTGATTCTTCAGGGAAGTCACAACTAAGCAGATGGCCTTAAAGGAGAGGAGTATGATGTTAGTTTTGGGTTTGTCATACATGGCCTTTATTATGTTGAGTTACTTTCCTTCTATACTTACTTTATTGAGAGTTTTTATCATAAATGGGTGTTGAATCTTGTCAAATAGTTTTTCTGCATCTACTGAGATGATCATATGGTTTTTAAACTTTATCTTGATGATGTGATGTATCACATTGATTTGCAGATGTTGAACAATCCTTGCACCATTGCAGCCTTATTTATAATAGCCAAGGTATGGAAACAACCTAAGTGCCCATCAGTGGATGAATGGATAAAGAATATGGGCTATATGTATACAATGTATACATAATAAAAGATGAAATCTTGCCATTGTGACAACATGGATGAACCTTGAGGGTATTATGCTAAATAAGTCAGGTGGAGAAAAACAAATGCCAGGTGATTTCACTCATATGTAGAATTTGGGAAAACAAGCAAAACATCAAATAAACAAACAAACCAAACCAAATGAAAACAAACATGTAGATACAGAGAACAGATTAGTGGTTATCAGAGGGGAGGGGACCAGTGGGAGGGCAAAATGAATAAAGGGGATCAACTGTATGGCGATGGATGGAAACTAAACGTTTAGTGACGAGCGTGCTGTAGTATATACAGAAGTAGAAATATAATGTTGTACACGTGAAACATATAATATTTTAAACCAGTAATATCTCAATAAAAAATTAAATTTAAAAGAGAAGAAGACAGGAGAGGACTTCTGCCTAGTGAGCTTCCTTTGCTGCAAGCTCCAAGGCTGGAGTGAAGTGAGGACATAGGCCAGTTGCCAACTCTTAGTTATGGCCCCAGGAGATCTTTGATGTTCTCCCCTTGCATTCTGGGGTCCCTGTTTTCAAGAATTTATCAGAATGACCCAGACTTAGCAAACTTGCTCTATGTACCTTGGACAAAATATCTGCTGAGTCAATTCTGTGAGGAGCCTTGGATTGTCAGCCTAAAAACTTGTTTATAGTTGACTTCCTCTGGCAAAGTGCTGTCAGATGCAAAAAAAATAGCGTCACCCGTTTGGCATATGCTGGATTATTCTCAGAATTTGCATTAGGTATGTAGTCAAGCAAGAGCAGGTAGCGAATATAAAAAGAAAGAATCTAGTCCCCACCCCACACGTCCCTCACCATCCCCCTCCCTTCAGTCCCAAATTCCCATCCCTGAAAAGGCAAACTGAGGACTCAACAGGAGGACGATTTCTCTGCATCCGGATATTCTAACAGTTAAGAGAGAACCTAATCTCTGTTCAGTTGCTGGGTTCTGATATGCTTTCCCTATTTAAGCTTCTGCAATCTACTGCTCGTGAATCCATTTTGCCAACCACAAACTTTAGTTAGCTCCTAAACTTTTGGGCCTTACTTTCCTCCCTCTTCTAAGTTCTTTGAGTTATGAAAGCACAATGAGTGAATGGAGAGAGGGTTGAGTAGGATAAGACAAAAATGTTTCAATCTCCATTGAACACAGCAAGCGAAGGTCCTGGAATTGGAGTCATAAGACTTGGGTCTACAGCCAGGTCTTTGCCACTGGTGAGCTGGGAGACTGAGGCAGGTTACTGCCCCAGCATGGGTCACTGCAAAACAAGGGGCTTGAGCAAAATAAATCTCTAGGCTGTTTTCCAACTGTTTGATACTGTGAGTAGAAAGACAGGACATAGTTATATCTTATTTGGGAGTTTTATTGCCCTTGTCTGAAAACCCAGGTTTGGGGACAGCAAGTAGACTTCACCTTGTTCACCAATCTGATCTATTGGTATTGACTGCCTGGAATGTGGGAAAGGGTGTCGTAATTGACTATAGGTTCTTCCATGGGCATGACAGGGAGACATGGGAGGGTCAGGTCGTTACATTCCCAGTGCCTTGTTTGTTTCTTTCCTGGCTCTTTCACAACTAGCAATCATTTGATGTATGTGTCTGTGTAATTGTATCTTGGCTGCCTAAAATACAAATATCATCAGATCATAGAGCCCAGTGCCTAGTACAGAGCCTGTTACCTGACAGGTGCTCACTAATATTTTTTGAATAAATGAATGGGTCTAAATAGCTTAAGGGCATATCTAGAGCAATAGCATAACAGCAGGAGAGGACTACATTAGCACTGGACACATGTAGAGAGAATAGCCCCATTCTAAGTGTTCTCCAAGGGTCCTTGCTAACTGTGATTTCTATTTTCTCTGAGACTGAATGTCTGCCTTCAACTTGAGAGCGAAGAGGATAGTCATGATGGGAGGAGAAATTTTCCTGGGATTCAGTGAACACTTCTTTTGGATATTCCTCCTTTTTTGAATGTTTTCACTGAGAGTTTGAATAGGAGGCAATCAGCTTGAGAAAAGATTCAAAATGGAGTCTAACTACCCCTTATTGCTCTGATTTTCCAACCACAGGTGAATTTTCCTTGCGTCTTGAAGACCTCATTCTGTTCCCCGTTACTCTTCGTTTGTGTTGGAGGGTGCATATTATTATAGTTGGGTATTAGGCTTTTCAGAAGACTGAGAGAGAAGGAGGCTTTCTTGGTAAGCTTGGCTCTGTGGCTTGGCAGTCGTACAATAAAATAACTTTATCCCCAAACCAGATGTTCAAGTTGTTTTAATAATATCTTATGATCCCTCCTCTAAATAAAACAAAAACTCACTCTATCAGAATGTCCTCTGGGATTAGAAGGTGGATCTCTGCTATCTGGTTTTACCCATCAGAGGGTAGCACCAAGACGAATTTGGAATAAATCCCTGGCAAAACTCGAAATTGGTTTGGGATGAGGCGCTCTGGATTCTGTGTAAAATACCTGAGAACATCAAGAGAAGTCCCTAAATCCCTCGTAAAGTTTCTAGGTAGACACCGGTCTCGATTTATTACCAGGAATAGTGTTGGGACATTGAGTAAATCCTCATGAAGTGGGACTGATTTGCATTTTTCTTACACAATCAGTTCACCTGGAATCTAAATGTGAGCTTTTCCAGTGTACGTGAAGTTGGATTCCATGATTGTTGTAGTCTCTTTAACTCAACCACTCTAAAACTTTTGTAGGAATAACTTATTGACTTGTCCAGACTTTCCAAATTTGCATTCAATTGGCCTGTTATCATCAGTAGTGGCTACTGGCTCAGAGGCATAGAGAGTCAAAGGATGACCCACTTGACCCTTTGGTAGGATTATGGGTTTTTCTCTGAGACCCAGGGACATTTACCTTTTTTTTTTTTTTTTACTATTTATTTATTTGGTTGTGCTGGTTGTGGCAGGTGGGCTCCTTTAGTTGCAACTCGAGGGCTCCTTAGTTGTGGCTCACTGGCTCCTTAGTTGCAGCACATGGGCTTCTTAGTGGCGGCAGGCGGGCTCCTTAGTTGTGGCATGAGTCTTAGTTGTGGCATGCATGTGGGACCTAGTTCCCTGGGCAGGGATCAGACCTGGGCCCCCTGCATTGGGAGTGTGGAGTCTTAACCACTGCGCCAGCAGGGAAGTCCCAGGGACCTTTATCTTTAGTTTTAAATTTTCACATAGCATTCTGTGCCTTTATCACATAGCAATATCCTGATTTTGTAATTAGACACTTCTGATTAACATCTCAACCTCCCACAGTAGCCTTTTATGAACAGGAACCATGTATGTTTTATCACTTCAGCCCCTAGAAGAATGCTTAACACAGATAGATTCTCCCTCAATAAATATCTATTGAAAAATGAATAAATCAGTGGATGAAATAATGAATGAATAAATATAGCTAGCAATAAGTATTCTTTTGGTAAGGCTCTTGAGAAGTTGGAATTAAATTGCAATCTTTTTTCTTAAACAAATATTTGTTGAATAACAGATGCTAGGCACTGAGAGATATGTTTCTGTCTTTAAGAAACTCACAGACTCTAGGGGAAACAGACAAGAAATTAGACTATTACAATTGATGCCACATGAAAAATAAGAGCAAAGGGTTTTGTGGAAATACCAAAAGCAACATCTGGCTAAGTCTGGAAGAGATCAAGGATGACTTTCCAGAGGGGGTGATGCCAAGTCTTGAAGAGTAGGTGAGGGAAAATCAGTTCAAGAAATGTCTCTAACAACAGATCTTCAACACAAGAGGTAAGGTGTTTTGATCCCTTCTCGTGCATAAACCTCCCGGGGTCAAGAGCCAAATAAGGGACACAGTTAGCAGAGAAGTTAAGAGCAGAATCTCTAGAAGCAGATTATCTGGGCAGGAGTCCTGCTTCTACCCCACCCCTATGTTGTGTGACCTTGAGCAAGTTACTTAAACTCTTTGTGTCTCAGTTTCTTCATTTTAGAACGAGAATAATAACAGTATCAGCCTCATAGGATTGCATGAGGAATCAATGAAATGAAACATGCAAAGCACTCAGAAAAAACCTGGACACATGGAAAGACCAAATAAATATTGGTTGTCACTGCTGTTGAGTACTTCCTGGATGTGGCACATGTTGAGGGCATGGTTTAGGGACAGTGAAAGAGAGAGCAATGAATCAGGGAAGGACCACACTGATTTAAAATTAAAAAAACAAAAACTGTATCAGCTGTGTCTAAATAACAACCACTAATTTTCATCCACCCACCAATACTCCGTGGGGTAGTTCTGACGTCACTGATTGTCTGGAGAACAAAATAGAAAATCTATGGATCTCCACATATCACTTTCAAACCTGCCTCCTCAGTGCCTGGAACAGACTGGGAAATTAACTCATCATCATCATATTTATAAATAGGTGAAGACTCATCCACCTTTCCAAATTAAACATTGTTTGTCAAATCCATTTAATCAGTCTTTATTGAGAAACTTCCATGTGCAGGAGAGTGAAAGATGACTACGACATGATCCCCGTCTGCAGAACTCAGAGTCTTATGAGGCAGACGGATGTCTGCACAGAAAACTAAAGCATAATAAATGTGGTGAGTGCCAGAGGAGAAGTCTGCATGAAGGGCTACTGAAGCGTCGAGGAGAGGGTAAGATGTCCACCCGGGAGTCAAGAAAGTCTCCACTGAAGATAAGCAGGAATCTGATGAGCAAGCATGGGAAAGGCAAGGTCTCTCGGATTCACTCTGCTGTACCCAGTAGGCTTAGGAAGGCACCTTGTCACAAGGATGCTCAATAAATAGCTATATTATTGGGCTTCCCTGGTGGCGCAGTGGTTGAGAGTCCACCTGCCGGTGCAGGGGACACGGGTTCGTGCCCCGGTCCGGGAAGATCCCACATGCCGCGGAGCGGCTGGGCCTGTGAGCCATGGCCGCTGAGCCTGCGCGTCTGGAGCCTGTGCTCGCAACGGGAGAGGCCACAACGGTGAGAGACCCGCGTGCCGCAAATAAAAAAAACAAAACCAAAACAAAACAAACAAAAATAGCTATATTATTGAATGGATGACTAAAGAGGACTGCCCATCCTTCTCTACCCCCTCTTCCCAGTGACAGCTTCCCACACGCTCTCTTCAACCCCAGGGGCACCCTCCATTTCACTACTCATCTCTTTCACTGCTTGGTCTTTTGCAAACCTCTCAAAAGCCTCCTCTAGTATTGCTCAACAAACGCAGGTGTCCTGGGAGAAGCACAGAGCATCTAAATCATGAAGAAAACCTGACACAAATGAGCATCTCCCACTACTTTTTCACTGGAGAATGTGAAGTGCCTAATCAGGGGAGGACAGTGTGTGCTGTGTGGTCACTGTAATAACCAGGCCACGTCCCACCTGACCTTTCCCCTGAGCCTCCACTGCGGAGAATAGCGTCAGGTCTGCTGGGTTTCACGACTATGCACACAGACACAAAACACACACTCCCCCCGGTGCCAAGAGGGCTGAACCCAACATGCCCTGTGTCTCCTTACCACCTCATCAGAAAGAAAGGAGACCCTGAAGGAATCTAGGAAAATGGGACCTCCAAACCATCCCACAGCTGCAAGCAATGTAATGCTTCACTCAGGGCCAGAGGCTGCATCCTGGCCAATCCATCCTTCCACTCTGCATCAGCCCCACCCCCTCTCCATCCTTTCTGCACCCAGATTTCATTCTCAGCGCTAGACAGCCAACAGTCTAAAAGGTCTTCCAAGCAAAATCACATTTCCTTC
Organism: Neophocaena asiaeorientalis asiaeorientalis; assembly: GCF_003031525.2. Classification (NCBI taxonomy): domain Eukaryota; kingdom Metazoa; phylum Chordata; class Mammalia; order Artiodactyla; family Phocoenidae; genus Neophocaena; species Neophocaena asiaeorientalis. The sequence continues at coordinate 4,921,612 of NW_020175731.1, forward strand.
TCTTTTCATCCCTGCAGCATGGTGTATCCAAACCACGCGGCAACTTCACTCCTCTTAAATCAATTGTTTGATTGACAGAAGAGGGGATTTGTTTAGAGGCTCCCAAAACTCAAAATTTCATATGACCCATCTTTCCCAAATGCCCAGAAGACCTTGATAGTCTATTGTTTTCCAGAGACTTTGCAACTTCCAAGGTCTGGAGAAGAGTCAAGTGCCTGCCCTCCAATTTTCTCCCCATTTCTCTGGTCTGAGAAGAGTATCATCTGGGATTTGTGGCCAAGGATAATCTGTGTGGCCTCTTTGCATGAGGATGAGATGGAATGTTTGGATGAATTGTTTTTTTCTTATCCATAGATTGCCCACAGTGCTATGCAGAGAACTTTCCAAGTTTTGGAGTAAAACAAAACAAAACACAAAAAAACTTTCAAATATTTGAGGAAAGTGCTGGGGAAATAGCAAATGGTAAGATTACAGAGAAAAAGAAATGGAGAAAAGAAAAGAGTTGAAGCAGAGGGAAAAAAAGGAGGACAGGACAATAATGAGAGGAGGCTAACATCCAGAAGCTTCTGCCTTTGAGCAGATCTTCCATTTAACTGCAATTCTAAGTTCAGAGAGGAGGTAGTCAAAATTTGTGCACTGATTTCTGTATAATCTTTTAGAATATTGTGGAGTGATTGGTCACTGAAGAAGTGGAAGAGGCCGTGTTTCAGGGAGAGCTGTGCTACATTATAATCAGAAAATGTGGGTTGTTGTTTCAGCTCTGCTGGTAAAGCCAGTGATCTCAGGCACACCCTCACCGGGCTGGCCTCAGCTGTACCTCTTGTATCCAGCTCAAGTTCAACCAAATCTCACCACCTCCTCTGTGATCACTGTGGTCCTCATCACCATGATCTTCCTCCTGGGGGATTGCAACAGCATCAGAAAGGACTGGAAAGATCATCAGCCCAGGATCCCCAATCTTGAGCACATATTAGAATCACCTGGGCAGCTTTTAAACCTACCAAGCCCTGGACGCCACCCCAGATCTGATGCATGGTTAAATGGGCATCTCTGGAGGGTGGCCCTGGGCACTGTATTTTTAAAAAGCCCTCCAGATGACTCTAATGAGCTTGCCAGCATTGAGAATCACTATTCTAGCCCAGTCTCTGGGAAACCACTTATTCATGTATTCAGAAGATATTCCTGAGTGCCTACAGGGTATCAGGACCTGTACTGGGTATTTAACAGTGAACATGACAATGTCCTAAGCCCTTTCACACTCAGCTGGAGAGGAGGAAGACAATATACCAACAAATAAATAAACCACATAGTTTCAGATAGTGATATATGCTGTACAGAATATAAGACAAGGTGATATAATAGAAAGTAACTGGAAGGGTACCTGAGTGGTCAGGGAAGACTGCTCTAGACTGGACTGTGGACTGAATGAGAAAGGAATCCTGTCAGATGATCTAGGGAAAGAGCATTCCCAGGCTGAGGAGAGCAAGTGCAAAGGCCCTGGGGTACATGGCCAAGAGACTAAAAGACCAGTACTGTTGGACTAAAGTACCTCAATGAAACAGAGAAGGTGACACCTGCTCCAGAACTATCACATTGTTATGTTGCAAAGATGTGTGAGGTGTCAGAAGCATTTGGAAAAGAAAAGCCCCACAAAAATACCAGGGGTGTGCTGTTCCATTGCTGTTACACCATTCTAATGTAACTCAGTGGTCCAGATACCAGAGGACAGCCCCATGACATCCTACTGACTTAGCCGTGGAACCCAATCACTACACCATGATACAATTGCAGAATCCAGGCCTGGACTTCCCTGGTAAGTACTGGATAGATTTTGCATGGATGTAGCTATAGTCTAGAAACCTGAGATCAAATGCTGAGGCAGATTTCCATTTATTGGACTCTACTCTCCGGACTCAAGAGACAAAGTTCAAAGTAAAAGTTGAAAGTCCTTCAAATGAACCGAAGGAAGATGAGTTACCATGCTGCCTAACTGGGTGATGACCTCCCCAGATGGCCTCCTCTCAGGGCAAACTGACAGCTTGTCTTTTGCAACATGTCACACCTTCACCCAGCAATGGGAATAGAGAAATTCCTATCATATGATCACTTTCTACTATCTCCGAGAAAGGTACTTTGGAAAAGGGAGGTTAATTTTTTGGCTAAGCTTTGTTTCATTAATGTTTTTAATCATCTTTAATTACACAAGTAATACATGCTTGCATTTTCCTTATTACCAAACTATAATATTATAGAGAAATAAAAAGTGTCTTTGAACACTACCCTGGTCCCCAAAGTAACTACTACTGATGGTTTCTATGCATTTGTGTACCTACGTATGTGCCATGCCATGGAAAATGTGCAGAATTTCTTTTCTTTTTATATAAATGTCATCACAGTGAATGTCTCCAGGGGGGCCTGCACAAGGATGCTAACTGCAAACATTGTAAAGTAAAGCTGCCTGTATGGCTATCTGCAGAGGAATAGTTTAGTACATGGTGGTACGTTCAAATTATGGGATTCTACACAGCTTTTTAGAAGAATGATGCAGCTGTAAATGCACGACTAAAGCTTCAAGAGGTGTTGCTGAATTTCCTTAACTTTTGGGGGACTTGCTTTGACAGTCATGTCTCGGGACTCAGGGAGGTGTGGTCCGTTGAGGCAGCTGGGGACGGAATAGGAACAGGCTCTAAAAGAGGCGAGGTGGGGAGATGCAGTGAGACAGAGTGTTCAGTCTGGCAAGCCAAGCGTCGCATCCAAGGGTATACAGCAACCTTGTCATGGTTCAGGCATCTTACTAGCAATCAGGGAATAGCAAGGGAAGATACGTTCCAGGAGGTGGATGAAGCCCAGAAATACAGAATTCAAAGTAGATGCTACACTGACACGCTCAGCAATGGGCAGCCCTGTTAGTGGTAGCTGGGTTCCAACGTTAGGCTGGAATTCAAGGTCAAGCCTCCCAGTCCTCAGATGGAGGGAAGGAAGAGCAAGACAGGGCCACTAACTGTTGTTCCATGTATGTATGTATGTGTATATGTACTTATCATCAAACATCGCCTGTGTGTTAAGTGCTGTTCTAGGTGCTTATTATTAAGACAGGCACAGTTCCTGCCATGTTATAAACGTGTAAAAAATATATTTTCAGAGAGTGATAAATAAATAAGGACTTAGAGAGGGTCAAGGGCAGACTATATGAGATAGGGTTCAGAACAGGCCTTTCTGAGGAAGAGACATTGTGACAGAGACCGGGATGAAGTGAGGGATAGAGGCAGATAAACAAATCTAAGAAGAAATAGAGAATGCTTAAAAATAGGGGTACGCCAATGCAATTGGAAGGAGATGGTTTACTTCAATCCACCTTGTTTTATTTATTCATTCATCTGTCAAGTATTTGTCAAGGGTCCACCATGCAAAACACTCTGCCAGGACTCGGGGATACAATCATAGACTAGGCAGATATGGCCCTGCCCTCGTGGAGCTTATAGCCTATGGAAGAGAAAGAAGTTAACAGGCATAAGAAGCACCATGTGCAAAAGCCAGAAGTATGAAAGAACTTGAGTATTTGAGGAACTGAAAGAAGACCGCCGTGGTTGGGGTCTGGTGGTGTGTGGGGGCCTCTGGGAGAGTGACGCTGGAGATCGGGGAGGTTGGTGGGAGTAACGTCTTGCAAGATCTTATAAGTTAGGACAAGGAGTTTGCATACATTCCAAACATGATGAAAAGACATTGAAGGCTTCAAGCAGGACATGGGGAGAGGGGATGACATGACACAGTTTCTATCTTAAGACTACCTCTCCTGTTAAACACAGAGAGTGGATCGCAGAGAGGCAATATGGCAGCAGGGATATGAACTGATGGATTAGTCTCAACCACAGCGATGGTGGTGGAGACAAAAAGAAGATGGCATATTTCAGAGATATCTTAGAGATGGACTCCTAAGCCTTGATGACAGGTTGGACTAAAGGATGAAAGAGAGAGAAGACAGGTTGGCTCTGAGAAGAGTGCCTGACAGAGGACGGGTGGATGCTTGTTCCATATCTGAGATGGACATGACTGGGGGACTCCACTGACTTACACACATCTCTTCTGTTTCTCTGAATTACACCTACACCCCTTTAAATAGTGCCTTTTGCAATAGCTACCCATTAGCATCCTACGATCACTTCAGATACTTCTAAAATTAATTTTATTCTTATGTACATTTACATGGTTCAAAAAATTTAAATGATATGTCTCATAGAATAAGGTATACATTGAGAAGTCTAGCTCCAGCCCCGTCTCCAGCTACTGTTATCAACCCATCTCATCATTTTTAGATATCCACTTATATCAGCTTTTGTTGTGCAACAAGCTTAGTGGCTTAAAATAACAATTTAGCTTGTGATTCTGTTGTGAGCTGGGTAGTTCTTCTGGTCTGGGTGATCTTGGTGGAACTCTTCTGAGTACACTCCATGTTTCTGGAGTCAGTTGGCTGGACGGTGGTGATCTAGACTGGCGTGGTGGTTTTGCTGTATTCATTTAGCCGAATTGCTAGCACATGTCTTAGGATTCCCTTCCATGTATAATTCTGGATTCGAGTAGAAAACACAGGATACCTGCATGATATTTGGGGGGTAGAAGTGAGGCAGCAGCCATTATGCTTGGAATATTGGTGCAGGGCCTGAGGCACCAATGTAACCTATATGTTTTGTCATTGATCCACAGGCTCCCCCTTTCACCATGGGGCAGCAGCAAGACCCACAACTTCTACCGCTCCCATGGATCCCCTCCTGCTTTTTGAGTCCTGGGCCAGGCACAACTACAGCTCCATAACAAAGGGATTAGATGGAATGAAAGACAGACACAGTTTCCAGTTCGGCCTCCATCTCCCTTGCTTTGTGTTCACTTGTTCTTTTTAATGATCTACCCTGCTGACCTTGGGTGACCTTCAGGAATAGCATAAAATGCAAAAGTATCAGCCTTCTATAGACTTCTTTACCAGCTCTTCCTTGTGGTCTCCGGCTAATGACTTTCAGTTATGCAAGGTCTAATCCCTACAGTAAGTCCCTTATTCCATACCACTCTGCAGTCGATATGCTGCTGGCTAGGTTAGGGGTTGGGGAGTGAGGTAGGCAGCTGGTCATGTGTCTCTCATCATCCATCAGGCTAGCCTGGGCTTCTTCACGTGGCTCTCACAGGATTGCATGAGCAGCCAGAGAAGGCAGCTCCCAAATTCTGCTTGCTTCATATGGGTGAAAGCAAATTATGTGGCCATGCCCGGAGACAGTGTGGAAGGCTCTACCCAAAGAGAGTGGATAAAGAGAACTGTGAGAAGATTAGGCTGTTACTGCAAACAATATGTCATACGACCTTTGTTGATTTCTTCTGTATCCCTCCAGCATTTCTTCATGGGAACACAGCAAATATGAACACATATTTCACTTTCCCCCTTTTCTCATGCAAACGACAGTATACCATATATACGCTCTACATACGCTCAGAACTTTGCCTTTTTAACTTAACAACATATCTTAGCAGTATCTCGTTTTCTATTCTTTTATAAAACTGCATAGTATTTCTTTGCCTGACTCTGTTGTAGTTTGCTTAATCAGTACATCATATGTGGACACTTTTGCTATTTCAACAATGCTGTAAAGAATCAACTTATACCTGTGCCAGTTTATTCATGCTGTTGCCTTTTGAACTTCCTTCATGGATTGTTTTATAGAGCTGAGATTTCTCCCTTGTCCAATAGTTGTCGTGTTGGTGTCATAGTCTGGGTATCTGATTTCTCTCTTGATGCTGGACATTGGGAAGGACATCTATGCACTACCCTTAGTGCAGTCACTCTCAAACTTTAATCTACAAAACAGTCACCTGAAAGGCTAAATAAATAGCTAGTGGGAAGCAGCTGCATAGCACAGGGAGATCAGCTCTGTGCTTTGTGACCACCTAGAGGGGTGGGTTAGGGACAGTGGGAGGGGAGGCGCAAGAGGGAGGGTCTATGGGGATATATGTATATGTATAGCTGATTCACGTGGTTATACAGCAGAAACTAACACAACATTGTAAAGCAATTATACTCCAATAAAGATGTAAAAAAATTCATATTACCAGGTGCCTGTCCCCAGATCCTCTGAGAAGCCGTTCTAGAGTGAAGCTTGGTATCTGTATTTTAAACAAGCACCTCAGATACTTATGAAGCAGCTGATCTGCCACACACAGAGAAGTGGGTTTTTAAGTATCGGTTACCTAGAATTATAGAAGGCAAACATACCAAGGGTTCAGAAAAGGAAGATACAGTCTCTGGGGAAAAAATCCCACAATTTAAGGCAAATATTCCTTTGTTGATTCATTCATCCTGCCTCTCTTGATAATGCCTATCCCCCACTGTGTATTATGGGGTGGGAGTTGTTATAGTGATGGGATAAAGGTGCAGAATTAGAAGGTGATTGTGAAAGATTGTCTAATTTGGAAAGAAGCCCAAGCTAAGTACAAGAGGGCTCTGAGATGCCAAGAGGTAGCTTGAGTTCAATAGAGTCTTTTTGGGCTTCCCTGGTGGTGCAGTGGTTGAGAGTCCGCCTGCCGATGCAGGGGACGCGGGTTCGTGCCCCGGTCCGGGAAGATCCCGCATGCCGCGGAGCGGCTGGGCCCGTGAGCCATGGCCGCTGAGCCTGCGCGTCCGGAGCCTGTGCTCCGCAACGGGAGAGGCCACAGCAGTGGGAGGCCCGCGTACCGCAAAAAAACAAAAAAAAGTCAATAGAGTCTTTATACCCAAGCCAGACTGGGCTGTCTCTTTCCTGTGTTTCCCCACCTCCTCCAGGAAAACAACACTATTGGCTGAGCAGAGTAGATCCCAGTAGTGCCTGACAGCAAGGTACTAAGCAGAAAGCCCAATACAAAGTGCAGAGGGAGAAACGAGATTGCAGAATAAAGGAAGGGCTCTGTTATTCGATCGAGGGCTTCAAGATAGAGTTGGACAGGCTTCTTGCAACTACCCACATTACCCGGGTCTCTGTGTCATACTTAGTCCATTATCCATTAAGTAATAATTATCAAAGAATAATTCCTTCCTTGTGCATTCTTATAGAGCAGTGCTCCCTGCCTCTGAAACACATCTCCCATCTTTTTAGTGTGGTCAATTGATTCTTCTGTCTCTGCCTGGCGGGCTGAAAGCTCAATGAAGGCAGGAATATGTCTGAATTTTGCTTCTACCGCTTACCAGGCTGACTCAGTGGTGTTCCAACAATGAGGCAAAAACCAGAGGTTTTATCTAGATAAGAATGTGTCACACAGAGCCTGGGTAGGAGAGGGGTAACCAGGTTCGAACCATACAGAACCAGAAACTAGTCCGCTGAAAACTTTTCTAATCATCACACACATAAGACTGTAAGCAGAAGATTCGGTTCTCATAGATTCTTAGAACAAACTTGAGAATGCAGTCTATATAATTATAAATGCCATGTGCATTTATAATTTTTCTTTTTTTAAAATGGGAAAACAAAGGAACTAGAGTTTATAATTACACCTATTTCTTGCAGGGCACAAACCTGTATTGGTACAGTAAAGTTGATCAATACAAACGTTTTTCTATTCTCTTTTCAGAAAATAATATTACTGAAACATTGTCATATGAAGAAACTATCAAAGAATATTCAATCAAAATTTAGTTAGAAAAAATGTTATATCAATGTGCCAGGGAGCTAACAAAAATTTTATTTTGTGATAAATGTGTTGTCAGCTTTTAAAAATCTTCAGTTTGTTGTAATTTCTTTTCCTATAAGCACAGTTTTATAGTTTTCTTAATGAGGATCCCCTAAACCAGGATCTGCCTGTGGTCATGACCCATGAACTTTCTGTACACACTTAGGTAATAAACAGTTGTACAATTACTTTAAATTGAGAACATAGTCTCAGTTTAGAAAGGTTAATGAGAATCTAAGATATCACTAAAAAATTCTAAATTGATTTAGGGTTGCTTCTTTTTTCCTTCTCTGGGTATATTTCAGAAATATATATTGGGTATATTTGGAAAACTGCAGTCAGAAAGGGGAAGGTTGGTTGATGTCTTCTTCTATATTTTTCTACCTCGCGCTTTTCTTCTCCACCGCCTCCCTAGCTGGCCAACAGTTTTTGACCCCTCCAAGGTCAGAAAGGACTGGTGAAGAAAAGTCTTCATGGAACAACATGGGGTGGTTTCCTATTCTTTATGCCTGGCAGATTCTACCTCTATGCAGGTATGTCAGTAGGTTCACAAGACGTTCTACACTGGGTCCCTCTCCCTGAAGATCCCTTGATCCTGGGAGATGTGAATATACATTTCTTTTGAGTGGTTGCTCTTAACTCCTCACTCACCAAGGTGCTCACCTCCAGATTCTTGCTGCTGGGGTACCTCTGTACCTCAAGGATCAGAAACAACCCATCTCTCTTTCTCTCGGTTTGTCCACATTTAGTCCTTAGGAAATCCTCTTGTAGCCTTTGCTCCAACATGCCCTGGGAGTACAGGCCAGTCCCATCACAGAGTTCTCTCCTGACTCCAGTGCCGAAACTCTGGACAGCCCTCATCGTCTTACAGATTCCCCAGGAAGGGGTCAGACTCTGCTCCCAGCTGTGTAGTGCTTTCCTCAAAGTTTCCTCTCTCTAGAGGTGACAGAATAGGAGATCACCTGCACTCCTCCCTTTTTATAGTCTTGACCTGTCTGAGAGGTCAAAGAATCATCAACCAGTTCCTCAGGATCATCATTTCCTTTGCGAACATGCCATTGAAGACTTGGTATCTCCTTTTGGAATTTTCCATCGACTGAATTTTGGGACCTGGTCATAACTTCAATCTTAACATCCTGTTACAGTCTTAATTGCCTTTGCTTCCTTTTGTGGTGTGCAGCTCCTTTGTTCCTTGGACCACTAAATTGACTAGTGATAAAGAAAGGCATGATCTTTTTAAAATGTTAGACGCAGTGTGTTCAAATTAGCTCACTCTTCCTCTCACATTTGCTCATTTTAATTCCTTTGGAAGGAATCAAATTGCACTGAAATACTTTTGGCCAATGCATTAGCCTATTTAAATACAAAATTATTTAATTAGTTAATTTCTTTAACATTGAGTATGTATGGAGAGTTTCTTTTGTGCAAAGCACTCTGTTAGACGCAAAAAAATCAACACACAATAGAGGTTATGTGAAGGGAGGTTGTATAAATTATTCTACAACTACTTCCCATCGCATCAACCGTCTCTGTCTCTCTTTTTTTTTTTTGCTTAAATGCTTCCCAAAACCCAGAGAAGCTAAAGCCAGACTGGTAGGAATATGTTGCTATTGACACATCAATGCCTCCCTTCAATGTAGGATTAAACCCTGAGTAGACTGGAACTGAGAATTTGTCTCCCTCGTGTTCCCAAAAGAGAGTTACCCTCTTAGCAGCTCTTGTTCATCTCACAGGTGCTAGATTCCAACGTGGTACAGCCAATGTGAATTTTCATCTCTCCCTGGCACCTGAATCTTTTCCTTGATTTCCCACCTGAACTCTCATTTTGAAATTGGCTGGTTTTGAAATTAGGGCTCTTAGGCTGCATGATTTGATGGAATTCTTCACAGGTCCAAATGCTAATGCAAGCTGGTGACTGATTCCCAAGTCTTAGGAACAGAACTTTTTCTATCTTGGGGTTGGGTTTGGCAAGGATCCTTTTCAAGAACCCTGAAAGAAGACAGAATCCTTTTCTTAAAGTGTTAACTTCCTCAATCAAGACAGGCTCTGTTGAGAGTTGGATGTCTCCCCACTGCTCTTTGCTTTAGTGGAGGGGGAAGGGGGGAGCGTGGGTAAATCGCTTTCCTGGTACCCGGGAGAATAAGGAGTGACCTTAGATGTCTTTTTCCAGAGACTTCTGGGAAGAAGTTGTAGCTGCCATTTTAGTTTTCTTACAGACAGTATCTTGTGTCTTTTTTTTAAAATGACTTCAAGGAGTAAAATCAAATATATCTTCTTCGTGACTACGCCAGGTTCTGCATTTTGCTAAGAACTAAAGGTTTTCTTGGGTCTTAAAACAAGTGTCAGGGGTTTTAATTCTATAAAAAAGAAAGAACTGAATGTTCTGAAGGCAGACCACATGGTCACCACTTAAAAGTACAAGTTCATAGCAAATGGCTGAAACTTTCTAGTAATGCTGAAATGATTTTGTATAAGTGTACTGTTTCCAAATATTTTTCAGGATTCATTTGGGAATGATTAAGCTAATGTTACATCTTTTCAGTGTTATGAAAAAGATGACTTTCAATCAGAGAGAGATTTCAGCAAATCAGTAAGGAAATAAAACCGACCTGGTCCTCTTCTCCGCCTGGTATGTGGAGGGAATGGGCTTTTATTATTAGGGCACCTCAGGACACTCTGGATGTCTGCTCTGTATCCAAAAGAATGAAGAACATGCACCCTCTGGAACTCTCTGGGGAGTTTAGAACTGACTTTTAGTTAAAGCACAGTATTGCTATCATGCCCATGACAACCTTGGAACTCTCAGAAGACATGCCACCAATTTGTTCTGCAGTCCCATCAAAGATATGCTTCATTGCATTATACAAATATACAAATGAAATGAAAAGGACTGGTCAGAACCATCTGGGAATAGCTCAAGAGAGGAATCTGCAAGTCGTCGACAGCCAACAGCTGAATGGGTGTTGTGAGGACAGTGTGCCTATTGGGGGGACCCCTGCATGCATTTGGACAAGCCCATGCTGACAGGGAGGTCTCCTGAATGTTTTGTGTACTGGCTACATTCCCATGAATGCTAGCCTGAAGTCACTGATACATGATGGAGAGAGACACAGCTCACCCAAGGTAAGATCCAAGAGAGTAAAAAGCAAAGCAGATGCAGATAAAAGATAATTTATAAATCTCTGGGTTGGTGCCCTCATTGGTTCAAGGAAGGAAGGAGGCAGGGTTGGAGAAGGTGGTCTAGGATTTCTAGAAGACATTTAAAGACTAGTCTTATTGCCTATATTAATCCACTTCCAACTTAATACAGTCATATAAATCTTAAGGACATGCTACTTTACGGATTCACCTAAAGTGTGTGTGTGTGTGTGTGTGTGTGTGTGTGTGTGTGAAGAGATTTATTATAAGAAATTGGCTTACAAAGTTATGGAGACAGGCAAATCCTGAGCTCTGCAGGGTGAGCTGGCAAGCTAGAGACCCAGGAGAGCTGATGATCTGGTATAGTTCCTGTATGAAGGCCGGCAGGTTCAAGACCCAGCAGAAGCCAGTGTTTCAGTTTGAATCCAAAGTCAGGAAGAAAGCTAATGCTTTAGTTTGAAGGTAATCAGCTAGAAAGAATTGTCTCTTACTTAAAGGAGAGTCAGCCTCTGGTTCTATTCAAGCCTTCAACTTATTGGATGAGGCCTACCCATGTTAGAGAGGGCAACCTGCTTTACTCAGAGTACCAATTTAAGTGTTAATCTCATTCAAAACACCCTCACAGAAACACCCAGAAGAATGTTTGACTGAATATCTGGGCACCCTCTGGCCCAGTCAAGTGAACACATAAAATTAACCATCACAACTCCACCCTTTGTCAACTTGGCATCCACGTGCATCTCCTTAAACCATACTTAATCTCCAAATGAAAACAATAACCAGATCATAATTCCACCTAATATGATATACCTATCCTGCGTTCAACCTAAAATGCACTAACCCGTTCCCCAGGAAAGGAGATTAAAACCCTTGAGTGATGTTTATTCTTCCCCTTCATAGCTCATAACTAAAAGACTATGACGTAAAATTAACAACACTTAAACACTATGATATAAAGTCAAGGCATCGTATACCAATGATAAGGAGCTAAGAGAGGGAAGAAAACAAACACACACACACACATCATCATAAAAAAATAAGGAGCAAATACTCATGACAATGACAGCCCTTACTTTTATAACAGGTCATGTGGTTGTAACTGGTATTTATAACTACCTTCATCCATTACCCATTCCATATTCCCTTTGCCGTTAGCAAGTGTTTCAGCTTCATCTAGCGGGGGTGATCTAAACTTATTACTGAAAAGTCTGCGGCATTACTAGTCCTACTTGGGCTGGGTTATAGTTTTCCACTGTCCTTAAACACAGGGCATGGTAATACTAGGAGACAGCCTAAAGGATCTCTTGTATTCCAAGCATACTCTTCCTTACCTTCATTGTAGAGGTCCCCTTGGTAGCCATGCTCAGCCACCAAATCAGCACCGTAACTCCCTTCTTTGCTTGTTGATTCTGAGGCACCAGGCAGCAGTCTTAAATTTCAGTTCAATGGATCTTTGTTGTGTCTCTAGGTGTAAGCACTCCTCTTTTTGGAGCCGAGACCTCTAGGCCAGCAGAGCATAAGGACATAGGAACAGGAAGCAAAAGTTTGGCTAGTGAGTCATTAGGGGTACTGGGGAGTTGTGCCACTGCCATTTCCACACTTTAATTGTTCCACCTGTGGATCCCGGCTCTCAGAGAAACAGCATATATATTGGGTGCTGATTCAGAGCATGTATAGCCTTCTAGAGAACCATGCCCTGGCCCTGCAAGGTATTGCCACCTACCTGACACTTTAACTGAGTCTTCAAAAGACCATTCCACCATTCTATCAAGCCACTGGCTTTCAGGATGGTGGGGAACATGTAAGACCAGTGAGCGTGGGTCCATTGCTGCACTTCTTTTGCTGTAAAGTGAGCTCCTTGATCAGAAGCACTGCTCTCCGGAATAGCATGAGGGTGAAGGAGGCATTCTGTAAGTCCACAGAGGGTAGTTTTAGCAGAAGCACTGCACATAGGGAAGGCAAATTTGTATTCAGAGTGAGTGTCTATTCCTGTAAGAACGAAGTGCTGCCCCTTCCATAATAGAAAAAGGTCCAATGTAATCAACCTGCAGCTGATCAGACAGCTGGCTGCTCCCCCGGGGGAACGGTGCCATAGCGGGGACTCAGTGTTTGTCTCTGGTGCTGGCAGAGGGGCACTCGGCAGCAGCTGTAACCGGTCTGGCCTTGGGGAGTCCACGTTGCTGAGCCCATGCATACCCTCCATCCCTGTCACCATGGCAGCTTTGTTCCTGAGCTTATTGGGCGATGACAGGGGTGGCTGGAGAAAGAGACTGACTGGTATCCACAGAATGGGTAATTCTATCCACCTGATTATTAAAATCCTCTTCTGCTGGGGCCACCCTTTGGTGAGCATTCACCCAGGATACAAACTTCTTCATGTTTTGGTTTTTGCCCATTCAGAGAGACCTATCCACATACCTCTTCCCCAAATTTCCTTGTCACTAATTTCCCAATCATATTCTTTCCAGTCCTCTACCATCCAGCCAAGCCACTGGCCGCTGCCCATACATCAGTATATAATCGCCTGTCTGGCCATTTCTCCTTCCAAGCAGAGTGACCAGCCAGGTGCACTGCTCAGAGTTCTTTCCACCAGTAAGATTCCTCTTCACCACTGTCCTTCAGAGAGATTTCAGAAAGGGACTGTAGCACTGCAGCTGTCCACTTCTGGGTGGTGACTGCACACCAGGCCCAAGTCGGTCAACTGATGATAGAGCACTCCTCTGGCACAGGTGCAGGCTGGGAGAGAAACGATAGGACAGCAGGAGTGGGGACCGTGGGTATTCAGGCTGCCTCTTCATGTAACTTACTTGTGCCATCAGGGCCCGTTTGGGCCGATCATCTATGGACCACTTCCATCTGATGATGAAGTGCTCTGTGCATGCCCAGCTTTACGCCTTGGTGGGTCAGATAACACTTAGCTCATGACGGGCAGCTCAGGTTATATGGTAACTTACTGGCCCACGGTTGACTGTTCAGTCTCTACTAAGGTAGCAGGCCAAGAGCTGTTCCTCAGAAGGAAAGTAGTTTTCTATCCACAGAGGATAGAAGGGCTTTGCTGTGATGCACTTGTAGAGACCTGCAGAGGACTCCAAACAGCAGACATATCTACCACTGACACTTCAAGCACCATTGGATATGCTGGGTCAAATGGCCCAAGTGACCGAGGATCTTTCCAGCAGCCTGGACCTGTTGCAGAGCCTTCTCTTGTTTTGGGCCCCACTCAAAACTAGTAACTTTTCAGTTCACTCGACAATGGGCTGGAGTAACACACCCAAATGAGGAATATGTTGCCTCCAAAATCTAAAAGGACCTACTAGGTAGGCATTGTGACTCTTTTTTGGTTGTGGGAGGGGCCAGATGCAGCAACTTATCTTTCACCCTGACATGCTTCACACAACTGGATCCCTAGAAATTTCCCTGTGATAGAAAGTCCCTGAATTTTAGTCAGATTTATTTGCCATTCTGTGACATATAAATTTCTTACCAATAAGTCTGGAATGGTTGCTACTTGTTGCCCACCAAGTCCAATCAACATGATGTCATCAATATAATGATATCTCGTGGAAGGAAAAGGCAATCAACATCCCTGCAAAGTAAATAATGCCTAGAGCTGGGGAGTTGCTATACCCCTGAGGTAGGACGGTGAAGGTGTACTGCTGGTCTTGCCAGCTGAAAGCAAAATTCTGCTAAGCCTATGGACAGGGGTGGACAAAAAGGCATTTGCAGATCAATAGCCACATACCAGGTACCAGGGGATGTGTTACTTGCTCAAGCAATGACGACACATCTGGTTCAGCAGCTGTCACTGGAATCACCACCTGCTTAAGCTTACAATATTCTCCACATTGACCAAGATCCATCTGTCTTCTGCAGAGGCAAAATAGGCAAGTCGAATGGGGATCACCACCCCCGCATCTTTCTAACTAAATCCCATAATTTTGTTCCATCAAAAAGAATTTTTAGAAAACCTCTCACCTGTATCTTTACTCTTTCTCTATCTCTCCTAATGATTTTCCCTTCCCACAGGTACATTCTCCCTTTAAGGAAAAAACAACAACAACAACTAAAAAAAACCAACAAAAACTTCTCAAGCCTATGTATTTCTCTAAGTCCCATTCTACTTTCTGCTTTCACTGTTGCCTGTTGAATATCTAGAACAAGGAGTCTACACCTGCTGTCTTCATTTTATAACCTCCCATTTCCTGTGTAACCCATTGGAAGTTGTCCTGGGCCCCTATGTTACCACCAAAATAATCCCGCTCCTGTTACCTTCGATTTCCTAGTTCTCTCCGGACAGGCAGTTTCAGCGGCCATGGCTCACGGGCCCAGCTGCTCCACGGCAAGTGGGATCCTCCCGGACCGGGGCACGAACCCATGTCCCCTGCATCGGCAGGCGGACTCTCAACCACTGTGCCACCAGGGAAGCCCCGATTTCCTGGTTCTTAATCCAATGGTCTTTATCTTCACTTGGCACTGACGAGGGCTTCCACATTCTTGAAACCTCTCCTCTCTTGGTTTATGGCTTTCCTCTTTCCTGCTTCTCTCTTGCTTAAATCTTAGTGCTTCCTGAGGTTCTGTTCACAGGCCTCTTCTCTTTCCATTCTTCATGGTAATCCAGGTAATATCACCACCATACTGATCTCTGTCCAGTTAGCACCTCCACCCCAGAGCTCTCCTCAGCTCTGGACTTGAGTATTCAAGTGCTTCTTGAATATCTCCAACTAGATGTTCTACGGACATGTAAGAATAACTCCCTCATCTTCTTGCCAGCAAGCCACTTCTTTTCCTGTTGATCCAGATGCTCAAATCAATAACCTAGGAGAAACTCTTCGCTCTTACTTTTCTTTTGCAGCTAAGTTATATAAATTTTACCTCTTAGAATATATATTAAGAACACCCTTTCACCATTCCACTGCACTGCTCTGCCTTACACACCTCTCCTTTCCCATTCACTAAGCCTCTACAATGACCTATGTCTTCCTGCCTCAGTCTTACCCTCTCAAATCTGTCCTCCAGAGAGGCCTCTCTAAAATACATCTTGCCACTTTCCTACTTATATCTCTAGTGGCTCACCTGTTCCCAGAAATCCAGACTCTAGCAGGTCATAGAGAGTTACTCATGATCTGATTTCTGACATTTTGCCCAATTATCTCTACACACACCAGCCACCTCCAACTATTTACAATCCCTGGAACACACCACGCTATCTTACCTCTGTGTCTCCTTTATGCACACTAGTTCCTCTGTCTGGAATTCCATCATTTATCCATTTGAAAACTCTTGAGCTCAAATTCCTCAAGCTTCAGCTCAAGAGTCACATCCTTAATGAAATCTTTCGTGACTCCCTCAAGCTAAGGTCTTCCTTCTTTCATGCTTCCATTTTTCTCATAGTTATTTGTATATCTGTAACCCCATGAGGGCTGCACAAGGCTCTCATTTATTGATTCAACAAAAATTCCTTGAGCTGGTCACTGTTCAAGGCACTGGGGACACAGCAATGAGCCAACCATGCAAAGCCCTGTCCTCGGAGTACTTGCATTCTAGTGAGCTGGGATGGTTTTACATTGCAACAACTTTTTGCTGAATGAATGGTCAGCTACTTCCACAATCTCACTTCTAAAGTCTGCCATTGGGAGATGCTCTTGGATCCCAGTAATTCATCTAAGTATTTCAATCTCCCTCAATCACAAGGAAAAAACCTCACAGAATCCTCAAGGAGGCTTTAAACTTGAAAGTCTCCTGGCCTAGTCAGGAGTCCAGACACCTAATAATGTCACTGAATGTGATAAGAAGTGATGACCTTGGTGGCAAAATTAACCAAACTGTGAATACGCCAACAAGCACTCAAAGCCGCTCTGCCTGAAAGAGACCGTCATGTCTCCAGAAAAGGTGAGATGAGGTGAGAGACAGGAAAGATGACCTAGATGATAAAAATGGCCAGTAGCAAAAAAAGCTAATAAATAAATAATGTGTGGGAAGCAAGGATGAGTGATACAAGGAGGGTCTGTTGGGTTACAAGGCTCATATCTTGGTCCAAATGAACGTGGTTAATCAAATGGCCAAAGGAAGACTCTAAAAAATAATCTTGATCAAGTAGCTATTGTGTGTCTACTGTGAGGTCGCCCCACTGCAGGTGTGATGCTCTGAGGACAAGGATGAGATGTCCCTGCATTGCACCTGCCCAGCAGAAAGCTGTGGGCCTCGATTAGCAAAACTAAAGGTCCCAATACAAAGCGATTGAGAACCTACACTCCACCTGGTGTGCGACACCTCTGCTCTCCCATGTCTTTGGAATATGAGGCAGGTATTATCATACTCATTCTACACATGAGGACACAAGTTCACAGAGATTAGGTGACTGTTTTAGGGTCACACCTCTAGCAAGTGGCAGAGCTTGGATTTAAACCCAGGTCAGCCTGATTCCTAACGCCATCCACATGCACAGTCTGGATGACTTGAAGGGTGGGGCATTTCCAGACTTGACAGCATGGGGGTCTGTCTTCTCTGAGCAGCCATTTAAGCCTCCTTGCTCAAAAGGGATCAGGTAACTGAATTTCTGCAGATTAATCCCTGGCCAGTCCCTTGTTTATTTAATTCGCCTAATGTGCATTCAGTTGTGTTATAAAGCATTGGAACATGCAAAGGCTTTTGAAAACAATTAGAAGAAAAAAGTTCTCCAGCCCACATTTACACTTGGCAGCGTGAGCTCTGGCCTGAAGCAGGATGTGAGAAAAAAATATAATTAGCATCCACTCAGGCGTTAGAGTCTCAGGCCACAATTTCTTACCCTGGTGTTAATCAATGCACATTTAGCCCTAGCCAACGTCCACAAGCCCAGGGCTCTCAGCTTCTTCCTCTTCTCCATCCACCCCCTGTCTCAGACACACAATGGAGCTAAAAAGAGCTTTCAGGTAGAGCCCTGGTCCCATTAGCTCACTCCGTGGCAAGGGCAGGGGAGTGTTTGGGATGGCAGGTTTTCCAACCCCTGGGGAATACAGATCCAGACAGATACCCAAAAAGCTGCCAAGCATTCTTTGGTGGGGAGGGTTCCAGCAGGCGGCTTCTTAGTTTGGTAATTTTTTGTGTACCAAAGGGGCTCCTCTGGCTGCGCTGGGAGTCCCCAGCTACAGCTGCACGGCCATCACCTCCAGTCTAGACGGATGAAGGAGACAGTCCCTCCCTCTGTGTTCTCCGGGAACGCGGTACCAGAGACAGGGAGAGGGCTTTGACTTCTTCGTCCCCTTTTTTAAATGCTTAAAATAAAGTGTATCAGATTACAAAGAAAGCCAGTTGTACTAAAATAATTATCAAATATTTGAAAAATCAAATTTATCATGTAGTCATATTTGTGCTTCATACATGTGCTTAATAGTGAATTAAATAACAAGATCTCGCTCCCCCCTTTTTATTTAAATCAGGATTAAATTTCAAGATGAAGAAAATTAATCTCAATAAACATAACTGCACCCAGCAATTAAAGTTTTAAGCGTTCCACCACTGTAATGATGTATAATTTTGTTCTTTCATACTCATTCTTCACTTATTCGTTTATTCTACTAAAAAATGTGTACTGGGCAAGGTATTATGACCATTCCTGACCAGAGGTCAGGAAATGATGCCCTTTGGATAAAGCTGGCCATGCCTACTCACTTACATTTGGTCAGTAACTGCTTCCACATTATATCCACAGTGTTAAATAATCGTGTCTGAGGCTACATGCCTTTCAAAGTCAAAAATATTTGCTATCTAGCCCTTTACAGAAAAAGTTTGCAGACTTCTGAACCAGACATAGGCCTTACCCTTAAACATTCTTGCACAGTCCACAGGAGAAAAAAGATAAAAACAAATTTCAGTACAATGTTATAAATGCACCAACTAAAATATGTCTGAGATGTAGAAATTACTAAGAGAGGAATGAAGGGTGAGGAGTATGGAAGTTTTCCTAGAAGAGGAAACATTTGAGTTGGTTTTGAAAGTACAGAGGTTTGCCATGGGCACTGGCTTTCTGGGCAGAGAATATCACATGAGCAAAAGCAGGATGGCATAAACAGCATTATGTTCTGGAAATGATAAACCCTTCACTATCACTGAAATATAGAGCTCTAGAAGGGAGTGACAGGAGATGACTGAAAAACAAGGCAGCATCAGATCCTACAAGACTTTATGTGTCACGTTAAGGAATTCAACTCTTCTTCCGTAGGTATCAGCAGTGTGGTCCAACAGAACTTTCTGGGATGATGGAAGTGTTCTATAGCTGTACAGCCAATAGGATACCCACCTGCCACAAGTGGTGATTGAACACTTGAAATGTGGCTATTATAACCAAGGTACTGAATTTTTAGTTTTCTATCATTTTAATTAATTTAAATTTAAATAGCCACATGTGGCTAGTGGCTACCGTACTGAACACCTCTAGGTGACGGAAATTGATTTTCACACACTGAGGTGGAGTGAAAGCCGTCATGGACCAGATGTAAATGATTAGGCGTTGCCAGCCCTAGCCAGTGGCATCATTTTCTGACCTCTGGTCAGAAATGCTCATAATACCTTGCTCAAATGTTTTTGAGTAGAACGAATGAATAAATGAATGAGTGAGTATGGAAGGACAAAACTAGACATAGTTAGAAGGGTGAAATACAAACTTTACCACCACAAGAAATAATTCTGGATGCCATCATGTATACTGAAATGACTTTTCATGAGCTTGAACCTTAATTCTGACTTAAATCAAAGAGGAGGAAGGGATTTCCCTGGCAGTCCAGAGAAATTAACAGGGTTAACAGCGGTTAATTCCCTCTTCCACATCTTTCTAAGGGTTGTCTACTGTAGAAGTTCTTAATATATTATAGATACAAGCACTTTATCCAATACATGTGTATTGCTTATCTCTTCTCCCACTCTTTGACTTGCCTTTTCATTCTCTTAGCTATCTTTTAACGATAGAAATTCCTAATTTTAATGCCCAGTTTATCAATTTATCAGTCTTTTCCTTTGTGATTAGCACTTTTTGTGCCCTATTTTAAAAAATGTTCATCTTCTCCAATGTTGTAAAAGTATACTTCTATGCTATCTTTTAGAAATTTTATTACTTTACCCTTACCAATTAGATATATATTGCATCTAGAATTGATATTTGTGTACAGTGTGAAGTGGAAGAGTCAAGATTTATTTTTTCCATATGAATAGCCAATTGACCTAGTGACAGTTACTGAAAAGATTCTCATTTGTCATATGTTGTGGCAGTGTACATGTGCATCTTTTTCTGGAGCCTCCCATTTTGTTCCACTTTGCCTAGTTATCTGTCCGTGAATATAATATATCCCTCTACTTAGGTCTTCTCTAATTTCCCTTAAAAATATTTTATAATTTTCTCTATAGAGGTTTTGTACATCTTTTGCTGGATTTATTTCTAGAGATTTGATGTCATTTGATGCTATCCAAATGGCATCTTTTAAAATTTTTCATTTTCCAGTTGGTTTGTATCTGCAACATAGAAATATAATTAGTTCTTATAGATTGATCTTGTGTTCAATAATTTGCTGAATTCAACTTACTGATTTTAATCCCAGTACTTTTTAAAAGCAGGATTTTATGAATCAACTATACTTCAATAAAAAATTAAAGCAGGATTTTATCTTCTCCATAAGTTTCACAGCCACAATATATTGAGAAAGGAAAAAACTTTCTCTGGGTAACTAAAATGTGAACAAATTCCTGATTTTAATTTTCTTCCTGTCAACATCAGCACAATGGCATGGCATTTGAATGAACCACAACTGGATTTCAAGGACTCACACAGCCTTAAATGTTCTCAATGCCACTTACTTAGTGTCAGTGATTGTGA
The DNA here is from genome assembly GCF_003031525.2 of Neophocaena asiaeorientalis asiaeorientalis. Lineage (NCBI taxonomy): Eukaryota > Metazoa > Chordata > Mammalia > Artiodactyla > Phocoenidae > Neophocaena > Neophocaena asiaeorientalis. The sequence goes on from NW_020175731.1 coordinate 4,942,274, forward strand.
CACCTAGTGTTATAATAAAACAGCCCTAATCCAATCTTACTGTCACATCAAATTATTAATAAATATGTCAATGCCTGCAGGTATACTTATGCAAAGGGAAACCTACTTTGCTTAACCACAAAATTTAATGATCAATAAAGCAAAAAATAATTTTTTGTTGTTTTTATTTTGCTTTGTTTAGTTTCTTAAGGAATTTCCTCAGTGAAGGACATCATCAAATAAATGGCAACAACTACTGGTGACATTTTGCTGCCTAGCTCTATTAGACACTGTGGTTATAAGAGCAGACAGTTAAGATCAAAGAAGGCTTAGAATTAATCCATTCTAATAAACTCTTTTAAAAATTAAGTTTTAATTTTTTTATTGAGGTAACTGAGTTATAACATTGTATATTTCACGTGTACCTTATATTTCTACTTCTCTAGACCCTACAGTGAGCTCACCACCAAAACTTCATCGTTCATCCATCACCATCACCCATACACTTTTTTTTATAGATGAGGAAATAAACCCAAATAGATCATTCAACGTTTCAGAGCTGGTTAATAGTAGAGCCAGAACTACAGTTCAGGTGCCTCCATTTCTAGCCCATTGCCTTTTCATTAAACCACAGTGTCTCCCAGGCTCAAGAAGAAGATGCAAGTGAGAACCCAGGGAACGCCCATGTTTGGGAGGTGTGGACAGATTTCCATGATATGGTGGGAGCAGGGCAAGAAGACTGACATTCATTAGCTATCTCCCATATGCCAGGCATTTTCCACACATTATTTTATTTAACCCTCTCCAAAATTTATAAGGCAGGCATTACTATTCTCACTTCACAGGCGAAGCTATGAATCTCAGCTCTGTGAAGTGGTTTGCACGAGAACCCATGTCCAGGGAACCCCACTCTCATCTAGAACTGCTTAACTCCAACCCCTGAGCTTTTTTTTTTTTACTGTTGAGAAGTGGAAATGTGGAAGTTTTACACTATAAAAAGTTTTATTTTTTAAATACTGTCAAGAATGACCAGAATTACAGCAAGGCATGCAATTGGCCAGCATCCCTTTTTCTAAAAATGATTCAGTCAGTTGGAGATTTTGAGAATTCTGGCTTTGGGTCTCACCCGCCTCTGACACCGGGCTACCCATTCACCTGAGAATCCATGGCAGCATCCCTGGGATGAGTGATAGGATTCGATTCCAAAATGGCCAAAGGCAACAGGATAGCAGCTACTTAGATGAGTATGTTCTGCTTGGATTATCTATAACTTTATAGTTACCCCGTAAATCAGAGATTTAAAATTCAGCTTGCAAAATGATCCCCCAGACAAAATGATACCTTTACGAAACATACACACCCATCCACTTGCATTGCCATTTTCTCATTCTGTGTGAATTAAATCATAAGTTAATAAGTTAATAGAAGACTTGCTTCAATAATCTGGGACTACCTACAAAGTATGTGGATTAAAATCAGCTATAGGATTATGTTTGTAGAATACTGTACTCTACTGTACTTTGAGCACAGTACTAATTCATTCATTCATTCATTCATTTATTACCTTAAGATATTTATTGAGCACTTATATAAATCAGGCCCACTACTAAGTGTTAAGGAGACCCAGATGGATAAGACACATCTTTGTTTTGTAATAACTTGTAAATTACATGAAGACATGCAAGTAAACTTACCGCTAATCGTGACTGAAGTATAGGTCCCAAGAGTGGCATGTACATAGAACAGGGAGATCAGCTCGGTGCTTTGTGACCACCTAGAGGGGTGGGACAGGGAAGATGGAGGGAGATGCAAGAGGGAGGGGATATGGGGATATATGTATATGTATAGCTGATTCACTTTGTTATAAAGCAGAAACCAACACACCATTGTAAAGCAATTATACTCCAATAAAGATGCTAAAAAAAAAAAGTACAATGTGCAGTCTGACAACACATTCTACTTCCTCTCTTTAGTCTTGCGGGTACTTGTCGATAAAAAAGAAAAAGAGAGAGAGGCATGTGCAAAGTGCTTCAGGAACACTGGGAAGGGATTGGTTCTACCTCCTGGTGGGGAGGGAGAGGCAGTGTCAGGAAAAGTTTCACTGAGGAAGTAACCTTTAAATTGGGTCTTGAAAGGAGAGAATGATTTCAGCCATTAACTCTTACCTGGAGACCTTCACCTGCCTTTTCAATGGCCTCCCTGACCTGCCCTTGTCACTCCACCCCATCCACATGGCAACCATGTGATCTTTGTAAAACAATTCAGACTGTGTCTTCTTTGCTCAAGTTCTCCAACGACTTCTAAGTGAAATGAGAGTGAAATCTAAATTCCTAGGTAAGACTTTATGATGTAGCTTTGACTGCTTCTCTCCTCATTGCCCTCCAGCCCCTCCTCTCCCATCCCCCGTTACTACATTTCAGCTACTCTGGTTTTCTTTTATGTTTGAGTCCTTTCTAGATGTCAGATTTATATCCAAGTAAATCTTTAGGCCTTCAAAATATTTATTATTGAAAAAGAATCTAAAACCACAAAATTAAAAGTCTAAGAATGCTTTCTTGCTTCTGGTCTCAGGACCTTTGCACTTGCTGTTCCTTCTACTTGAACTACTCTGCCCCAGAGCTCTGTAAAGCTGTGCCCTGCTCTGCATTAGAATCTCCATCACTGAGAGGTTTTCCCTAATCATTTTAGCTACAACACCCTCCCACCACTTGACCCCCCATACATTCACACAAACTTCCCTGTACTTCATTACCCTCTTTTCTCTTCTTCATTACCTTAGTACGAGAATCGTGGTATTTATGTGTTTTTCTACACCCACTCATCTTCATAAGTAGAGTGTAAGCAGCTTCGAGTTAGGAACTATGACTATTTTTCTATGTTTTTTTTTTTTTCTCCAGGGTCTAGAACAGTGCTTAGTAAACAATAAAGGATCAAGTAGAGAAGGGGGGAGCTTACAATAAGAGTTCTAAAAGATGCTACTCTTATTATCTAATGACATAATAAATTTGTTTTGTGGGTAGCAAACGTTTTAGGGAGATAAGCACTAAAAATATGCAAAGAGTTATGTAGCAACCTCTTGAGACGTTCTTGTTTGAGATGACATCAGTTCACTGGAATGGTTGAGGATACAGGGAACACATTTTCCCCATGTGGATCAGTAAAAATCACAAAGTAAATCTTGGCCTTTTGATTCTGTTTTCACTGAAATTCCTTGCTTTTAACAGCCAATTGCCCAGCTTTCCTGTAAAGCATTTTTGGACAGGGGAATGATGTATTTAGGGAACTGTCAAAATGAAAATTGATGTTGTCATAGGTTTTCAGCAGTCAATCCCTATGAAGCAATAAAAGCCATGTTCATGGCTTGGGTGTCAGAAACTCCAACCAATACTCTGCTGTGTGTCTTGTAAACCTTAAAAGGCCTTTTAATAGCTTTAAATATGAACTTTGTCTTATAATGCTTCTATATGATCCCCAAAGAAATCATAAACATGGCGAGCTGACCCTCCATCTGCTAAGATTATCACGTATCTTTCCCCTGGTACTGGACTTTTTAAGGTTCCCAAAGCCATTTATTATTCCATTATGGCCCTATCCATGGTAGAAGGGTCTGGTGATCTCCCACAATCTGGGCAGTAGGTATCTTCAGACTTGGGGTAAAAGGGAACAGCCTTAACATGGATTTTTGGTTTGAAGAGATCTTCCCAATGTGTATTTCCTGTCCACAGCTTGGAGGTGGAAGGGAATTAATAGATAAAGCAGGTCATGAGGAGATTAAGTGAACTAAGCTATGGAAAGTGATCAGCCAAATCTTGATTATAGTAAGTGCTCAACAAATTATAGCAATTAGCTATAATTGCATCTATATCCTACAGCTTAATCCATGGTGTTAAAATCTGATTATGTGTCTTTCTCCCATCAGACAAGAGACTAGAGGTCAGGGGGTTGATTTCTGCAGCACCAGAAAGTAGCAAAGTGTCTGAAATGCATTAGTTATTCAATTTACGCTTCCTGACCTAGACAGGGCACTGGCTTCTGGGTCCCACACTATCACTGAGTAGCTGTGAAACATTGGGTAACTTTGCTTAGCCTTACCAGGTCTCCCTGTCCCCATTGGTAAGAGGAAGAGATTGGATTTTATGGTCTCTAAGGCCCTTTCCAATTCTAGCATTCCATGGCTCTACCAAAGCAGCATTATTAAGCTAAGAAAGATTATTAGGAACTGTGGGAGCCAAATTCCATTTCTCTTTGCCTGTTCTGACAAAGTCCTCTACAATGATGAGCTAATTTCCAAGCAATCCAAGTGATTGTTTTGCTGTTATTAAGATTCCATCCTAGACTTTCAGAGTTTATTCCAACCCAGAAAACATGGTGGAAGGTGGGGAAGGATATGAACCAAATGTTACCCTGATCACTTTGCCCACTCAGCTTCCTAACATCCTATGTATGGTTCATAGAGGCCCACAGTTTCAGTTAGCAAATAGTTATTTAATAGTTCGGTTAAACAATGGTTTAATTTTTTTAAATGGTTTAACTCAGTGCAGCAAATAACTGTTGCATGTCTACTGTGTGCCAGGTACTGGTTAGATTCTACAGATGCAGATTAAATGAAAAAAAATCAAAATGTATGTTGACTAAAGAATGCTATCTGCAAGACTGATACTTATTCACAGCCAAATTAAACATTTTCTTTTCCAGATAGACAGCTAGATGCAGAAATCCAAAGCCAAACCAGTTAATTCCTAAAATGAGTGAAATATGAGAAATACAGGTCTCCTACGATCGCCTATGATCACATGTGTAAATAATTAGCACAGTGACTAGAATTCAATAAGTGTTATTTTCCTTCTCCACCTTGTTCAAGTTGACACCTAGAAGTCATTCTGCATTCCTCTGCCACTCACCCCCAGGTTGTCAAGTCTGCCTTATTAATATTGCCGTATTTTAGCTACTTCCCTACCCTCCAACTTACAACAACCTTCAAGCTTCTACTGTCTCTCTCTTTGCACTAATCTTCTAAACTTTTTCCTACTGCCAGTCTTGCTTCCATTAATCTGCTTTTTATTACATTGAGGCTGTCGTGTTTTTTTTTTAAGTTCAGATTTGTACTGCTTCAACCAGAGTAAGTGAGGAAGGGACAGAGTCTATAAATATCTAGAGAAATAGCAATCAACAATTGGTAGTTGACTACGTTTAGGATGGAGGGGCGAAATTTATGGAGAAGAAGGAGTCAAGAATGACTTACACTTTACAACTTCACTAAACAGAGAGATGGCGGTGTCACCAAAAGGAAAGGAATGAAGGAGGAAGAGATTTGGTGGGGATGATGCTATAGGGAGTGCTATGGCTCACTGCACTGGATTCCCCGGGTTTCTGGAAGTGTGGCTGTGGACGGCCGCTCCTGAGTAAAGTGTTGTTGTGATATCTAAGAGGCAAGTTACATAATAATGCTCCTTTAAATTGCTTAGAATTCCGGTATGACTTCATGGTCCAATCAAGTCCTGCAGTCTACTGTACGTCTCTGGTCGGAGTGCGTGGCTTGTGCATGAAATGACTAACACTTTGGAGGGGAAGTATAGTGTAGAAGCAATCCATTAAGCTTCAGTGCAATTAATATCTTTTTACTCAGTGAAGACTTGTTTTGTATGACCAGGCAGACAGATATTTTTAGATGACACAGAATAGAAAGTGGTAGAAACCAGAGAACTGGTAAAGATGAGATGGAAGAGGAGAGTCTACAATGATTGACAGGCTAAAAGAAATTAAAACTGGCCTTCCTAATTTGAGGATCATGGGACTTGTTAATTGCACAACACTGACTAGAATTTGACCTTAGCTGGGTAGCAGTTCTCAGAAAATCCTGCAACAAAGCTAATAGTCAATAGTCAAAAGTACAAAGAAGTCACTGTGCTGTTGGCTCAGATTACAATTAAAAGTTGACTTGCTGGTTACCTTGGGTTAGCCATGTTGACCTTGGTTACACTGGATCTACATTATAAAAAAAAAAAAAGAATATAATTTACTTTTTTGTGAATGGCCAGAAAATTAATAACTCTAGAGATTACCTGTTATCAATAAATTAATACTAATTTATTAATTCTAAGAGATTAATAACAGGTAGCCTCTGTAACTGGTTTGCTACAGGCCAGGCACTGTGCTAAGAGCTCGACATGTGTCTCATTTATTTCTGCCACAATTCTATGAGGTTAGTACTATTATTGGATCCATTTTCTTTTAGGTAAGGAATCAGAAGTTTAGAGAATTTTAGAAACTTTTCCACATTCATACTGGCTAATAATAGCAGAACCAGACTTTATACTCAGGTCTGTCTGATCCCAGAGCTGCTTCTTTAAACCACTAGGCCAGTGATTATTGGGATATCTTGGAAATTCCCTAAAACCCTCAATAGAGTTAACATGAACCCAATATTCTATTACCCAAAATTCTAGTGATTGTCACTACTGTGCCTTGGTCTTTAGAGTTCAGCAGTGAGTATCCATCAAGCCTCTTAAGGAATATAAAAGTACATTGCCTGCACCTTTAAAAATCTCATAAATGTATCATGAAGATTAATTGCGCAAACAAGTGGAAAACAATACGAAAGAGTTGTGTGATCAAGAATTTAAGTAAGTCATAGCTGGCTTGATTCGTTCACACATTAACACCCTACTTTACTTCAAACACATAGACATGCTGGGCAAAATATAAGAAGAGAAAATCAGAGAGACATGGCTAAACTATATACTTAAAAAAGAAAAGCATTTCAGCGAACTTGAAATGGAACAATAACACCAAATAATAAACAGACATACTGGACTCTGGGTCTAGAAACAGATAACAATGACCAGAAGTTTGGCACCTGTGGGCTAATGGGGAGAAAAAGGCTCTGTGTGAGAGAAGGAACTAAAATTAGACTTCAACTCACAATAGTTGTTCCAAAAAATTGGCTGGCAACTGCTGTCTAGTGCACTAGGCTTGTAGGATGTTTGGGTCCAAGGGAAGAAGGAGGGCATAGACATAACTTTACTACCAAAAATTTAAATAGCCATCCAAGCTTGGTGACAAGATAAGTGAAGACTGCAATAACACCGCAGCATAAAATCCCTGTCCCATCACTCACAGACCTAGTTCTTTAAGTTGGGGGCCGGGGAACTGATTGAGGCCATTGATAAGGAGGGGTGAATACATAGAGAGAGAGAGAAATAAAACACCCCCCACTCAAAAGGAACCTACAAATCAATATTTCAAAATACTTAAAGAAATCGCTTGATGTACAAGACAGCTGTAGAAAATACTGTAGATTGACTTCCTTAACCTCTATTCCTAACCTCCCTTTAACTTTCCTTCCTCTACTGTCGAAGTTAGAAAAGGAAATACTATTCCAGCTTCCCTTGCAGGAATAGAAGGCATGTGACACAGTCCTGGAAAATGAGACTAACGCAGAATTCCCTGGTGAGACATTCTTTTTCCCCAAGTGAAAAGAAAGCCTCACTGAGAGAAGGCCCTTTTGACTTTCACCCCTTTTCACATCTGGAATGTATTCATGATGCTTGGAAGCACACATCCATCTTGTGAAAATGAGCACAAAAGATTATGGAGCAGAAAGACCTAATAGACCTGGATCATGGGTGACATTTTTGAGTAACTGCACAGCCCTGAACTGCCTACCTTAAAACCTCTCGTTATATCAAATAAAAATTTCTGCTGACACATACAGACTCATACAGCCTCCCTCCCTAGCAACATCCTGCACCAAAGTGGTACATTTTTTACAGTCAATGAACCCACATTGACACGTCATTATCACCCATAATTTATATGAGAGTTTACTCTTGGTGTTGCACATTCTATGGGCTTTGAAAAATTTATAATGACATCTATCCGCCGTTATAGTATCATACAGAATGGTTTCACTGCCCTGAAAATTCTCTGTGCTTCACCTATTCATTTCCCCTCGCCCCCAGCCTCCAGCAATCCTTGATCTTTTTACTGTCTCCCAAGTTTAGGCCTTTCCAGAATGTCATATAATTGGAATCATATTCAGCTTTTTCGGATTGGCTTCTTTCATTTAGTAATATTTCTTTAAGTTTCCTTCATGTCTTTTCTTAGCTTGAGAGAAAAGCTAGCAAAAGGCATTTCTTTCTTAGCACTGAATGATATTCCATTGTCTGGCGGTACCACAGTTTATGTATCCATTCACTTCCTGAAGGACATCATGGTTACTTCCAAGTTTGGCAATTATGAATAAAGCTGCTACAAGCATTTGTGTGCAGGTTTTTGTGTGGACATAACATTTCAACTCCTTTGGGTAAGTACAAAGGCCAGATCATATGGTCAGACTATTTTTACTTTTGTAAGAAACGGCCACACTCTTTCCCGAAGTGGCAGTACCATTTTGCATTCCCACCAATGAACAAGAATTCGCATTGCTCCCCTTCCTTGCCGACATCTGATGTCGTCAGTGTTCTGGATTTCAGCCATTCTCATAGTTATGCAGTGGTATCTCATCATTGTTTTAATCTGCATTTCCCTGATGATCCATAGTGTGAAATGTTTTTATGTATTTATTTGCCATCTTTACATCTTCTTTGGTGAGATGTCTGTTCAAGTCTTTTGCCCATTTTGTCTTCTTATTGTTAAGGTTTAAGAGTTCTTTGTACATTTGGGGTAACAGGTTTTTATCAGATATGTCTTTTTCCAATATTTTCTCCCAGTCTGTGGCTAGAATTCTCATTCTCTTGAAAAACAGAAATTTTTTAAATGGAAAATGTCATTGAAATTAAACACACACAGTAGAGGCAGCTGAACACGGTGCTAGCAAATTGGAAGACAGATCTGAGCAAATCACCTAAAGTTGGAAAACATGTAAGTGCTGTTAAACTACATGAAATAAAGAGTGAGAAACTCTGATAAATGTCTAACAAGAGCTCAATAAGGAGAGAACTGAGGAAATGGGCAAGAGGTGATCATCAAAGTAATAATGGCTAAAATTTTTCTAGATTTGAAGAAAGACATAAAATACTCATCTTAACACACTGTGGGAACCTACAGTGTCAAAGACAAAGAAAATATATTAAAAGACACAAAAGCCAAAAGGTAGATTTTCTACAGATGAACGTGCTCTATAATTAGATCTAGAGAAAACTTTCCATCGGCACTAAATTTGTCAGAAAACAGTGAAATGTCTTTGAAGTGATGAGGAAAATGATCTGTGAGAGTACAACTCTATATTTAGCTCAATTATCTTTCAAGAATATGGGTAAAATAAAGATATTTTTTACATGCAGAGACAGAAAATTTACTAGTCACATATCTTAATAGAAAGATTTATTGGCTCTAAAGGCTGTGATGCAGCAACGAGATATTAAATCTAGGAAGAAAAAGTGGGAAACAAGATACAACGGTAAGCAAAAAAATAAGTATTAACCGCAAAACAACGATATGTTGCTTATTTTGGGGGGGGGGGAGAGGCAGGGGGGTGAGGAATGTTAAAAAATCTAGTGGAAATATTTTTTTCCAAAGAAATAGCTAATTTTTCTAACATTGTTTATTAAATAAATATGTTCTTGATAGAAATGAAATATCATCATATATCAAATTCATACGTACATGGTTTATGTTGGACTTCTTATTATCTTCCCAATGCTATTTATCTTCTGGCAAACCAGTACCATACTATTTTGATTATAGTAGCTGTATAATACATTTTAAAGTCTGTTTGAGGAATTTCACCCTTTTCTATTTTTTTTCCAAAACTGTCTCTTCCACTTTTATTATTTATGCTCTACACCAGGGGTCAGGACACTTTCTCTATAAGAAGGCAGATAGTAAATATTTTAGGCTTTGAGGTCATATAGTTTCTGTCACAACTACTCAACTTTACTGTTGTAGCATAAAAGAAGTTGTAAACAATATGTAAATGAGTGGATGTGGCTGTATTCCAATATTGCTTTATTTACAAAACAGGCAGCAGGTTGGATTTGGCTGGTGGGCAGTAGTTTGCCTTGTTCTCAACTATTTCTTACTTTCAGTTTGTTTTCACTGCTAACCTGGCTTTTCCTATATCCCTTCTGAGTTCTGCTTTCAGGGTTGGTTAATCGTCTAAGTATCTGCTTTCCATGTGATCTTGGCTATCTCACCACTGTAATACCATCATACTACTTTTGAAGTCTAGGTATAGGGCTTACCTAGTTGAAGGCAGGGACAATCTCTCCCTTATCTTTATGACTCCAAGATCTAATAGAGTGTTTCATACAGAGCATTGGGTTGGCCAAAAGGCTTGGTTGTTTTTTTCCGTAAGATGGCTCTAGTAGCACTTAGTTGTCTTTAACTTCATTCGAAACAACTTTGTTAGATTGTATGTGACAGCTGTCATATCAGCGTTCATACAAGAAAAGGCTTATCAAAATTGGTGAATTTTTGTGTAGCTATTTTAATATTGAAGATGGAAGTAAAAAAGCAACATTTTCAGCATGTTATGCTTTATTATTTCAAGGAAGGTAAAAATGCAACTGAAGTGCAGAAAAAAGATTTGTGCAGTATATGGAGAAGGTGCTGCGATGGATCAAACATGTCAAAAGTGGTGCAAAGTTTCACGCTGGAGATTTCTCTCTGGACGATGCTCCACTGGCGGGCAGACCAGTTGAAGGTGATGGCGATCAAATAGAGATATTAATTGAGAACAATAAACGTTACACCATGTGGGAGATAGCCGACATGCTCAAAATATCCAAATCAAGCGTTGAAAATCACGTGCACCAGCTTGATTATGTTAATTGCTTTGATGTTTGGGTTCCACATAAGTTAAGCAAAAAAAAAACCCTTCTTGACCATATTTCCACATGCGATTCTCTACTTAAACGTAATGAAAACGTTCCATTTGTGGAACGATTGTGATAGGCGATGAAAAGTGGATACTGTACAACAATGTGGAACAGAAGAGATCGTGGGGCAAGCTACATGAACCACCACCAACCATGCCAAAGGCTGGTCTTCATCCAAAGAAGGTGATATTGTGTATATGGTGGGATTGGAAGGGAGTCCTCTATTGTGAAATCCTTCTGGAAAAAGAAATGATTGATTCCAACAAGTACTGCTCCAGTTAGACCAACTGAAAGCAGCACTCGACGAAAAGCATCCAGAATTAGTCAACAGAAAAAGCATAATCTTCCATCAGGGTAACGCAAGACCACATGTTTCTTTGATGACCAGGCAAACACTGTTACAGCTTGGCTGGGAAGTTCTGATTCATCTGCCGTATTCACCAGACATTGCACCTTTGGATTTCCATTTATTTAGGTCTTTACAAAATTCTCTTAATGGAAAAAATTTCAATTTCCTGGAAGACTGTAAAAGGCACCTGGAACAGTTCTTTGCTCAAAAAGATAAAGAGTTTTGGGAAGATGCAATTATGAAGTTGCCTGAAAAATGGCAGAAGGCAGTGGAACAAAGGGGTGAATAGGTCGTTCAATAAAGTTCTTGGTGAAAATGAAAAACATGCCTTTTATTTTTACTTAAAAACAGAAGACACTTTTTAGCCAACACAATAGATGCTCAATGAACACTGTCAGAAGATGGAGAGAGAGGAATCTGGAATCCACTCTAACTCTCTTGTTTGATGCTATGGAAACATTCTTGCTCGGATTTATAAATATAAGTTAATGACAAAATGGAGAGACAAGTAAAGAGACAATTGTAGTACAGAGAAATAAGGGTTAGAATTAACATAGGAGTTCTGTGGAAACTTATGACGGGCAGGTGGAGGTCAAAGAGAATATCACGCGTAAACAAACAAACACAGGATGAACAGAAATTTGCCAGCAAAAAGGAATAGAAGAGGGGAGAATGCTCCACAAAGAAGGGAAGGCACGCGTAGAGGCTTAGAAGTGAGAGAGTGTGGCCGATCTGCAATAGTTGAGTGGGACTGGAGCTTGGGGTGAGAGATGGGATGGACAGGGAAGCAGAGGGTGCATAAAAAATAGACTCAAGGGAAGCAGAGGACAGAGAGCAACCTGTAACTGAAGTCTAGGCTCAGGAGCAAACTCATTTCTCTATCAGGCTGAGCGAGCAAAGCTCTGGATGAAGTAAAGGGGATGAGTGTAACCAAGCAAAGAAAGATGCTAGAGTCTTGGGCAAATTGTGATTAGCCTGAAGCAGGGGAATGGGATGAAGCATTGGTGTAAGGGACCAGACAAAGCATGGCCACTCAGCCAGTTGAGAACATCTGCTCACAACTGAAATGGGAAGAAAGGGAGGAGGAACACACACACCCAGGAGCTCGCCTGCCAAACAGTCGTCAGCGTGGGATTCTCTTGTTCCCGCTCGTGCTCTCCTGATCAAACGCACAGCAGCTACACCATGTGTTCTCTGGGGCAGAGAAAGTTTCCGGCCATTGCAGGGAAGGGGAGGGGAGAGTGATGGGAACATCTGCTCTGTGAAGACACTTGAAAAGTCATCTTCTAATCGCTTGCAGAAAATATCTGGGCTGCACACCCCCAGACCACCAGTGGTGCAGTAAGTGGAGAAAGATTGGGGAATCCATGAGGAAGGAGGCAAAGTGGATGCAGAGTGAGCTGTGAGCTAGAGGAAGGCCAGGGGCTCGGGGACAGTGGGGTGGCCCTTCTGGAGACATCGGTCACTTGGGGACTCTCTCAGGCAAGGACCAAACGCGGATGAAATTTTTACCCACTGAGGTCACTGAAAAGGGTCCCTTGGTCCATGCCACGTGGAAAACCATGTCCAACCCTTCAGACATCAGAGCTCTAAAAACATCAAGTGGTGAGCAGCTACCATGAGAAAGAAAGAACAAAGCTTCTAAAGGTCTCACTCACTTTTAGGAAGCTGTGTGTGGACAGGGAAGAAAAGAGCCAGAACAATTTTTGAGATGCATAGACAAGGCTCCTTGAATTCGGCATGTTTCTCATGCTTGAGCCCCCATCTTCAGTCAACTCATTAATTTGGAAAATTCAACTTGAATTACTCAAGGTGCATTAGAACATCATAGCTTTTCTTCAATTCATCCGTCAACAAGTATATTACTGAGTTTCTGTCTTTTTCTTTAGGACCGTGTAAGACTCTGATGCCAATTAAGAGAAATAACTTTTAGTAATTAGGAATTACCTAGAGATTCTCAATTTTCAAAATCTGGGAGTTTAGGAAAATGACACACAGGGAAGTAAAACTCCTTTCAAGGATCATGTGACTGGTAAAAGAGTAGATCCTGGACTGAATTAGGCTTTCTGACCTCAATTCTGGTATAGATTTCTCCTGCTATCTGAAAGTAGAGCATTCCTATGAAAGCTTTTGTAAGCCAAAATGGTATAAAGGGAAGAAGCAATTACCTTAGGACACATCTTGCTAACAGATACACAAAATAAATCAAGATAAAGCATAGATGCTCACAGACACAGTTCAAAGCTGTGATGACTTGATGCTGGGATGCTGAGTGTGTTTCCCCAGGGAAGGAGCTTGGCGGGGCCGTTCTCACTGCTGGGGGTGTGAGTTGCCTCTAAAAGCCTCCTGCAAAACAAAACATCGAATGCTATTCCTACTTTTCTCCTTGTTTTCGTCAAAGGAAAAGTCCTCTTCGGATTTCTTTCCATTAGTGAAAACAGGTACTAATGTAGGTAAAAGTGAAGTGACATAAAGCAAACTTTCGAAAAGCAGGGGATACCTGTATTCTTTCTAGAAGCCCATGTTTTCTTTCCTATGTGGAAAGGCAAGAAAAGTCCTTTCTAGCTGGCAAGGTCTCTCTAATTAGAGAGACACGGCAAAGCTCAGCCTGGAACAAAGTATTTGCCTTGCTGACCATATAACACTAGCAAAAGAGAGAGGCCAGTGGGCAGAATAGAGGGAGAAAGATTCTTCTTGGGGAAGGAAACCTGGACAAGGCAGACAGGGGTGGCCATTCCCTACATCTGAATAAGCTCTAGTTCAGACACACCTTTGTGCTCCAATGTCTCTTTTCTGGAACTTCAAGGTAGAACAACAGGGTACCTCTACATACCTAGGGCCCATTGTTTGTAGGAAGGAAGGGCTGCAAAGGGGCCAGTGAAAGGCGTGAACCCAGTTACGTGGTATTGTGCCATCACTGGGTCAAGGCACTATGTTAGGTTCTTTACATCTTCATAACAACCTCTAAAGTGGGAGTTACCTCCGTCACTTTATAAAAGAGGAAACTGAGGCTCAGAGAGATCCCACATCTGGTGAGCAGAAAGGGAAAGCTAGAAGAGATCGTCAGCCTCCTCACGTCACAAACGCTTTAGGGTCCGTGACTGGGGTCAGCCATGCTGGAGTTCACTGCACGTGGCTTGTTACAGAAATGCAGGTTTGAGTCACATCACATCACGTCACCCACATGTTACTCCTGTTTCTCTACCCAACACTGTATATTTGACAAATCAGTTTAAAATACACCAACGAAGGGCAGCAGATGCAAACTAATCCTGAAAGGGCAGCCTTGTGTGTGTCTGAACCTGATGAGGGCTTGCTCTGTTCATTGCAGCTGGTGGTCCAGTTAGCTGGGAATGCAGGGAACTGGAGTCAGAACCATCATCTGGGAGGAGTAAGGGTGGGAGGACAGGCCCACATGTAGGATCTGAGAGGGAGTTCAGTTCCACGTGCAGAACCGCACCTTGAAGGAATGGCGGCAGGCAACAGGTGGCGGGTCAGTAAAGCAGCGGGCGTTCGTCCAGTGCCAAGCACAGCATGTTCTGACCCATGGAAGGAACATATTGAAAAGGGATGCGGGCAACAGACAAGCATGCATACTTGAACTTGCTTGCCTAAGCATGCACAGCTTCAAAGGAGACACATTTGGAACAGGAAAGGAAAAGAATTGGCAGAATACAAGAGCAGCCTATGCCAGGAAACCCAGGCAGAGGCAGCTAGCACGTGGAGAGCAGAGGCCCGCCCACCAGAGACAATGATTCTAGTTCTTGGGTGGTGACTGGCAACAATGCAAGGCCTGCAGTGTGGATGGGTTAACAAGGGAGAGACTCACACACAGGAACAAGATAGGAATCCAATTCCCAAAAGGATAGGAGAAGCTGGAGAAGCCTACCTCTTTACCTGAAGTCAACCTATCCCTCAAAACCTGTTGGATAACAAATGTTGAGATAGTGGGAGCCTATAGTCCCTTATTTTAAAAGATAATAATAATAATAATTTGTATCCCTCTTTAAACCCCCAAAAATATCCCAAAACATCACTGAGTAGCCACATTGCAATGTGTTAAGGATTTCTGCACAAATAAACCAACAGTACTTTAATAATTTTTCTAATTTTCTCATGCATAGAAAAAAATTGGATGCACCATAGATGAGGACAAAATTGTGATACACATCTATTTTTTTTTTACTCAGTCACCTCTCTCAATGTACTTTATATCTTCTTATCTTTCTTCCAATGAATGAACTTTCCAAAGCCTCTCAGGCCCATCAACTTTATAAGCTTTTCTGTTTTCTTAGGAGACATCATCACTCAGTGTGGTGAACATGACAGTGATTAATGCATAACATGTTGAAATAATGAGATGCAAGATACCAGCTGAGATGCTGCTGTAACATACTCGTGAGTGTTCCCTCACCTATAATCACGTGTGACTTAAGCGATTTTTCTGGCATACATATACTGATGCTTTTTTCAGGGGAGGTAAATATTTGAGTAATGAGAGTTTAGACAATGAGGAATTCCTATACAAAGGAGAAGCAGGTCTTGGGAGGTAACAATAGTAACGGACAAACCCATGATTTACAATGTTCGAGTCCTTTTTACGTGCCACGCGTATGAAAAATGGTTAATCTTGCTATATCAGGCTTTAGGTAGAGTCTAATGAATTTGTAAAGCACAGGGTTGCTCTGTTCCAAGGTTAGAAAGGGGCAGTGCAGACAACTGGAACTCCTGTGTCCAGGTATCAATCCCCAAACATCCAAACTTGAGTGGGGTGAGTAATCATGGGTTTTTATCACGAAGTACACACTTTATTGCCTCCATTTTACAGGTAAGAAAAAAAGAGGTGAGACGGCTAATGAACAGCAGAGGCTGGTGTGAAAAGAAGGTGTGTAAGGCCCAAAGACTGTGCACTGAATGCCAGACATCCCCCCAGAGAACTACGTACGTAACTCTAACTCCAATCTGTCCATAAACACTAGATACCTGAGCCAGTGTTACTTAAACTTGAGTGATGTAAAGCATCCTTGAAGGCAGGGGTGGGCTAATTTCTCTGTAAAGGGCCCAATAGTAAGGATTTTAGGTTTTGTGGGCTAGACATTCTCTGTTGCACCTACTCTAACTTTGTATTTGAAAAGTAACCACAGACAATATGTAAACAAATGGGCGTGGCTGAGCTCAATAAAACTGAATTTACAGAAGCAGGTGGGGAGCTGATTTAGCCTGTGGGCCATAGTTTGATGACTTCTGTAAGGGAAAAAAATTTTCTCTGATACCCACGGATTTCTTTTAGGATCCTCAGAATCTACGGCATTGAGTTCTAAAAATTTTGACTTGAGACAATTCTTATCTCATGGATATACTTTTGATTTGCCAATGACAACATGATATTTTTTCTTACAACCGGTGAAATCGTTTTGTTCAAGGTTATCCTTGAAATGAAGGAAACAAAAATTCTCTTGTACCTCAAGGATTCCCAGCATCCCTCTTACTACAGTTGGAGAGGTACTGTCCTGAGTGATTTCCCTCTTCCCACTTTCCTGCAGCTGGATGGGAGAGAGGAGGGTGTGGATACACAGACCAAGCCTGGTTTTTGTTACTCTTGGGAGGCATGAGGCTTGAGATCTGTACCACAGAGAACAGTCCACCAAGGGGAGAATCAGAGAATTTTCCATTTGTTGTCCACCGTTTTCTGACCTGCATCACTCCCGGCCCTCATCAGAACTGAGGAGTTCTGATGACTGTCAGGTATTGGATGTTAAGGACGGAGCTTTTTTTTTTTTCTTTTTTTCCTTGCGGTACACGGGCCTCTCACTGTTGTGGCCTCTCCCATTGCGGAGCACAGGCTCCGGATGCGCAGGCTCAGCGGCCATGGCTCACGGGCCCAGCCGCTCCGCGGCATGCGGGATCTTCCCGGACCGGGGCACAAACCCGCGTCCCCTGCATCGGCAGGCAGACTCTCAACCACTGCGCCACCAGGGAAGCGCAAGGACGGAGCTTTTAAAAGGAAGAAGAACTTGCTCTCCTGACAGGGCGGAGGAGTTAAAATTAAAAATCAGACAGAAGTAGTACCCCAGCCTCATTCTTTACAATCGCCCCCTAATGCCCCTTGCTGTGCCTCTTGCTGTCCTTGCTAACTCATGCCCTTCCCACTCAACAAGGGCGATACTGATAATCCTGTACTACCCCTTCTGTAAATACCTTTCAGGCTGTGGGTATCACCCTATCTGGTTCCAGGCCTCTGATACTCTCCTTTCCCTATTCCTGCTTCCACTCTTCCACCTTCATATTTAACTCTGCCCTAGCTTGGAAAAATAAGTGCTCAATAGATGGTTACTGTCATTATGGGAATGCCTCAAAAGCATTTAAGACTCCAAACCCCTTGGGTGGTAAAACAAGGCTTCCTCAATCATACTTTCCATCCCCTTGGACTTTAAATTCCATTGCTCTTTTCCCATCCCTTTTCCCTTCCCCACTCATTTGTCTTAAGACCTTATTAATGTCATATCACTCTTTGATCAGGGTAGGACTTTTCACTATTTTGTGCCCTAGGGTAGGCTGCTTCAGTATAGAATGCCATTCCCAACCCTCCCGCCATTTTTCACTTGGCCAACCCCTACTCATTCTTCAACACACAGCTCACGTATTGACTCCTCTCTGGACTCTTCCCTGGCTTCCCGAGCCAAAAGTGTTTACTGCTTCTGGTGTTCCCAACGCACTCTGTTCATACTCTCATCCTAGTGCTTTCTACATTATATTGTAAGTCATCAGTTTACTGTGAATTTCAAGAGGACAGTGATGTCTTGTTCATCTCTGTGTTTCCCAGTTCCTAGTGCCTAATAATACAGAGCAGTCAGCAAGGATTGCTTGATTGAATGAATGGATATGTTGATCGCTGTGACAATGTCGATGTGGAAACTCTGTTAAAGACCCAAGACCAAATACTCCAATATTTATCTTGGAACTGATTCCTCAGGCCATTATTCAGAAGAA
Organism: Neophocaena asiaeorientalis asiaeorientalis; assembly: GCF_003031525.2. Taxonomy (NCBI): domain Eukaryota; kingdom Metazoa; phylum Chordata; class Mammalia; order Artiodactyla; family Phocoenidae; genus Neophocaena; species Neophocaena asiaeorientalis. The sequence continues at coordinate 4,960,412 of NW_020175731.1, forward strand.
TCTTTTTCTGTGGTACTCCAAGACCTTCCTTCATTCATCCATACTTCTTTCATCCCTTTGGAACTCTGACAAGACTAGGGGTGCTCAGGGCATACTATCTCCTCTTCCAAGAGAAACGTTTTCTTGGCCTCTCATGGATTCCTCAGGGATGCCTCCTCAAGAGCTCTAAAATGCTCTGATAACAGATACCAGATTCGTAATCAGCCAGGTACTCTACTCAGTATATTTATTTGCGGCAGCCATCATTCAAGCTGTCCTGTTTTCACAGTTTCTTCCCTAGTCCTCACTGGTACTTGTGTGGATGTGTGCGTGTGTGCGGTGTTCATTATCGTTTGATGGCGCTGCTAGATTTCTACCTTTGAAAGTCAAAACACAGAGATGAACTCTATATACTCTACGTAGTTCAATCACTGCTGAAGAATTATTTACTCCTCCCCACATCCCCACAAAAACATACAAAATAAATAACATCACTGTCTGCTTTTAGTTATAAAATGTTTCTAACTTTTGGGACTTCCCTGGTGATGCAGTGGTTAAGAATTCATCTACCAGTGCAGGGGAGACAGGTTCAAGCCCTGGTCCGGGAAGATCCCACATGCCGCGGAACAACTAAGCCCTAGCGGCACAACAACTGAGCTTGTGCTCTAGAGCCCGTGAGCCGCAACTACTGAAGCCTGCGTGCCTGGAGCCCGTGCTCTGCAACAAGAGAAGCCACCGCAATGAGAAGCCTGCGCACTGCAACGAAGAGTAGACCCCGCTCGCCGCAACTAGAGAGCCCCCGTGCAGCAACGAAGACCCAATGCAGCCAAAATAAAATAAATAAATTTATTAAAAATAAATAAATTAATTAAATGTTTCTAACTTCTAACTGGTCTAGCCAACCTCTCATCTAACTAAGTATTTATGAGGCACCTAGCATTTTGGTACCCCAGGCACTCAGAACTCTTTATTTCATCTCTTTCTTGCCAAAGAAACTGTATATCTACTAGTAGTTTGGCAACACACATCCACAACAACGGGCTTTTTACATACAGGCATAGAGTCAGGTACTATTTGTGATCTGCACTTCCAAATCTACTCCCACGGAAGGGGCAAAAACACATGAGAGGACAAAGAGATGACAATGAAATCAGACAATGAAACTTCTCACCTCCTATCAAACCCCATGTAAGATGTGATTTCAAATTTTGGCATTCCCTATCAAGGAGAAACTCATTAGAATATTAGATTCATCCATTTTTAAAGGCATATTTATTGGGCACCTCCTCTGTGCCAGGCATGCTAGAGGCACTGGAATACAAAATTAAACGAGAACATCAAAATCCTTGAGAAGTCCTCAAGGAGAAACAGTCAGAACAACAGCCCAGGCAAGAGGCACTTACAACCTCCTGGGGCAAGTGCTATAGTCAAAGGAGGCTCAGGCTACCACAGAAAGGCGCCCCGTGCCTGCATCCCCAAGTAGGTCAGGAAAAACTGGGAGGGGAGGGTGAGGAAAGAAATCTGATTTTGTACTACAGCAAAATGACCAGAAATGTGGTTGGGATCAATACAAGGGGAGAGGATATATTTGCTCACAATGACAGGAATAAAGTCGCTGCTGGTAGCTTTTCCATCTCCTCAAGACTTTGCTCAAATGTTACTTTTTAAATGAGTCCTCCCATAACCACCATACTTAATTCTAAAATTCTGCCTCACCCACACTCCTGAACTCCCATTACCCCGCTCCACATTTTTTTTTAATTTTATAAAATACTTTTCACTTTCTGCCGTACAATATAACTTGCTTTTATGTTATGTTTAATGCCTCTCCCATGCCTTCCTCTCAACCCACAGCCAGAAGTTCCACAGAGACAGGGATGTATTTTCATTCAACAATATATTCCAAGTACCTAGAACAGTGCATGGCACAAGAAGGTATTCAATAATGAACTTTAGAGATGCAACTCATTGAAAGAGCATAAGGGTCTGATGCTTCACTTTGAGTGAAACTTTTAAAAATACTAGTGTTGTTCCCTAGACTAGCAACCACCCATTGTCATACAACTGAGGAATTCCAGAAAATAAAAAATTGTCCCATGAAGAGCAACTGTGCATGCCTCCCTTGTCAAAAATAACAATAAGGACCTTCCTAGATGGGATGTGTGATGTCTCTGTTTTTGTCTTATACCCTACAGACAATTTGACCCCTCATCAAGTTTACATATTAAAAAATATTTCAAAAGTGTCCACCTTCTCCATCTCAGATGCCACAACCCAGGTTTAGGTCATCACCATTTCTTAGTAACACCAATAAGCAGGTCGTAGGCACTTATTCTGGCTCCAACCTTGCCTACATCCAATCCATTCTCTGGTCTGAAGCAAGAGGGGTCATTCTATGGCACAAATCTGTTTCTGCTTAAAAACTTCAAACATTCCCATTCTCCTTAGGATAAAGACCAAATTCTGAAACATGGGCTATGAAGAGCTGATTCATAGCCACTGGCTCGTGAGAGCTGATTGTGTATACCTCTTCCCAATTCTGTAATTAGTAGAGTCACGTGGGTAGCTTGAAATTCGCCGTGCTGCGAGTATGTTTGCCACGAGGAAGTTGGCAAATGGTAGAAATCCGAGCTTTTTAATCCAAAAAACAGTTTGTTAAACAGTACACCACTGGACAAACACCAATATCCTTTTTTAAAAATATGGCTAGATTTGATGTGTTAATATTTTTGTTGAGGATTTTTGCACCTATGTTCATGAGGGATGTTGATCTATAATTCTCTTGCTGTCTTTGTCTAATCATGGTATTAGAGTAATATTGGCCACGTGAAATGAGTTGACAAGTGTTGCCTTATCTTCAGTTTTCTGGAAAAGTTTGTATAAAATTGGGATTATCTCCTCCTGAGATGTCTGGTAAAATTTGCTAGTGAAACCATCTGGCCTGGAATTTTCTTTGCTGGAAGGCTTTTAATTACAAATTCAATTTTTAAAAATAGACTTATTCGTATTTTGTATTTCTTCTTGTATGAGTTTTGGCAGTTTGTACTTTTTCAAGAAATTGGTCCATTTTATCTAAGTTGTCAAAGTTATTATTTTTTTGGGTAGGATTCTATTTATTTATTTACTTATTTTATTTAGCTGCATTGGGTCTTACTTACAGCGCACGCGCTCTTCATTGAGGCGCGTGGCCTTCTCTCTAATTGTGGTGCGTGGACTCCAGAGTGCATGGGCTCAGTAGCTGCAGTGCATGGGCTTAGTTGCCCTGTGGCACGGGGGATCTTAGTTCCCTGACCAGGGATCGAACCTGCATCCCCTGCATTGGAAGGCGGATTCTTTACCACTGGACCACCAGGGAAGTCCCTAAGTTGTCAAATTTAATGGCATAGCATTTTTATTATCTTTTTAATGCCTGTAGGGTCTGTAGTGATATCCCCCTTTATTCTTGATGTTGGTAATTTGTGTCTCTTCTCTCTTTTTTATTTTTTAATTTTCTTTGTCATTCTAGTTAGAGGTTTACCAAATATATCAACTTGTTTAAGAAAAAAATTTTGTTTCATTTATTTTTCTATTTTTCCAATTTTATTAATTTCTGCTCTTTATAATTTCCTTAATTTTTCTTTGAGTTTAATTTGCTCTTCAATTTTAGTTTCTTAATGTACAAGCTTAGATTATTGACTGAAGAGTGGTATTTTCTAACATACACATTTAATACTATAAATTCCCCTAAAAGCACTGTCTTCAGCAGCATTCCATAAATTTTGTTGTGTTTTCATTTTCACTCAGCTCAAAAATATTTTCTAATTTCCTTTGAGGCTTCTACTTCAACCCACAAGTTATTTAGAAGTGTGTCTTGAATTTCAAAAGATTTATGAATTTTCCAGGTATCTTTATGTAGTTGGTTTCTGGTTTATTTATGGTCACAGTACACACTCTGGATGATTACAGTTCTTTTAAATGTGTTAATTTGTTGTTTTCCTTCTTATGGCCCAGAATATTTTCTCTTTTGGTGAGTGTTTCATGTGCATTTGAAAACAATGTGTTTTCCACTCTTGTTGGGTAGACTGTTCTATTAATGTCAATCAAGTCAAGTTGTTTGATAGTGTTGTTCAAACTGATTTGTGTTCCAATTGTTTTATCTATTATTGATAAAAGAATTAATTTTTCTATTTCTTCTTTTAGTTCTGTCAGTTTTTGCTTCATGTATCTTAAAGCTCTATTACCTGGTGTATGGACACTAAGTATTGTTATGTCTTTTTGGTGAATTGACCCTTTTCCATTATGTAAGGTTTCTCTTTGCGTCTAGTAATTTTCTTTATTCTAAAGTCTACTTTGTCTACTTAATATAGTCACTCTAGCTTTCTTTTTTATCAGTGTTTGCATAGTATATATTCTCTATCCTTTTACTTTTAATCTATCTACTCATTATATTTAAAGTAAATTTTGTGTAGGTAGTGTATAGTGTGACTTTATTTTTAAATCCATCTCTATCCTTTAATTGATTTAGATTTAATACAATTATTGATATGGTTGGATTTATATCTCCCATTTTATTATTTGTTTTCTGTTAGCCCCCTCTAGTTTTTTTTTTTTTTTGCTCTTCTGTTCCTTCTTTCCTGCCTTTTAAAAATTTAAATATTTTTTATTATTTTATTTTAATTTCTCTATTGACTTCCTGGATATATCTCTTTGTCCTATTATTTTTTTAGTGGTTGCTCTAGAGATCACAATATTCATGCATAACCTTTCACAGTATGCTTAGAGTTAATATTTTACCACTTCAAATAAAACATATAAGACTTACAACCAAATAGATCCTGTTAGTCTCCTCTTTCTCATATAGTTGTCATATGTATTATATCTACGTATATTGAAAAATCCCATCAGACAATGTTATAAATTTTCCTTTCAACAGTCATACAAATTTTTAAAGAATTTTAAGGTGAGGGAAAAAATCTATTATATTTACTCAGCTATTTGCCATTTCTGTTGCTCTTTCTTCATTCTTGAAATTTCAAGTTTCTGGTATAATTTTTTTCTTCAGCCTGAAGAACTTACTTTACCATTTATTTTAGAGTAGGTCTTATGGTGACAACTTCTCTCAGTTTTCCTTCATCTGAGAAGGCTTTTATTTTATTTTCATTCCTGAAGGATATTTTTGCTGGATATTGAATCCTGGGTTGATAGTTCTTTTCTTTCAGCACTTTAAAGATACTGTTCCGTTCTCTTCAAGTCACTCTGGCTTCTGATGAAAATTTCATGGTTATTTGACCTGTTTTCTCCTAACCTTTGTATATTAAAGCCATTGAATTTTGGGGTGGTTTGTTACACAGCAGTAGAAAGATACTCAAACTCTATAATCCACACTGAACTTCATTTAGTTCTTTGAAAGCCCTTCACTTTCTTCTGGGATTTTGCACATGTGGTTCCTCCTTCATGAGAACTACGCCATCACACATGTTCACATTCCATTGCACGCTCCCAAATGAGCCATATCACCTCCTCATCTTTCAGCTTTTGGGGTTTCTTCCTCCAAAAGTAGCTTCCTTGACTCTTCCCTCCTCTATAAGTCTAGATTAAGAGGCCCTATTACACATTTCAATAACAAACTGTGCTTTCTGTATCATAGATTTTAAAATAAAATTAAACATGTATTGAGCACTCACTACACACTAGGCCTTGTTCTAAATGTTTTATAAGAGTCTATGAAACAATCCTGTTATTGCCTCTCTTTTCCCAATGAGGAAACTAAAGAACAGAATGGCTGATTTACCTGCCCATAATCACAGAGTACAGTTAATTAGTGGTTGAGCCAGGATTTGACCCAGACAGTCTGGCTTCAGAGCCATGTCCTTAACCACTATTTTAAGCTGCTTTCAACTTACCCCACTGTATTATAATAACCTTTATACTGTTATGTATAGCCAACAAGACTTTAAGATTTGTAAAGAAAAGAACTATGTCTATCTTGCTCATTTTTAGTATCTTTAATGCTTAGCCTAATCCATGAAACGTAGATGGCAATCAATAAATATTTATCAGTTGCATAGTATCAAAGCACTGTTGTTTTATTTCTCATGTTATGTGTGTGTGTGTGTTACCTCTATATTTTGAGATTCTAGAGGTCAAGGATCTTCAATTTTCATGTATTTATCTCTAGATTCACAAACCTGAAATATGATAGATTCTCAATAAATATTTTGAGCGCGTGACTGTTGAGTGAAGAGAAAACATATAGGGCAGAGTTAAAATGCCTTATGGAACAGAAAACGTGCAGAGGCTCTACTTAGAGAAGACAGGAACTCAACATCAGTAGAACATAAATAATGGTAAGTGCAGAAAAATAAGGACCAAGTCTTCTGGAATCACTTTTCTATCAAAGGTTATAAAACTCACCAGTTATCCAAGTAATGGGATATAAATTAGAATATACCATTTTTGGCCTACTAAATTATCAAGCTGGAATTAATAACATACAATGGTAGTAAGGGTATAGTGAAATAATGTTAGCATTATCATGCTTGTGGAGATTTAAGTCAGTATATTTGTTTCAATAGTCATCAAAAATATTTATATAATGGAGACCTTAATTTCTCTTATAGGAATCTATTTCTAAAGAAATAAGGGGAAATATGGACAAAAATTTAGGTGCCTATGTTAGTAAAACATGGTTAAAAAAATCAGAATCAACCAAAATTATATAGCCATTAAATTTTTGTTTAGAAAGTTATGGAGACATGCTTACCATATATATGCATACAAAAAAAAAAGGCCTGAGAGAAAATATTTCAAAATGTCAACAGTGATTAACTCTGGGTGATGGAATTATAAGTGATTTGAATTTTCATTTTTATACTTCCCCGTATTTTTCAACCATTGACATGTATTTTTCTTTAATCAGATAAAAACAATAAATGTTACCAAAAAACTGCAAACTAACTTTGCAGCTGACCACAAGGCCCATCATAAATAAACAAGCTGGAGCAAGCCATTTCAAGAAAACAGACGTAATAACTGACAGGGTGGTGGGAAAGCATACAAGCCAAAGGCCCTTCTCCTTCAGCAAAGTAAAGATTATGTTGCTAAAGACACCCTGGGAAAGCAGTACAAGCATCAAGGAACACAAGGATCCAAGACTTGTTGGATGGAGAACATATAGGTTTACATCTGCCTATTAAATATTTCTTGGAGGAAACTTTAAAGCAAATAAATCCCAGCACTCCAGTGGTCTAAGTGAACTGCCAATCCACAACCAGAGCCAATTCAAGCTTTGAACCCTTGATGTGAAGGTTCTTAGTGAGAAGGGAATTGGAGACCTAAAACTTTAATTCATAGCTCACCCCTCTTCATGTGCACTCTGGTTGGCTAGCACTCTGCTGAGGGCCTGCTTGGATGATAGTTTCAGGCTGTTGACCTCCTTCCCCTATGCCCTGACTGTGTCTTGTCACCAGACGTTTAGGAAATGATGCAAGCACTCTCTCTAGTTCTCCATCCTTGCCTTTGAATTGTCCTGCAAGAAAATAACACATTTCCATACATCAAAGCCTGGTACATAAAGAAAAGTCAGGGTTTCATACCTTCTTGAGTCTGTACAGAAAACTGACTATGACATAGATATGCTTCTTCACAGCTACATTGTAAGAGCAATGTCTAATACGTTCGGCAATTAGACACTAGACATTTAGACGTCTTTACTCTCTCATGGGGCTGAGCCTGGTTTGGGGCAATACGTTATCCAAGTGATGGAAGATGATCCATAAATACAGAATGATTAATTGATTGATTGATTGACTGATTGATGACTTTCTATTTTCCACAGATAGGATGACAAATGCATTCATTGCACTGGAGTTGTCATTCCTCCTCCAATACCATCAGTGGACCTCAAAGTTTATTCACAGAACTTTTTCTGAAATGCAAAGCTTCCCAAACAGTGCTCCAAGTAGACATTACCAATGAATTTGCACACAGACTGAAGTCTATTTGCCATCCATTCTACAGGATAAAGTCTAAACTCCTTAGGCCCCAACAATCTGTCCAAAGTATGTTTCCCATTACAGAACCACATGCCTCCTGCTTATCTGTCCAACCCCAAGCAATCACCACACTGTCTTGCTTCTCAGTCCCCAATTCAAATCACAATCTTCTTTTCTATACTCAGTAATGTGCTTATAGTTCAGTTGTAGTATTTATTTAATTCAACCTTGGAGTCTTAGTCTTACTCATGATAGCCTTCATCTTTGAAAATCAGAATTCTTTTCTTTAACATCAAAAACTTTCATGGATTCCCTTATTATAGGAAGACAGGGACTATATCCATTTTAACCACATTTGTAACTCCGGTAACCAACAAAGTGCCTGTCCACATGGCAGATGCTTGGTAAATATCTATTAAATGAGCAAATGAAATACATTAATTGAAAAATTTATAATAACCGAAAGCTACTATGAATTGGTATTTTCTCACAAATTTGCATTTCAGAAATTACATAAACATCTACATACCATTTAAATAAAAATAGGCAGATTTGAAATAATAATAAACTTTCTCTTTAGGGGAAGGTTCTGGTTATTAAAGTATTTAAGAGAGTTAAATATATCGATGTTTTTCAGCAATTACTAACACCTAAAGACTTTGAAGACAATAAAAGAGATTTAATACTAAACTTCGACTGAACATAATTTCAATTTTCTTTGATGATTCAGAAGGTACTTCATGACCAAGCAATACCCTAGAGCCATAATTATGTATCAATTACACTTCCCAGCAATAACGGTTAATAGAAATTTCTGGTAGTTAAATGCCAGATTAACAAGCTGTTCCTGCCTTTAGAGTCCATGTATACACAGACTCTGCCAGCCCCAGGCTGAATGAAGTATTTCTTGATTCTACTGCTTTTAGAGTTTTCCCAGTAGAGTAATTCAAAGTCTAATTGCATTTGGGGGAATTTCAATTGGTCTTCAACATGGCCAGTTTCTACGCCCACTTCCAAAAAATAAGATGTCATTTATTAAGTGTATTACAATTGGCACTGTATAGCAATCCCAGGCACTACTTTGTGTGACCATGTGTGACCTTAAAAAAGTCACTAACTTCTCCCTTGTGTGGTTCTCTTATTTTTTTTAATTTTAAATTCTTTATTATTGCTATTATAATTCTCACTATTATAATTATCCCCTTGTCTTTTAATAGGGATAATTATAGTATCTACCACAGATTATTATTGCAGGGGTTACACACATTGAAAACTCTCGTCAGATGGTAGTTGCTCAGATAGGCTATAACTATTATTACTGTGGTGTTGCTTATTCTGTCTACCATTGAATAAAACTCTTGACAAAAAAAAAAATCAACTCCTACTCATCCAGAAACCCTTATTTATTCATTCAATTTATTCAGCATTTATTTTGAGAGCCCACTGTGCTCCAGTCTATGAGTCAGGCATCAGAAAAATAAAGACTAAAGAGTCTTAGTATCTCCTCTAAAGGAGCTACAGTCTAATGGGATAGACAGACACATAACCAGGACAGTTCTAAAACAATATGCTGTGTGCACACCCTCTAACTGGATTGACCAGGCTCAGGGAGGACTTCCTTTAGAAATGATACCAGTGTAAGGTCTTAACAATAAGACAGGGGGCAAACGGGAGGGGGTGGAGGAGGGAGATGATGAGCATTTACTGCGAAGAGGGCATTTCAGATAGAAAGAACTCTTAAAAAAAACCAGAGAGGCAAGAAAGAGCATGGCTTTATTTGGGGAGGATGGGGACTTCAGATGGTTTGGTATTGCTGGAATATAAAGAACAAGGCAAGGAGTGGTATGAGATACAATGGAGGTGTAGGCAAGGACTAGACCACAGTAGATCATGAGCCCCTGAAGGCCCAACACACACGGGAATCAGAAGTGGCACCTCCCACTACATCATTGTCAGAGTTCTTCCGTTCTTTAGAAGGGTTCTCAGGACAGTATAAGGTTGAACTATGGCAGTTTGCCTAGGGCAGGGAGCATAGAAAACTGTTTACTCCTGAACTTATGAGGTCAGTGGTAAGTCTTTGGAAGTGGTTTGAGTTTGGGTTAAAATTCTCAAGAATGGAAGATTCCAGAAATGTCCATTTGACCTGGACTGTCTCTCTCCTTCCCCAGTGAAGCACAAAAGCTGGTCAGACAAATAAGCATGTGTAGTGAGTCTCTAGATCTTTGAAGAAGTCCAGAAGAAAACCCTTGCTTCATGGAAGCTGTGTGTGAAGGCCTGGCCTTAGTCTACCCATCTCAGTTAAAAGCCACCAAGCCTCCTCTGGGTTTAGGCCATAGTTAGTGGAAAGCCAGGGGTCTGCACTTATAGACCAGCAAGGGTGTTATGTTTAGGTGCTTCATAGACCCATGACCCATGACTTGTAGCCTTGTATTCCAAGAAGTTCAGCATCCCCACAGCTCAGCCAACTTTGGACATAAATGTCCCAAAATCAGCAAATAAATGCTATACTGTGGCCAAGGCAACAGCAGCTACTTTTGAGAATATAATGGGGTAAAGAAGGGACACAGAATGCTTTGCTAAATTCTCTTTCTACAGGAAACTGGAATAAAAGTGAGTTAAAAATCCAACAGTGGAATTT
>NW_020175731.1:4972371-4975793 GCF_003031525.2 Neophocaena asiaeorientalis asiaeorientalis
CCAAAATTTTTTTTTAACATATCCACCTAAAATGTTTGGGGGGCTTCCCTGGTGGCGCAGTGATTGAGAGTCCGACTGCCGATGCAGGGGACATGGGTTCGTGTCCCAGTCCGGGAAGATCCCACATGCCGCGGAGCGACTGGGGCCGTGAACCATGGCCACTGAGCCTGCACATCCGGAGGCTGTGCTCCACAATGGGAGAGGCCACAACAGTGAGAGGCCCGCGTACTGCAAAAAATAAATAAATAAATAAATAAATAAAATGTTTGGATAATTGAGGAGAAACATCATTTATTATCTGAATTATCTGAAATGCTCCACTTCAGTGGACTGTATAGACACAATTCTGAATGAATTTATCCAAGAAATGCTGCTTTGAGAAAAAAGATTGACATTGGAAGGGAGGGATGGGCCTCCTCAATAAAGTCCAAGATTGTTTTTAAAGAAGATTCAGAAAAATCAAAAGGAAAAAATAAAATAAAAATTAAAAAAAAATCAAAAGGAAAGGAAGGGGTGATATGAAATGCTTTTAACTTTACTGTCATTCTTGAGTACTTACAGATCCCCCCCCCATCTCCATGAAGTAGAAACACGCTCCTTCAAATTCAAATCAGACTACCTGAATGATCACATTTAAATCCTATTTAATCTGGAAAAATGTGAGCAATGCATCTGCCAGAACATCAATAATGAATTTGGTCACTTGGGCCTGGAGAAGGAAAGTCATCCAAAATTGAACAAGGATGGAGTCTTTGAAGGTGGCCATGATGGAGCTAGTCACAGTGTGTTAATAATCTTAGAAGCATTTCTCTAGAAGAAGCCAAGGCACAAATGGATTTGAATTTTCAGAGAACAGATGATCCAAATGAGTGACATCAGCCCAAAGATTAAGGATTAAAGCCAGTATGTTAACCATTCTTCTCCTCGTTTTCAGTGTCCTGGGTCATTCAACTATCCCAACATTTAAGTAAAATTTCAAAGCATCGAGAACATACATCATATATGGACAGCTGCCCAGGCACTGGGGAGGTATCATGCTAGTCCAAATTATCTGGTTTTCCTGTATCTCTTCCATATTTAAACTACCCAAGTAGTATACTCACCCATGCACAGACATACACACCAGACAATACTATTATAATTCTTTTGAAGCATGTTAATGGATTATACCAAAGTATAACACTATTTTTTGTCACCCAAAGTCTATAGGGACAGTCAGATTAGCCCTTCGGGTGCCTGGCAGCTCCACAATTCTCCCCGTACCAAATCTCAATACTAATAATATTAACATACTAAATAATATTAACTGACCTTCTAATTGTCTCCTGTGGTTAAGATTCTCCAACCATACTGGAAGTTCCTGGAAAACAGAGACTGGAGTTCTACCTTTGTTTGTTTCCTCTATAGCAAAGTATTGGTAATGGAATGGGATTGATGAAAATTACATGTGAATTGACTGGTGCACATACAAACATGTTTGTTTGTGACATGAACCGACATGCTGTTTATGATATGGTCCAACCAGACAAATTAATTAGAAAAGACAAAGGGTTTAACAATGGCTTTTGTAATTAAGGAGTTGGCATTTTGAGGGTAATTATATATCCTCAGTGAAGAAGAGACTTGGCCGGGGTCACTGTAGCTCTGAGCCCTAATATAGCTCATGCCATACTCCTAGATCATTACAGAAAGACCTACAGCTCAGAGCTCAACTTCTAAGAAGTGAGTACAGGGGCCCTCTCTGTTCTAAGGAGTTGATTAATATTTTCTATCTGCCAGTTTGGGCACATTTTACTATGAGAACACAAGTTCTGAAATCCCAACAGAGTCCCAAAAGATCACCAAGCTAATCGACAAAGCAGATCTGGCTTTTATATATATAAGGGGATACATCCCGGGGAGCTTTGCAAAACTTTAGTATATGGAGTAAGCAGCTCTGTTGATTCCAAAGAGGCCAAGGGAAACAAATGAGGCTTTATTGGGGGTTATATAAAATGAGACCATGTCAGAAACATAAATCACTAGGGGGAACATTTCAAATACAAGGTAAACCATAGCTAAATGTTCTCTGTCTGGACGATTTGCCCTCCAGGAGATCTGAATTTGCCCCAGGTCAAAGAAAGACCAAGGTCAGAGACAGGACCTGGAATAGAACCCTTCATTCCCAATTTGCAGGCTATAGCTCGAAGCCCAGGCTAAGGATTACATCCAAGGCTAAAACAAGCATTGTATCAGAAATCTGCACATCTTTAGTAAAATGAAACAAGGTCATTGAAATCATAGAAATCCCATCTTCAAACAACTGATTTATGGGATGTGATGATTTGGAGGGGTGAAAAATGAGACAATATCATGTATGTGACATGTATGACACCTTCTGAAGTGTCTCTTGGGGGAATTCCTAGGATTAGGCAAGCCACTGTGGGTATGGTAGAAACCACAGCTTAAGATACTCCTTGGGAGACTTAAGCCAGGCAGATCCTCATGCTGATATAAAGCATGAACACTGAGATGTTCATGCTTAATGCTGTGACAAGACATCTTATAGATATTGCCCAAAGCTGGAAATGAGAAATGCTACCGAAAAATAAGTAGAATTTTTAAAAGGACTTTGGAAATTGCCCACATCAAATAAGCCTTGCTGGTCTTGACAGAGCCTATCTGTATCTGATGGCTCTGTGGGTTATTCAGAAGAATCTGTCTTTTTAACAGCCACCTTGCTGAAGAGGAGAAGAAAGGGGGACAGACCCCCTGCCTTTACAAAGAAAGGGATCTTAGCAATAATGGAAGTAGGAAAGACAAAACAGTCTGATGAAATCGAAAGGAGATGATGGGAGACCCTTTCCAGATTGAAGACAACTTTCCTCTTTAATCTACAGATTACCTATAAAAGCTAGATCAATAGTATCTAGCATAAATATGTATCTAGATAAATAGTATCTGATATCTAGATAAATTGTATCCAGGATTTCACTTTTTTAAAATGTTATATAAATATTATCATGCTACATGTATCATTCTAAAATTTCTTTTTTTTTTCACACCCGCACCCCAACCTCTGCCGCTTTCCCCCCTTGGTGTCCATACATTTGTTCTCTACATCTGTGTCTCAACTTCTGCCCTGCAAACTGGTTCATCTGTACCATTTTTCTAGGTTCCACATATATGCATTAATGTACGATATTTGTTTTTCTCTTTCCGACTTACTTCACTCTGTATGACAGTCTCTAGATCCATCCACGTCTCAACAAATAACCCAATTTCATTCCTTTTTACAGCTGAGTAATATTCCATTGTATATATGTACCACATATTCTTTATCCATTTGTCTGTCGATGGGCATTTAAGTTGCTTCCATGACCTGGCTATTGTAAACAGTGCTGCAATGAACATTGGAGTGCATGTATCTTTTTTTTTTTTTT
>NW_020175731.1:4977349-4982193 GCF_003031525.2 Neophocaena asiaeorientalis asiaeorientalis
GTGTATGGTGTTAGGGAGTGTTCTAATTTCATTCTTTTACATGTAGCTGTCCAGTTTTCCCAGCACCACTTATTGAAGGCACTGTCTTTCCTCCACTGTATATCCTTGCCTCCTTTGTCATAGATTAGTTGACCATAGGTGCGTGGGTTTATCTCTGGGCTTTCTATCTTGTTCCATTGATCTATATTTCTGTTTTTGTGCCAATACCAGACTGTCTTGATTACTGTAGCTTTGTAGTATAGTCTGAAGTCAGGGAGTCTGATTCCTCCAGCTTTGCTTTTTTTCCTTCAAGACTGCTTTGGCTACTGGGGGTCTTTTTTGTCTCCATACAAATTTTAAGATTTTTTGTTCTAGTTCCATAAAAAATGCCATTGGTAATTTGATAGGGATTGCATTGAATCTGTAGATTGCTTTGGGTAGTATAGTCATTTTCACAATATTGATTCTTCCAATCCAAGAACATGATATATCTCTCCATCTGCTGGTATCATTTTTAATTTCTTTCATCAGTGTCTAATAGTTTTCTGCATATAGGTCTTTTGTCTCCCTAGGTAGGTTTATTCCTAGGTATTTTATTCTTTTTGTTGCAATGGTAAATGGGAGTGTTTCCTTAATTTCTCTTTCAGATTTTTCATCATTAGTATATAGGAATGCAAGAGATATCTGTGCATTAATTTTGTATCCTGCAACTTTTCCAAATTCATTTTTTCACTCAATATCACATTTCTGCACACTAACCTATTATTTTAACCGTTGTATAACATTTCATCTTATGAAGAGAACATAGTTTATTTATTCATTATCCTACAGATGTACATTAATCTGCTTCCAAATTTTGCTAATATCAAACAATGCTGCAATAAACATTCTTGTTCATGTGTCCTTATGCACCTGTAGAGAGATACCCTAGGGTATATCCCTAGAAGCAGAGTTGCTGGGTCATGGAGTTCGCACATTTTCAAGCTTACAGGGTATTTGCCAAATTACTCTCAAATGACCTTCTTATCCTTACTCTGTTTAGTCCACACACTCTCCCAGAGCACAAGAAAAGCACACCACAAGAAAAGTAACAGGATTTTGCAAAAAGAGAGTCAGCACACTAGTGTTCTAAGCTCTGTGGCCTTAAGATAGTCACTGAAAATTTCTGAGTCTTAGTTTCCTCAACTAGAAAAAAGGAATGATAATTTTTTTTACCTTATTCTCTGGGCTTTGGTGAACAAATAAAATTGTGAGAGTAAATGAGCTTTGTAAACTAGGAAGTGCTGGATCGTGTTAATTATTTTTGTTAATAATCACATACACATAAATCAGTCACCTTCACTCATTACATATCTGAGTCTCTACTATGTAAACAGCCAACAGATGAAGACTTAGCTCCTACTCAAAGAAAAGTAAGGTTAGTATACATTTAATTTTTTTTTCGAATTCTTAAGTACCATGGTGCTAAGTACTTTATAGGCAATTCCTGGTAATTTATGATTCTAAAATGAATTTGTCAATTGGTTATTTGAAATTTAAAACAAAATTTTCAAAAGGACACTAAGATCAAGCGATCTGAGTTCAAACTTGCCTATAAATTAAGTGTAAGGGAACAAACATATACGGAGTATCAGCTGTATATAACAGAAGTTGTGCTAAATAGTTTTGTATACATTATGTAATACACTCTCCTTAACAACCTTGGGATATAAAGTTTTAATAATCTCATCTCACAAATAGGCAGCTTGAGGTACTGAGAAGTTAACTAATCTGCCTGAAGTCACACAATTAGAAAAGAGTGGAGTCAGGATTTGAACCCAGGACTGGTGCTACATGCTCTTTTTACTACTTTACATGTATACACAGTCTAGTCATGACTTATAACACTGAGTCTATAGAAAAGTGAATGCCAATAAATGGCAAGAAAAGGTGGTGGTAGCTCAGAGAATGTGTGTGCCCCTGGCCAGAGCCACTTCAATCTCCCACTAACTCGTAAGCAATAAATGTGACAACTCTAGTATTAGTTGTCTTTCCAACAATGCCCCAAGAAAGCATTAAAAAGAGAAGGGACTATAAAGAGAAAACATTTCCCTGGGATTGGAGACAGAACTGTTTCCCAATCCTGTCACAGCAGAGTAACCATTCTTGTAATGACTAACATCTGTGTTGTTCTCTATAGCTTATAAGCAGACGTATCTGTAAAATGTAGAAAGATGAAAGGGAATCTTGATGTTTGATGGTTTGGACCTTAGAGGCTGTTTTCCCATCCTTTTTTTCCCTTCCAAGTAAGATACTGAAAAATCAGAGTATGTCTGCACGATATAAATTACTACAAACCGGAAGTTATGAGAGAATTATTGAAATCATACATGAAATTAAATAAATCCCTTCAAGGACAAAGTCCCTTCCTACCAAACTCCACTAGGTTGTGCTGATTTCAGAATTATTTTAAATGGAATTTTATTTGAAGCAGTGATAACCAATTAGAACAAGTAAAAGGAAGAAAGTTCTCATTCACCATAGGAAAAAAAATGTATAAGCTACCCATGAATAAACACAGAAACAAAAAGAAAAGTATACACCAAATCACACCTATGAACATACTTTGTTTTTTTTTGGTTTGTTTGTTTAATAGATCTTTATTGGAGTATAATTGTTTCACAATACCGTGCTAGTTCCTGTTGTACAGCAAAGTGAATCAGCCATATGCATACAC
Organism: Neophocaena asiaeorientalis asiaeorientalis; assembly: GCF_003031525.2. Classification (NCBI taxonomy): domain Eukaryota; kingdom Metazoa; phylum Chordata; class Mammalia; order Artiodactyla; family Phocoenidae; genus Neophocaena; species Neophocaena asiaeorientalis. The sequence continues at coordinate 4,980,045 of NW_020175731.1, forward strand.
ACGTCCCCATATCCCCTCCCTCTTGAGCCTCCCTCCCATCCTCACTATCCCACCCCTCTAGGTCATCGCAAAGCACCGAGCTGATCTCCCTGTGCTATGCTGCTGCTTCCCACTAGCTAACTATTTTACATTCGGTAGTGTATATATGTCAATGCTACTCTCACTTCGCCCCAGCTTCCCCCTCCTACCCCGTGTGCTCAAGACCATTCTCCATGTCTACATCTTTATTCCTGCCCTGCAACTAGGTTCATCAGTACCATTTTTTTTTAAGACTCCATATACACGCGTTGACATATGATATTTTTCTCTTTCTGACTTACTTCACTCTGTATGACAGACTCTAGGTCCATCGACCTCACTACAAACAACTCAATTTCGTTTCTTTTTATGGCTGAGCAATATTCCATTGTATATATGTGACACATATCCTTTATCCATTCATCTGTCGATGGACACTTAGGTTGGTTCCATGTCCTGGCTATTGTAAATAATGCTGCAATGAACATTGTGGTACATGTCTCTTTTTGAATTATGGTTTTCTCAGGGTATATGCCCAGTAGTGGGATTGCTGGGTCATATGGTAGTTCTATTTTTAGTTTTTTAAGGAACCTCCATACTGTTTTCCATAGCGGTTGTATCAATTTACATTCCCACCAACAGTGCAGGAGGGTTCCCTTTTCACCACACCCTTTCCAGCATTTATTGTTTCTAGATTTTTTGAAAATAGCTATTCTGACTGGTGAGAGGTGATACCTTATTGTAGTTTTGATTTGCATTTCTCTAATAATCAGAGATGTTGAGCATCTTTTCATGTGCCTCTTGGCCATCTGTATGTCTTCCTTGGTGAAATGTCTATTTAGGGCTTCCACTATTTTTTAGCTGGATTGTTTGTTTTTTTGATATTAAGCTCCATGAGCTGTCTGTATATTCTGGAGATTAATCCTTTGTCTGTTGTTTCATTTGCAAATATTTTGTCCCAGCCTAAGGGTCGTCTTTTTGTCTTGTTTATGGTTTCCTTTGCTGTGCAAAAGCTTTTAAGTTTAACTAAGTCCCATTTGTTATTCTTCTTTTTATTTCCGTTACTCTAGGAGATGGGTCAAAAAAGATCTTGCTGTGGTTTATGTCAAAGAGTGTTTTTCCTATGTTTTCCTCTCAGAGTTTTATAGTGTCTGGTGTTACAATTAAGTCTTTAATACATTTGGAGTTTAGTTTTGTGTATGGTGTTAGGGAGTGTTCTAATTTCATTCTTTTACATGTAGTGGTCCAGTTTTCCCAGCACCACTTATTGAAGAGGCTGTCTTTTCTCCATTGTATGTTCTTGCCTCCTTTGTCATAAATTAGGTGCCCATATGTGTGTGGGTTTTCCTCTGGGAATTCTATCCTGTACCATTGATCTATATTTCTGTTTTTGTACTAATACCATACTGTCTTGATTACTGTAGCTTTGTGGTATAATTTAAAGTTGGGGAGCTTATTCCTCCAACTCCATTTATCTTTCTCAAGATTGCTTTGGCTATTTGGGGTCTTTTGTGTTTCCATACAAATTGGGAAATTTTTTGTTCTAGTTCTGTGAAAAATGCCATTGGTAGTTTGATAGGGATTGCATTGAATCTGTGGTTTGCTTTGGGTAATATAGTCATTTTCACAATGCTGATTCTTCCAATCCAAGAACATGATATATTTCTCCATCTGTTTATGTTGTCTGTGACTTCTTTCATCAATGTTTTATAGGTTTCTGAGTACAAGTCTTTTGCCTCCTGAGGCAGGTTTATTCCTAGGTATTTTATTCTTTTTGTTGCAATGGTAAATGGGAGTGTTTCCTTAATTTCTCTTTCTGATTGTTCATTGCTGGTGTGTAGGAATGCAAGAGATTTCTGTGCATTACTTTTGTATCCTATAACCTTACCAAATTCATTTATTAGTTCTAGTAATTTTCTGGTGGCATCTTTAGGATTTTCTATGTATAGTGTCATCATCAGCAAAGAGTGACAGTTTTACTTCTTCTTTTCCAATTTGTATTCTTTTATTTCTTTTTCTTCTCCGATTGCTGTGGCTAGGACTTCCAAAACTATGTTGAATAAGAGTGGCAAGAGTGCACATCCTTGTCTTGTTCCCAATCTTAGTGGAAATGCTTTCAGTTTTTTTTTTT
>NW_020175731.1:4982563-5034323 GCF_003031525.2 Neophocaena asiaeorientalis asiaeorientalis
GAAATTTTTTTAGTTTTTTTTTTTTTTTTTTTTTTTTTTGCGGTACACGGGCCTCTCACCATCGCAGCCTATCTCGTTGTGGAGCACAGGCTCCGGACGCACAGACCCAGCGGCTATGGCTCATGGGCCCAGCCACTCCACGGCATGTGGGATCCCCCCAGACTGGGGCACAAACCCACGTCCTCTGCATCGGCAGGCGGACTCCCAACCACTGCACCACCAGGGAAGCCCATGCTTTCAGTTTTTCACCATTGAGTATCATGCTTGCTGTGGGTTTGTCATATATGGCCTTTATTATGTTGAGATAATTTCCCTCTATGCCCATTTTCTGGACAGTTTTATCATAAATGGGTGATGAATTTTGTCAAATGCTTTTTGTGCACCTATTGAGATGATCATATGGTTTTTTCCCTTAATTTGTTAATGTGGTGTATCACATTGATTGATTTGCATATATTGAAGAATCCTTGCATCCCTGGGATAAATCCCACTTGATTATGGTATATGATCTTTTTAATGTGCTCTTGGATTCTGTTTGCTAGTAGTTCAGGATTTTGCATCTATGCTCATCAGCGATATTGGCCTGTAGTTTTCTTTTTTTGTGACATCTTTTTCTGGTTTTGTTATCAGGGTGATGGTGACTTCATAGAATGAATTTGGGAGTGTTTCTCCCTCTGCAAGTTTTTGGAAGAGTTTGAGAAGGGTCAGTGTTAGCTCTTCTCTAAATGGTTGATAGAATTCGCCTGTGAAGCCATCTGGTCCTGGACTTTTGTTTGTTGAAAGATTTTGTAATTACGGTTTCAATTTCATTACTTGTGATAGGTCTGTTTATATTTTCTAATTCTTCCTGGTTCAGTCTTGGAAAATTGTACCTTTCCAAGAATTTGTCCATTTCTTCATGGTTGTCCATTCTGTTGGCATATAGTTGTTTGTAGTGTTCTCTTATAATCCTATGTATTTCTGCAGTGTCAGTTATGATTTGTCCTCTTTCATTTCTAATTTTATTGATGTGTGTCCTCTCCCTTTTCTTCTTGATGAGTCTGGATAAGGGTTTATCAATTTTGTTTATCTTCTCAAAGAACCAGCTTTTAGTTTTATTGATCTTTGCTACTGTTTTCTTTGTTTCCATTTCATCTATTTCTGCTCTGATCTTTATGATTTCTTCCTTCTACTGACTTTGGGTTCTCTTTGTTCTTCTTTCTCTAGTTGTTTTAAGTGTAGAGTTAGATTGTTTATTTGAGATTTTTCTTGTTTCTTGAGGTGAGACTGAATTGCTCTAAACTTCCCTCTTAGAACTGCTTTTGCTGCGTCCCATAGGTTTTGGGTCATCGTGTTTTCATTGTCATTTGTTTCTATGTATTTTTTCAATTTCTTCTTTGATTTCTTCAGTGATCTCTTGGTTATTTAGTAGTGCACTGTTTAGCCTCCATGTGTTTATGTTTTTTACAGTTTGTTTCCTGTGATTGATTTCCAATCTCATAGCATTGTGGTCAAAAAAGATGCTTGATATGATTTCAATTTTCTTAAATTTACTGAGGCTTGATTTGTGACCCAAGATGTGATCTATCCTGGAGAATGTTCCCTGTGCACTTGAGAAGAAAGTGTATTCTGCCACTTTTGGGTGGAAAGTTCTATAAATATCAATTAAATCTATCTGGTCTATTGTGTCATTTAAAGCTTGTGTTTCCTTATTTATTTTCTGTTTGGATGATCTGTCCATCGGTGTAAGCAGGGTGTTAAAGTCCCCTACTCTTATTGTGTTAGTGTCGATTTCTCCTTTCATGGTTGTTAGTATTTGCCCTATGCATTGATGTGTTCCTATGTTGATTGCATAAACATTTATAATTATTATATCTTTGTGTGTGTGTGTGGTACACGGGCCTCTCACTGTTGTGGCCTCTCCTGTTGTGGAGCACAGGCTCTGGATGCGCAGGCTCGGCGGCCATGGCTCACGGGCCCAGCCGCTCTGCGGCATGTGGGATCTTGCTGGACCAGGACACAAACCCATGTCCCCTGCATCTACAGACGGACTCTCAACCACTGCACCACCAGAGAAGCCTTATAATTGTTATATTTTGTTCTTGGATTGATCCTTTGATCATTATATAGTGTCCCTCCTTATCTCTTCTAACAGTCTTTATTTTAAAGTCTATTTTATCTGATACGAGTATTGCTACTCCAGCTTTCTTTTGATTTCCATTACATGGAATATCTTTTTCTATCCCTTCACTTTTAGTCTGTATGTCTGAAGTCGGTCTCTTGTAGACAGCATATATATGGGTCTTGTTTTTGTATCCATTCAGCCAGTCTGTGTCTTTTGGTTGGGGCATTTAATCCATTTACATTCAAGGTTATTATCAACATGTATGTTCCTATTACCAATTTTCTTAATTGTTCTAGGTTTGTTTTTGTGGGTCTTTTTCTCCTTTTGTGTTTCCCACCTGGAGAAGTTTCTTTAGCATTTGTTGTAAAGTTGGTTTGGTGGGGCTGAATTCTGGATAGTTGGATAGGAGACGAGTATAAACCTATCCCGATTGCACCAAAGGTGAGGGACATGCGAGAGAGATGAAGCTTAAAGGTTTGGGGCACTAAATCAAATATCAGTGGGGATCCTAGCTTTTTCCCTATCATCTTCACAACAGGACTTGGTGACTGACTGGATATTAAGGAAAAGAGAGAGCCAATACTTCAGGATAATTCCCAAGTTTCTAGTGTGAATGACTGGGAAGTTGAGGAAGGTGATGTTTTTTGAAGGAGGGGCAGATTTGGCTGGAAAGAGGATTATTTATGTTACATACACAATACTATTCTTGCATCCAGGTAAAAATTTCTAGTAGGAAGATATTTGTATAATCGAGAGCTGTGGACTGACTGCATAGATTTCAGAATCACCAGTGTATGGGTAATAACAGAAACCAGTGTCATGGGTGGGATCAATTTAAATAGAATAAGAGAGAAGGTGGCTGATGAATAATCCTAAGAAAACTGCTAAAGGGTCAAGTAGAGAAGGAGGAACAGGGAAAATGGACAAAGACGTAGCTAGAGAGGTATGAAAACTATCAGAAGAATATAATCATGGGAGCCAAAGAAAGAGACTGCTTCAAGAAAGAAGGAATAGCCCACAGAGATAAATGCCTATTCGGAGGGTAAGCAAAATAAGTATTTAAATCAACCCTCTTGATTCTGGAATTAAGTTGACTACCAGCCTAGATTCTCAGTGTTATTCTGAGTTGTTTCTAAATCCTTTAATTTATATGTATTTTTGTGGGAAATCAAGAAATTCTGCAGTGGAAGCTGTTCTCCAGCTGACTTTCAAAACAGAAGTCTACACTAGAACTGGGTTTTTTGTTTTGTTTTGTTTTTAGTATTCTTGCAATCCTTCTTTTTTGGTCAAGGACCATTTGGTTGCAAATAATAGTATCCTATTCAAATTAGGGTAAGCCAAAAGTGGAATGTTTTTAAAATAATACAAGTGTAATTCATAGAACCCAAAGTCAGGAAGTCTAGTGAGGCCTCATGGGGGACTGGAATGAGGAACTGGAAAGTTGTCAGGGACCAAGATAGCCACTTTCTCTCTGTGTCTATCTCTCTCCAGACTCTGTGGTCTCCTGTCTCTGCTTTTCTTTGTTCATCTTCTTAATTCACTCCTCTCTGCAGTCCAGAGCTCTATTTCTCTGTGAACAGGAAAGAAAAGTGACCCACAAGGCAATTCTTCCTACCCTCTCTCTTTCAGCACAGTCTGAGCCTACGTATCATTCCTGGATCCCTATTCCAATTTTCTAGGAGAAAGGAATTGATTGGCCAAGTTTGGGTCATGTGTCCATTCCTAGTCCAATCAGCTGTGAGAGGATCAAATCCTGTGTTCTTTCTCCATTCTGAGAATGGAGAGTAGGAGAGCCCACTCTGAGAAAGAGGAATGGGCAGGTAAATTAACTAAACGGCTGCATCTTCCTCATGTCACCCAGTTCCCTTTTCTGCTGAACTTATTGTCTTCACATTTCATCTTGTCTTTTCATTTCAGAATGGTCTCTTCTCATGATTCTCTGCTCTTATCTTTAAAAAGCCAGTGTTTATTTGTATCTTGTTAAAAATTATTCTGGTTACCATTAAAAAATAATTTTTGAAGATAATGATATTTATCTTCCAGCCCTCAGAACTGTGTTCCTTTTTTCCACCATGAACTTTCATAGGCCTAGAGGATTCCTCTTTTACACAGTATAGTTTCATACTCTTCAGAGGTTTTTCTTTTCTTCTCTTGAAAAGAGGACAGATCTATAACCGATGTTTGCTAATAATAGGATATGTGGCTTGCACTTGTGTCTACTCATGAAGGCTTGGAAGAGACCCCCTATCAAAATATTCTGAGTGGAGCACAAATTGATATGAACAAGTTCTTGCCCAAACACCATTGTCTACCAGGCTTTCTTCTGGTGTAGTTGTAATGAACTGAGATGAATTTCTCCACCGTGGTGCCTTTCCCACTTATTCTCTAAACTAGTCAAGGGCAAAAAAATGTATAGTCCTCAACATACAAAGTTCCAGAAGATCGGAATCCTTAAGATACTTTTATCTTTAATTTGTCAGAGCTTCATAGAGTATGTAGTAGATGTTCAATAAAGGTTTTAATTTGACTCTTTCTAAAATGCCAATTTGATCATGTCATTTACCTGCCTGCCTATAATCCTTTAATGTGTCCCTGAATGCAGAGAGAATTAGAGTTTCTCAGTTTGGAATTCCCAGACCTTAAAAAATTGACCCCTACTTCTCCCACTCATAGGAGAGAAGCTTTAACTATATCCTCATAGACATCCTGACGGGTCATATAAATCTACCTGCAGTCCCACCATATACAATGCACTCTTACTCTTCCATGTCTGTATTACCTGCATCATTCCCTCTGCCTCAAATCTTTTTCCCTTCCTCCTTCTGTCTGCATGATAAAACCTCACTGAGCCTGGCAGTCTCAGGTCCATCACAACCTCCAACATCTGGGGCAACTGTCAGAGTTAAATTCCCATCCTCTCTTCCCCTATAGCACCTGCATCTATGCTTCTATTAATGCACCTAATGCACCTTGTTGGAATCACTTTTTTATTTTTTACTTGTCTGTTTCCTAACTAGACTGGGAGCTTTGTGGAGACGGAGACCACATATTTTCATCTTGGTATATCTAGCTTCTACTTGGAACCAAGTAAGAATTCCATAAATGCTTGATGAACAAATCCATTAGTGTCTAGGTATTAAGCTTGAAGATATAAAGACAGGAGTACTTAGGTTGGTAAAACAACCCAAAGTCATTAGTTAAATGTTAATTAATCCACTAGTTAACTGTTCAGTATAACATGATCAACTAATTTCCAGGAAGCTTGAGGAGTTATAGAGCCTCTTAATCTTAATTCACAATAACACATCTGGATCCATGCATACCAGTCAGCTGTAAATTATTTGGTCAGAGACAGGGAGGTAATTAAATGTGTGTGTACTGGCAAAGCTCCTCAGCCTTCTCTTTGTCACATACAACAAGAGAAAAATGGATTTTTCCAGTAGCTCATGAGGGAAACACTAATAAATACCCTCTTCTTTTGAATAACATTTTAAAGCTTACAAAGCGCTCTCACATCCCATGTAATCCTTAACACAATCCTGTGAGTTAGAGTATCATAAACCTACTTGATAGAGGTGGACACTTTTAAGGCTCAAGAGGTAAAATGATCACTCTGCCAAAAGGCCATGAAAGTAGTACTCAAGCTCAAATCTTCAACTGCTATGTTGAAATCAGGGGCTCATTTCACTTAATCAGTTAGCAGAGAAACCCAAGAAACAAACACATTCAACAACTTGGTTCCCAGAAAACTACGTTATCAATAACAATTTATTGGTTTACACTATATATGCTATTCAGAGGGTTTCAAATCCTGTCATTTGCTTCATACAACAGCCCTGAAGGTAGATGGACAAATGCCCTTATGCTTGTTTAGTTGACAAGAAGTTTGAGGTTCAATGAGTCTAGGTGACTTTCCACAGCTTTTTTCAAAATTAGTCAGTGAGAGACTTGATTCCTGATTCTTTGCTCTATCCATCCCCCTTGTTAACCAATATCTTCATATAATTGAAAGGCTCAACAGTTATCAGAGAGTTAATCCACTCTTGAGAAATCAGGAAAGATAAATAGAAATAATTAGCTCATGTCTAGACAGCTCTAGACTTGTCTCAATAGCAGCAATGTCCTATGATGCTATCCCTTTTGTCCTGATTCCTCAAGGGAGTGTCCAAAACAGATCTGTCATACTCCCTGTGATGCTTGATTTATAGCAGCTTAATGCTGAGTATGAGATGCATTTCTAGTTGAATAGGAAGTCTTATACTATTAGTCTAGGGTGAATTTAAACAGACATCTTTTAGGGGATATATTTTGAGCTCAATGAATTCATACACTTCCCTTAGTTGAACTTTAAGCCTGGAATTTGTGTATTTCTTCCCTTCTATCTGAGCACACACACGCCCTCCAAGTTGCATGCTCACTTCTGTACTTGCGCACACAGACCACAAATAAATACACACACGACTTTGCATAATCATCCCTTGTACACACAAACTTTACATTTACACACACACACACACACATACACACACACACACACATCTTTTTATTATACTCCCCTTCCCCAACAGGGAAGGCACATATGGACACTTAAGACATATCCATGTCCCTCCGGATGTCTCTTCTGCTCCTTCCTACCGCACACCCCTTTAATTAACTATACACATACACTTTTACTCACACACAAAATGTCAAGTTTCATTTGCTTCATACAACAGCCCTGAAAGTAGATGGGACAAATGCCCTTATGCTTGTTTAGTTGACAATGATCAAGTTTCACAATGATCAAGGGTCACGTGAACTGTCAGGTTCTGAATGTGCATGGTAAATTCTTTGAACTTCACCCTAGGGACTGAGATTGCTCCTCAGGCCAGAGAGGAGGGAGGATTTTTAGACCCCAGAGCAGGGAGAATAGGGCAGCACAGTCGGAATGTAAGATGGGAGATTCTCGTATTAATAAAGTCAAAGGCCGGAAAATTGTCCAATCAAGAGCACCCATTCATAAATATCTCCCTGACTCAGATAACACAATACTTTAGAAAATTTCCCTGACAAGCTTAGCTTGGACATTCTTAGGGTTCTCTTCCATCTAAGAAAATGTCTACATGGAGTAGAGACCATTGAACATTGGAGACAGACCTCAATTTAAAGCCTAGACCTATCTCTTAAACTCTCTGGGCTTCAGTTTCCTCATGTATAAAAATGAAATGATAATACCACTTAGTTTTGAAGTGAGAATTAAATAAAGTGTGACAACTCATAAAAAGTACCTACCACAGTCTCTGACACATAGTAGGCACTCAATTAATGATAGGATGAGTGTTATACTCTATAAACACATGAGATGTTACACAAAGCCGAGTTGTCTAAGGGCATGTATGGGGTGCTTTTACAGAGAAATGGCATTTCAGCTGAATTCCTCATTGCAACATTTTTTAAAGATGAGAGGAAAAAACAAAAATTGGATTCTTGATAAAAAAAATTAGTCAAAGATTTCAGAATTCTTTGCATGGGGCTTTGATTTCCAAATAGCTAGAAAAAAAGATTTTTGCTTTGCCAAAGAAATTGAACTTAACCATGTAAGTTTTGGTAGAAGAAAAAACAACAACCCAGATTTCCCAGCAGAGCTGACAAATAGGATCCAAGAATCTGGAGGTGTCAGTGCTTTTCTAAAAAGGTAGCAACCTGGAGTTAGGTGAGACTAGAAAGAGTATTCACAAGGCAAATATTGCCTGTAGAAAAATAAGAAAGGATGTTTCAAAGATCAACTGATAACTTGAACGATCTGCACCTCAGACCACCAGACAGTGAGGTTCCCCCTATGATAGAGTAAAACTAAATTAGACTTGAAGTCAGATGTTTGGAAACCTTAGGTAAGCCTTAGTTTCCCCATCTATAAAATAAAAACCTGGGGTTGATATTTGTATTCATCTAGTGTCTTGGTATAAGGATTAAATGAGATATTGCACATAATGTGCTTAGAACAAGGTTTAGAATAGCTAGTGGTGGTAGTTATTATTTTTACCCAACTCATAGGTTTATTGTAAAGGTGAAATAAATACATTATAAAATATTATTTTTAGTTTTATAAAGCATGCTTAATATCAGTTAGGTGTATTTTGAGTCGGGGAGGGGATCCTAATCCGTATGTTCACTTTCATCCAAATTGGACCTCCATAAAATTTTTTATTTTTATTTTTTACATCTGAAAACTTGGAATGTGGGCAGGCTCCTCCTTCTACTCTCTACTCCCCTGCTTTCATAATCACCCAGCTCTACTGTGCTTCATTAAAGAGAACTACTCCCACCCCACCTCCACAAAATGTCAAAATGAAACATGGTTTTACCCAGAAACTGCTTACCAGCAATATTTGTAAAACATTTTTGCTCATCTGTCAGACTTTTTGGCCAAAATGGCCATCCTACAAAGCTGTACTAAAGTATGAAATAAGCCTTTCCATAAAACATTTAATAAAGTTGTAAAAGTTACATAGCTCATAATAAGCAACCATATAAAAGCATGTAGCCCAGCTCTCCGTCATTAACTTTCCTTAAGGCTTGGAGGAAAAAACTCAAGCCATTCTTTCAAACTGCCCAACTTACAGTGTGGAATTGAATCAAGGGTATTGTTCCCAGGATTCTCTCTACTTTGATGCCAAAGGGATTTCACAATTGTTTTGCTGAATTGAATCTGAGATGATCAGATTCTGATCACTGAGGTAAAATTAACTTGCAGAGACTTACTCAATCTCTTGGAATTCCTGTGTTAGGTTTGAGAAAAGAGTGGAATTCTTTTGCTTATTTCTCTAAATGTGATGTTAAGCAAGAAATGGGTATTGGTTTTGGCTGCGCAGCATCCAGTTCTCCTTCCTAACAATGTCCTCTTTCCTTTCAGGGAGATTCCATTATATGGATTATTGGAGGATTGGGGTGTCCCAAAAAAACAGGTGCCACCTTTCCCCAGACAAGGATGAAGCATGTGACCAAGCTAATCAGATCATGCCTCCCAGGATCTACTACCATGAATCTGATCAGAACGAAAGCAACAGGAAGCAGATAGGAAATAAAAAGTTGGTGCCCACTGGTTGTCTCATTGAACAGTGACATCTTGATGGGTCTGTTCAGTGGTTTCTGCTGCTCAACCCCACAGGCTTGTTCAGATCCCTCTACTCCTCAGCATCCAATGTCTGGCAATCTCTTTGATTTTGTAAGTACCTTGTATCTCTCTAATAAATTCCTTTTCTTCTCAAGTTGTCTATGGTTGTTTATGCCAAAGGATCCTAATTGCCACAGAGTATCAAGTAATAGTTTTCTTTGATTCCCAGTAATTTTTAAGAAAAGAAACACACGTGGTGCAGGAAAACACCACCAAAAACAAGAATTATGCAATGATAATTTGCCTACCTCACCATTCTTCCCGTTGAAAAAACGACGACTAAGGTTTGTCTATTACAAATTGTACTAAAAGAGATTAAACAAAATGGTTGTCAGAATACAGAAGGTTTTAACAAAAGGAAAAGCATAGAACTCATATCAAAAACATTTAACTAAGGAGGTATAGACAAGAAGTTCCTATTCCACACAAAATGATTTTAAATCCCCTAATAGCTGAGAACTTCATATAAATATTTGCCTAATGGCTTGAAAGGCATTGAGAAGAAATGAAATCCCTGTGAATTGAAACCTTATAGATTACAGTTGGTGGCTCCAAATTGTTTGAGGTTAAGAGGATTTATAATTTATAAAAGGCTAGTATTGTTAGCCCTTGCATAAAACAGCTACATCTCACAGGCTCATTTTTACCAGGAGCAGTTCCCTGGAGCCAAAATGATATACAAAATGCAATGCCAGCTTCTATACTTTGTTCAAATCCCCTCGCCTTTCAGGCCAAGATATCTTAAGTGAAAAAAAAATCAGAAACTTGGGAAGTAAACTGGTATTTAATACAATTCCATCAGATCCTTTTCTCTCCCCCTGAAGTCTTACTCACTGAAGAAATCTTAATTAAGGAGAAGGCAGGGAATTGGTCTAAATGCATATGTGATGTATTAAATATCTGACAGACCATTTGCTCGCTGACCTTGCCAGGGAGCCAGGGTGCAGCACAAGCCTGTAACTGGGCTCGAAGGCAGCCCGAAGCCAGGCTGCTGTCTTTTTAAAACTCTCGGAGGTTCACATTGTAGATTTCCTTCCAGTTTCCAGTGGTATGAGAGACACCGCCAGTATAAATCTTGTTGTCACAAAAGAACAAGTTATAGTATATATTCAACCACACACACACAAAAACTTTCAAATAACATTAACTTAAACCCACAAAACCAAGGGGAGTCAGAAGCAAAGCTGAATCTCTGTCCTTAAGTCACCCCATTGTGTTTAGATCTTAAAGAATACCCAACTCATCAGAGGGCATCACCACGGCTGTGTCTGCGCAATTCTAAGACAACAAGTCAAACTGTTTAAAGAAAAGAAGAGGAAAGAAACAAATAGAAGAGAATCTTGTAGCTCACCTGGTTGGCAAAGAAAACATAAACCAGTCTCTTTTATAAATTTTCATCTCAATGTGTGGAACCATACCCTCTGTCCAGCTGCCACAGAGCACCAAGTGCTGAAAGAAAGGGAAGATGAAGCTTGATGCAACTTGGAGATTTCATTTCTACCAAGCAAAGGTTTTTATAAAACAAGGGTTACTATTATTTGATTGAACAATGTATATCCTTTCTTGACTTATTCATGAATCATATCTTCTAGTTTCCCAGAGTCACGTGACCTAAATAGTTAAGAGGCCTGGCTATCTTTGGGAATCCATTCTGAAGAACTACAAGCATTATCAAATCTGAGACAGAAATGCTGTATCTGAGGCAGTAAATCTTAATTTAAGATCAAGCTCAGGACAAGGACCTGAGCTTTAGAGCCATAAAGACCTGGGTTTCCAACCCAAGCCAGCAGTCATTTGAATCAGCTGTGTGACCTGGGACAGGGTGCTCACCTCTCTGAGTGATGAATATTTCACTTACAACATGAATGGAGTAACTCACAGGCTTGCCAAGAGGATTAAATGAGAGATTTGTGAAGCCCTTAGCACTATGCCTGGAGCGTGGTAAACCTTCCATAAATGGTACCTACATCTGTGAGCATCAAAATTTCCAAAGAGGAAAAATAAGACAAGACATCTTTAAGATCAAGACTGGAAGATGCTGAAAGTTTCTAGATGCAAAGAGAATTTGCTTTCATTACATGGAAAGTAACTTTCACACAAGGAAAAGGCTGCAAAAGTGAATCATTCATTCCACAGATATGCCAACTATGTGCCAGGCATTGGGGAATTCAAAGATGAATAAGATAGAAATATGGTCCCTGCTCTCCAGAAAATAACAGTCTGGAGGGCATGGAGACACAGACAAGGGCAATTACAGCAAGTGGTCTGGTCAGGGTCCCATCTCTCTCACACAGTGCCCTGGTGCTTCCCCTGCCCCCACCCCCGCCCCAGGCATTGCTGGGCCAAAAGAGCTTCATAAGTTGAGCAACCAGCTTCCAACCAATGACTGAGCCTTAGGACTTGACCTGTTTTAGGCTGCTGTTATGAACGAAATTGTCTCCCCTCAAAATTCATATGTTGAAGTCCTAACCCTCAGCACCTCAGAATGTAGCTGTATTTGAAGATAGGAAGATAAGGCCTTTACAGATGTGGTTAAGTTAAAACGAGGCCAATTTAAGGCAGGCCCTAATCCAATCTGACTGGAGTCCTTATAAGAAGAGGAAATTTGGAGACAAAAAATAGAAACACCAGGGGGGCATGCACAAAAGGCCACGTGAGGACACAGTGAGAAGGCGACCATCTTCAAGCCGAGGAGAGGCCTCAGGAGAATCCAAAGCTACCAACACCTTGATATTGAACTTCTAGCCTCCAGAACAGTGAGAAAATAAATGTCTGTTGTTTAAGCCACCCAGTCTGTGCTACTTTGTTATGGCAACCCTAACAAACTCATACGGTTGCTTTCCTAGGCGAAGCAGGGGATGCAGTGGAGAAATAGGAACCTTTATGCCCAAGAGAGGACAGAAGTGTATTGAGTGAATGCAGAGAACGTTGATGTTGATTTCAAAAGCATGTGATGCCCAGTGAAAGGAGCCATCTCTCTAAACAGGTTTGCTTAATAAGGATATTGCCCAACATCACTTTTACCCACCCAAGCACATACATAATTATCAACAATTAGTTCAATGGGATATTTTCCTAGTCCAGTGAGCCCAGCCAGATGTCTGCAACAAAACAGTGCCAAGCATATAATACTAATGGCTTATATTTTATTGAGCACGTACTACAGGACAGCCACTGTTCTAAGCACTTTACGTGTTTTAACAAATTTAATCTTCACTACAACTTATGCATTAGTTCCCTAGGGCTTCTAAAACAAATTACCACCAACTGGGTGACTTAAAGCAACAGTAATTTACTCTTTCACAGTTCTGAAGTCCAGAGGCTGGACTACAGGAGGGAAATCCAAAATTAAGGTGTCAGCAGAGCCATGCTCCTTCTGAAATCTATAAAGGAGAATCCTCCCTTGGCTCTTCCAGCTTCTCATGGTTGCTGGCAATCCCTTGTGTACCTGGCTTGCAGCTGCGTCACTCTAATCTCTGCCTCGTTTGTCACATGGTGCCCCCAGCCCCCCACCCCCACCGCCATGTGTTTGTTTTCTCATAAGGACACCAGTCATGGGACTAAGGCCCACATTATTCCAGTATGACCTCATCTTTTTTTTTTTGCGGTACGCGGGCCTCTCACTGTTGTGGCCTCTCCCGTTGCGGAGCACAGGCTCCGGACGCGCAGGCTCAGCGGCCATGGCTCACGGGTCCAGCTGCTCCGGGGCATGTGGGATCTTCCCGGACCGGGGCACGAACCCGTGTCCCCTGCATCGGCAGGCGGACTCTCAACCACTGCGCCACCAGGGAAACCCATGACCTCATCTTAATTCAACCAATTACATCTGCAAAGACCCTATTTCCAAACAAAGTTACATTCTGAGGTTCTGGCTGGACATGAATTTTGGGGGACAAAATTCAAGCCAGCTTGTTGTTATATCAGCTCTAGAGATGAGAAGACCTGAGCACAGAGATGAAATCACTTCCAAGTTTGCCCAGACCATCAATGGCAGAGCCAAGATACAGCTCCAAAGTCCATGTTCTTAACTGCTACGCTCTGCTACCTATCAAAAAATATTTCCCAGGGCTTCCCTGGTGGTGCAGCGGTTGAGAGTCCACCTGCCGATGCAGGGGACACGGGTTCGTGCCCCGGTCCGGGAAGATCCCACATGCCCCGGAGCAGCTGGACCCGTGAGCCATGGCCGCTTAGCCTGCGTGTCCAGAGCCTGTGCTCCGCAACGGGAGAGGTCGCGGCAGTGAGAGACCCGCGTACCGCAAAAAAAAAAAAAAAAAAAAAAAACATGAACAAATAAGTAGTCATAAATAGTCGAACGCTAGCATGTTCAATTATGGTGCCAGTTTCACTCATCATCCCTTTCCAAGACCACAGCACCAGCCTCACAAGTAATATCCCTGTTCTCCCTTCTCCCTTGTCAAGTCCAAGTGACCACAAGTGTGTCTTTTCAAAACACAGATCTTACTACCGTTCTTAAAAATTCAAATTCTCAACTTAGCACAGCAAGCCATAGCCTTTGCCCTTTGGACTGAAAGCTCCATGTAGACAGAGACTGTGTGCATTTTTGCTCCCCACTGTATCCTTAAGAACAAACACAGGTCCCTAGTACCTAGTAGACCCTCAGAAATCATTGTTAAATAAATGGAGAAACGAATGAATGAATGAATGAATGATCTGGGTCAGCCTACAATTCCAGCCTCAGCTCCTGATGCAACTGAGTGCCTTTGCTGATGCTGTGCCCTAGGCCAGGCGTATTGTAATCACTGCTTAGGACCCAGCTCAAACCTCCTCTTCCCATTAGGTACATTTAGACAACACACACACACACCTCCCATGCAAAAGTTGCTTCCACTCACAACTTTGTGATGTCACTGATGATGTAATATGTTGGGCTTCTTCCTAAGTCCACTCTTGAGAGGTCTTTGGGGGCAAGGGCTGTGTCTTCTCTGTCGTATGTCATCAGGGATTATCAGAGAGTAGACACTCGACAAATGTTTGCTGGATAAACTACTGAATGAACAGTCTAATGTCAGTGTGTACATAAACACAGCTTTCATTTCTATTTTGACTAGGGCTTGACTGTGCATATACGGAATCCAATTCCCAAGTGATGAGGCAACTTCTTGGCTTTCCAAACCACCCAAGCGCAGATGTCACACAGCTAAGAGAAGGTTGAAGCCGAAGGTTCAAAAACAGACATCCTAGGGGTAAACTTATTACAATGCAGTGGAGGCCCTGGGTCCTCCCCGGATTCCTATGTGTCTATGTGATGGGTAATTGAGGTGAAGGGATGAAGAAATTACCAGGCGATTCCAGCCCTGAGGATTGCTTTTACATGACTGACATAGCTTTATAGCTTTGTTGTTTTTTTGATCACATCTGGAGTCCATTTCAAAGTTAACAAGCCCACTCACTTCCCACTTAACGTAATTATGGGGATAGCATGGCACGGAGATAGAGAGCATGGGTTTTGGAATCAGAGAAACCAAACGTGCTCTAGTGACCGCATCTGTGACACGCCTGTGAGCAGGTAGGAATATATGTATGCACGGATATGCTTCCTTGGCCACACGTCCTCCTTTTTTCACCCCATTTCAATGCTCTTCTTCACAGCAAGCCTCTCCAAAGAGTTACTGACATATATTTATACATACGTCCCACTCCCTCACCTCACATTCTCTCCAGAACCCCAGTTAGGCTTCTGTCCCCTCACACTGAAGTCAATTCCATCAAGTTCAACCCTGTCCTGCATGTTGTCACCTCCCTGTCTTTATCTTATTTACCCTTTCAGCACTAGTCCACACATAAGGCCCACCTCCCTTGTTTGAAGTATCTCTCTTCTCTCTGGGCTACTGTTAACCCCACTTTCTCCTAAGCTGTCTCTCCCCACCATCTCCCGGACTGTCCTTCTGGCCTCAAAATCCTGGCGTGCCCCAGGACTCAGGCCGGGCTTTCTTTGCCTTCCTGTTTCTCTGCCACTGGGTCTTGTCCAGTGGTCTTACTGGACAGGCTGATGACTCTGCCTGTCCTGGCTTTGTCCTTGGACGTCTCACTCATATACCTAACAATTCTCTTGCCAGAGAGATAATGTAGAATAGAAGGAAGCATGCAGCCCATAGAACCAGAGTGCCTGAGTTCGAATCCTTACTCTGCCACTTTTTGAGAATTTATAAAACCTGTTTCTTCATCTATGAAATGGGGATAATGCCTCAAAAAACTCTTCTGAAGATTAAATAAGTTGATATCTTTAAGGAATGTATACCAGTTTTAAGAACTTGGTAGGTACTCAATAAATGACAGCAATCATTATCACCAGTAGTAGCAATAAGAGTGTCTTCTCTTAGATATCAAAGAGGCATCTCGAAGTTAATGTCCCTAAAATAGAATTCTGGGTTCTCCTATGAAAACTTTTCTACTTTGGTCTTCTCACATCCCTATCATATTAATTTATCTTATTTTCTTCATATAACTTATTACTACCTGAAATTTCTTTTTTTATGTCTTCAGTTGTTCATTGTCTGTACTACCTCCAGCTAGGAAGCTAGGATTTAAGCTTCATGAGGGCAGGGCCATGACCATCTTGCTCACTGCTGAATTCTGCCACTTCAAACAGTGACTCACATTAACATATAGTAGATACTCAATACACAGCTGCTGAATAAATGGATGGAGGATTGAGTGACTGAACAATCTGACGTAGGTTTGGTACCTGTACCCAGCACTCACTAGTTATGGAACATTAGGAAACTATTTAACCTTTATGAGCCTTAGTTTGCTCACCTGTTAAATGCTTTCTTACAGGATTACATTAAACGCACTTAACATGTACAGCACAGTGCCTGGCCCAGAGCAAGGCTTCATTATGTGGTAATGAAAGAATGAAGATAATCATTCCTACGAACCACAGAATAGCCTTTAAGAGGAACTGGCATCTAAGGAGCATAAGTCAAGATACTGCCAGAAAATAAAAAGTGTAGTATATAAAATGATGGACTTTTAGAACTGGAAGGAAACTCCAGGAAGAAACCTTTTAATCTATTTCAGCTAACATGTATGCAAACCCATGTCTGGAGAACTAGGTGATCTGTCCAAGATCACAGACAAAAAAATAGAACTAGAACCCAGATCCACAACTCCAAGTCCATTTAACATGACACATTGCTCTAGCTTTCTCCAATTACTTTGATTTGACAATTAATCTACATACACGTACCTCATGCATGAACTCCAGGTTGAATTGCTTTCCGTATAAGGATACATTGCAACTCTTCGAAAAGTATTTCTGCAGCTGGCAAGATGTGAAAAGGTGGACTAATGTGAACATATACATACCCCTTATGTCTCTCTCCATCATTTCTTCTTTCCTTCTTTGGTCACCTACCGTATGTTCAGTGCTGTGCTTGATGTAGAAGAAAACAAGTGGAAGACACTGTCCCAACTTTCAAGGAGTTCTGTGCACAGACTAGTGAGGAGGATATTTACTGATATTTACTGATATTTATTCACTCAACAGACTTGGTTGGTTACCCAACAAACAGATGTTGAGGCCCTGCTCTGTGCAAGATTCCAGAAGTGCACTTGGTGAGTTAGAGTGAGGTTAAGCTACTGTATCAAGGAGGACTGAAAAAACTCAGTGGTTTGAAGACTGAAGTGAATTCCTTTCTCTTGTAACAATTCGAGGTAAGGTTCAGGCTAGTGGGTAGCTCTACTCCACCGGGTCGTTTGGAGACCCAACATTTTTCCCTCATCTTCTGCCATCCTCTGAGGCTTTGGCATCCATCCTCTGCATAGTGGACATTGGGTCACAGTGGCAAGAACAGGAAGGAGTAATAGAAGTGATATCCATCATTTATGCCTGCATTCTATTTGTAGAAACTTAATTAGGTGGCCACACATAACTACAAGAGAAGCTCGGCGATGTAGGCAGCTGGGCAGCCATGTGCCTGTCTGTAATCTTATCACCATGGAAAAGACAGCCGTCTTGGCCTCAGTGACAAATGACAAAGCCTTCACAGTATCCCACCAGGTGTGCTCACAATCTAGCACAAGACAGAAAATAGTCAAATCCTTACAAACTATGGTGAACATCATGAGGGAGAAGTAAATGGGGCCGGAGAGCACAGAACGGGGAGACTGACTTGGTCAAGTCCAGAGCATTCAGGAAGTAGGAACAGCCTACAGAGAGGTCTGGCAGCAGATGGAGAGGGACAGTTTAGAAACCCAGACTCTGGAGCCAGACTTCTGAGTTTGAGTCTTAGCTCTAGAACTTACTAGCTGTACAATCTTGGATGAGTTATTTAACCTCTTGAGCCTTAGTTTCCTCGCTTGTAAAACAATAATTGTTATTATTATCACATTATAGTAATGATTGTTATCATCATCATTATTAGTCTATCGTGGTTTCCTTTGTTACGAGGATTAATTGTAAGTGCTATGTCTTAGGCACCTACTGAAAACAGCCAACACTTCCTAGGGGTTTGGGGAAACATACAACAGGAGGTCAGGAGTTGAGCAAGTAGTAACCTAAGTGAGTTACCTAGTGGTGGTTACTTGGGATTTTCTGGACAAAAGCACAGGCATTTATTCCTCCGAGTCATTCAAGAGTTTCTGTCTTTCAGTCTGTGAAAAAGCGCAAGCGGACTAAGTATACCCAATATATGCCAAATGAGGAGAAATGTCTACCCGGTAAGTCGTTGAGCTTCTGCCACAGGAGCAGGTACGAATGTTATTTGCGCTCTGTACATGCGTATGGGAAGTATCAAGGGATGGCAGGTGGGAAACTCAATCTGTGCACTCAGGGGGATATTCGTATTCCTTTGTGCCTCTTCCTTTGTGTTTCAAAAGCCCACTAGTCCCAGTTCTAAGTCCCCATTACACTATGCATTTGGGGTATTCAACCATGGTCATTTTGGGGTCTCCCCTCGCACCTGGTGGGTTCCAGCACCCTGACACAGGGAAGCCCCTTTATTCGCCAATCACTGTCCAGATCGGTTAGTTCTGACCTGTGTTTTCTCTGTGCAGATGGTCTCCTCAGGTCGTGGGATTGGGACTGTGCCTTTGGAGAGCTCACTGTTTACTCTTGGCCTCCTCCGCTGCTGTCCCCTCTGGGAACGGGCCACCTCCTTGGAGCACTGCCAGGGGGTGATGGTGAGGAGAAACCTGCTCACAGAAACCACAAACCTCTGCTCCCTTCCTCTAGTCTGAGAATTATTTTTTTTTTTTAGTCTGGGAGATCTCACCCCTTATGGTTTCCCCAAGGCCATTGCCCCTCTGCTCAAACTCTCTAGACCAGGGGTCCCCAACCCCCGGGCCGTGGACCGGTAACAGTCTGCGGCCTGTTAGGAACCGGGCCGCACAGCAGGAAGTGAGCGGTGGGCTAGCGAGCGAAGCTTCATCTGCCGCTCCCCGTCGCTCCCCATCGCTCGCATTACCGCCTGGACCATCCCCCCCCCACACACACACCCCGTCCATAGAAAAATTGTCTTCCACGAAACCAGTCCCCGGTGCCAAAAAGTTTGGGGACTGCTGACCTCCCACTGAGTGGGCAGAGAAGGACATGTGGTAAATTTCTGCAACACAGTGTACTGAGCCTGTGATAGATGTAGGTGTGGATGCTCCAGGGGAGGGAATTCTGTCCAGGTTCGAGGTATATCTGGAAGGTATTCTTTAACAGGTAATGCCTGAGCTGAATCTTCAAGGGTAAACTGAATGTAATCCAGTGAGGAGAGTGGAAAAGTGCATTCCAGGCAGGGAGGTCATTTTGACCAAACCCAGAGACCAGGAGAGCCCTGATGTTGCCTAGAAGGCAATTGACTAACTGCCAAGTGCCAAGCAGGAAGAGGTGAGAGATGAGACTGGAACACAGGTCACCAGGGCCTTGTGTGGCCATGCTCAGAAGCTCAGACTCTCAGACTTTCTTTTGTAATCACTAGCAAGTCACTGAAGCATTTTAAGTAGAAGTGACAGAGTCTGATGTGAATTTTATGTCAACTGTAAGGAAAGAGCAGACAGAGCAGCTGCAAGGACACCACTTACAAAATTATTGCAAAGATCGAGGTGAGGGTTGACCAGGGCTTAAAGTACAGCAATGGGAGAGAAAGGGAAGGAATGAATGGATTTAATGCATTATTAAGAGATAAAACCAATAGGATGTGGCATTGATTGAGTGGGGGAATACGAGGAGTCTTGGATGAGATCAAGAAGCCAAGGATGACTTCCAGCTTGGGTGATGGGTGATGCCAACTAAAACAGGGAATACCAGAGAGGGAAGAAGATGAATTTGGCCTTGCACATGCCAAGTTTTAGATGCCTGTGGAATATCCAGATGGAGATAATACAGGAAGTGGGGCTGTTTGTAAGACCTTCAAAGTCCCAGACACTCTTATTTTTGGAAGCCCCATCCCACATCATAGCAAATATATTAAAATCTACCAACATCCCATGTTAGATCTAACTTTTGCAATAAAAATGTGAGAGGATTTTTATAATTTTGATTTTTGAAATTATTTGCAACTCATTTCATTTTTGACTGGTTATGATTTTTTAATTGTTTACAAATTGAACTTTTTAAGTAATAAAGTTACTTTTGTAATGAAACTGACATAATGCTGTATTTTAAATAACACATTAACTTAGCTTTGCAGGGTTGTTTTCATATTTTGGAGCTAATTGTTCATTTATTTAGGTCTCACAGGAGTTGTAGCCCCTTGAAAAGCTCATAGGCTATAGCACCAAGCTCATCACACCTGATATAAAACGACCTTGTTAGCAGACAGTTGAACATATAGGTCTGATGTTCAAGGAAGAGAGAGATTTATGAGGCAAAAAAATATGTAAGTTCTAGGTAAAACCATAAGAGTGAACTCAATTGGCCCAAGAAAACATATAAGTTGAGAAGAGACCTGGACTACTGAAGAGAAGCATACCAACATCTAAAAGAAGATCAGAGGAACACGGATTTCACAAAGGAGATGGTGAAAATGGTGAGAAAAGTGGGGAGAAAATGAGAGCGGAGAACCAAGAGAGCAAAGAATATCAAAGAGATCACAGCTGATCATTGAAGTGGTACCAAGTGAGGAGGAGTGGTCCATCCAATACAAAAGGGACTGAAAGTGTCTAGAATGTTAGGCTAGCGCTCTTAGCTGCTGTGGGGCGGCCATCATAGATTGTAGAGGGAATATCTCCAGGGACAGGGAGTAGTAAAAGCTAAGGGTTGGGAGGGTTGAAGGATGAAAGATGAGAAAGTAGAAGTGATAAATGTAGAAGTTTGGATAAGATTAGATAACTGAAGGCCAGTAGATGGAGTGAGACTGCTCAAATTGAGGTCATCTGTGTTTGTTTAGAATAGAAAAGTTTTGAGTACTCTTCTGAGCCAAGGAGAAATATCTAAGACAGGTGGAGATGTTAAAGTTAATAGAGAAAGGATGTAATTGGTAGACTAATGGCCTAGAAGAAAGGGGTGGAGTGGAGCGAGAGCCCAGGGCCAGTGTCTCCCTTGATCGGGTAAAAGGATGTCTCATCTCCTGGGGACAATTGTTGGGAATTCAGCATATGCTCATTTGTACCATTATTTCTCCATTTTTTAATGTGTCCTGTCCCCCCAACAGGGCCATGAAGTCCAGAGAGGGTCTGATCTCTTAACCCAGCCCTTTATGCCACATGTAGTAGAAAAGAACCCTTTTTAGGGATAAAGGACATTTGAGATCATGTAGAAAGTTCTCTTTCAGTCATCTCTTAGAAGGAAAAATTTCAAAGAATATATATTTATGTCTTCTAAGAACATAATAGTGGAAGAGATTCTCCTGATTCCAGGGGCAAGAGTCTCTCTTTCTTGTAATTCACATAATTAGAAGAGGAAGTGGAGAGGAGAAAGAAGTGGAGGGTCTATAACTTAAAAGAAATGGAATCTCCCTTCCTCGTCAGCTACATATGAATCATCTGTGAGTTTATCAAACCCTGTTTGGCCCTATTTATTGCATTCATTTATTCAACAAACGTGTGTGGGCTTTCCTATGGGGAATGACCAGTTCTGAATGAATACTATTCAATACATAATGCCAGTACAGATGAATCAGTTTGCAGGGCAGAAATAGAGACACAGATGATTTAATTAAATTTTTAAAAATACATAACACCAGTCTCTCTTCTTTACCCCCAAATACATCCTTCCAACTTTGAAGGGTGCCTCACTGCTCGACCGTTCCAGAATTTGATGGGCAATTCTCTGTTGCCCCTTTCCCAAGCGTTTTCCCTCCACCACAGAGCAGATACAAATACAGTTCACTTTGAAGAGTCTCGGGTTGGCTCTAGGATGGGAGTGGGTTTGGATTGGTTGTGTGGCATGAGCTACAGAAGATGAGAAACGAGCATACTGACGTGATCCTGTATTAGTCAGGAAAATTCTAAGAAACTGTTCCCAAAGAGAGGCGGTAAGAGGATTTTTTCTCCTCTATTAGACTTATATAACTCGTAAAATAACAGGCTGCCATTTTAGAATAGTTGGTGTTGGCATGCTGTTGTGAAAATTACATGAAACTATTCTTCTTAGAAAATACTACTTCAGGTTTTAGGTTAAAGCCTGATGCCAAACACAGACGAGTATTTGGTTTACACAATTATCGCCTTTTTCTTAGAAGTAAAGGCAAAACCTCAAAACACGCCACAGCAGAAAAGCTATTTCTGTCACTGGCTAACAATTGAAGGACATCCATAAACCTTTGGAAATTAATATCCCCTAGGAAAATCTATTTGACGAAAGTCACAAGGAAGTTATTAACTAGAGTTAAGTCACTGACAAGAGATATTATTAATGATCTCATCAAAATTTCAAGTGCATTTAACTATCCCATTGCAAGCCTTATTATTGACGACCCAGCGAATATTGAACTATTTTACAGTAGTTACTTGGCTAGAGATCAAATGAAAAAAGATGAAAAGCTTAAGTTCTAGGTAATTCCATAATTCTTTAGACTTCACACAATTAAAAAGTCAAAGTCATTAGCTTTTCTGTCTCCCTCTCCTCTAAATCTACCCATTGCTAATATAGTCGGTTTCTTTTCATTGTTAATTGTCCCTTGATTCTCTTCCAAATGCTGACGCAGGCAGGACGAAAGTCAGAAAAATCCTGCAAGCCTTGGTTTTCCAAAAGCAGTTCAGGAAGCACAGTCTATTTTCAGATTGGAAGAGACACTTTCAAGTATACTGGGTCTTCAATCGCCATCCCTCAAAGACGTTTTCCACAAGGGAGAGAGGCATTCTTCTTCCCACTCAATTCTCTCTCTGAGATCTCGACCCAACTTTTAGGTTGACACCAGGTTAAACTTTATGCTTTGTCTTCTAGCACCTTTGTCAAGTGCTAAATCTTGATCAAGCACTGATGTTGCGTAATAAATTGTATAGATATAGGTAAAGATATAAATATAGTGCTTTTTTTGAAAAGAAACCTTTTCAGAAATAGAGGGTTTTGTAAGGCTTTTCTAACTTGTAAGTTGATCTGATTACCTAAGACAATTTTGTTCTCACCTCAGAGCCCCTAGTTCTACAAACATTTATTTAGTTTCTATAATTCACGTAACACTGTACTAGGAGCTGGAGAGACAAAGGAAATGTGAAATGGTCCTTAGCATTCAAGGAGATCCAGAAATAAAAACAGGCCATCCAATACTATGGAATGCCAGAAAAATCTAGGACACAGAGAAGAGTGGAAACCTAGCCCAACATGGAAGGAATGAAGGGCACTGCAAGGAAAGCGCCCTGAAAGGGGCGATGCCCATTGATAAACCTTGAAGAATCAGTAGGAATTAAGGAGGAAGGAAACTTGCATTTGTTAGTGTCTGCAACGAGCAAGTGCTTTACACATGGTTTTCCATGAAATCCTTTCAATGACCCTAGAGAAGCATTGTTCTATTTGCAGATGTGGATACTGAGGCTTAAAGAGAATATATAATTTAGTCAACTTGCAAATGGCAAGCATGGGACCCCAAACTTCTGCTCATAACCACTGTAGTCTGCCATCTCTGGTGTTAACCCCCCTTTCCTGTTCCCTAGGTCTGCCATTCTGATCTCTGCAAAACTTTTAGACAATCCCTCTCCACACACAGACTTGGCAAACCACTTGCTGCAGTGTGTTTCAGCCAGTTTTCTGCGGGTCACTGTGGATGGCCACAGAAGATCAAGTATTCTCTGAGACAGAAGCCCTCCTGCAGGTTCAGGAACCCCTCTCTTCCATAGCGTATGGCATTCAACGCACGGACCACATCCTTTGGCACTTTATTAAACCATGCTTTCCTTGCTAATTGGTCCAGTCATTTGTAAAAAGATGGAGGGTTTTTTTTCATCCGTGCAGCTGGTCAGAGCATTCTTTCAGAGGAAGGACCATCCTTTTTTTTTTTTATATATAAATTTATTTATTTTATTTATTTATTATTTTTGGCTGTGTTGGGCCTTCGTTGCAGCACGTGAGCTTTCTCTAGTTGCAGCGAGCGGGGACCACTCTTTGTTGCGGTGTGCGGGCTTCTCATTGCGGTGGCTTCTCTTGTTGTGGAGCATAGGCTCCAGGCACGCATGCTTCGGTAGTTGTGGCGCACGGCCTTTAGAGCACAGGCTCAGTAGTTGTGGCACACGGGCTTAGCTGTTCCCCGGCATGTGGGATCTTCCTGGACCAGGGCTCGAACCCGTGTCCCCTGCATTGGCAGGCGGATTCTTAACCACTGTGCCGCCAGGGAAGCCCCAGGACCATCCTTGATAGGAAAATGTCTTGAGAAGTCATCTTAGGATAGATGAGTCTCCATGGGGCATACATGTCAGCTGGTGCCAAAGCTTCAAAGGAGGGAGCTTCGCAAATCCACGTTAAGACAAAAAAAAAATTAATTGCTCCTGGGGTATTGGAGGAAGAAATGGAGGGGAAAGGGAGGGGTGAAAGGGGCAAGGGAAACACATGGTGTGATATGACCTTTCTGTGACCCTCAATTTCCCAGCTAAATCTCTTGTCACACTAAATGCTCAGTGAGATTATTGGACTTATGAAAACCAGTGATGGAGCAGCTTCCGTACACAGAAGCCCAAGCAGAAGGGGTCCCCAAAAGATAAGTCATAATTCCCAAAGAGACAACCAAGAAGCAGCATGTGTTTGATGTATAGAGGTGTGTGTGTGTTGATCCATCACGATGTTTCCCTGCTGTTTTCATTTCCTGTTGTTTTTAATCGGAATGAGTTTGACAACATTGTAAAATTTAGCAGATCTCACTTTTTAAAATGCAGACTTTCAGCTTTTCTTGAAAACGAGGAAACAATGTGGCAATTCTGGGTCTACGATACCATAAGGAAACAAATGGTGAGGTTGCCCTGTTAGATGAGGTACACACTCCAGTTTGTTCCCACCACTCCCTTTTACCCTGTATAACTGAGTGACCCTAACCAATTTCCTTCAATGGCCCTTCATTTGACCCCTGCTGTAAGGCTGAGAAACTAGAACAGATCTATCGGTGGTGGCACTTGGGGTTGCAGGTAGTTTCTTCTTGAAGACAAGGGCTGTACAGTTATGCTTTGTTTCTGCAGCTAGGGAAAGAAAATAATTATTAAGGAAGTAATTTAAACACGTTGAATCCTCACCAAAACTGTGGTAGGTAAACATCACAATTATTATCTAGATTTTGCCAACAAAGAAAGTGAGACTCAAACAAAATTAAGCAACTTGGCCAAATCCAGCCTTCTGTAGATGAGAATTAGGATGAGAATCTGGGACTCCACTCTTTGCTCTGTCTTAGCCCTTCTCTGCACTGTGAGATCCACCGTGTCGTGTGCATTCTCCCTCACTGCCCCAGCTAACTGCCTAGTGGGGGGACAGTGGCGACCTTTACTGAATTTGCTGGTGGGAAATTGTGCAGAATGCTCTGGCCACGCTCGAGTCCTTTTGGCTCTGAGCCAACTGGACTGGTGTTGGAGAGTTAACAAATCTTGGTACCCTCTCCAGGGGCCCTGTCCTTTTACTTCATAGCATGTGCCTCCTTGTCACATTCTTCTATAACATATCCAAGATTTGTAATAATGGTGGGGCAGAGGGAGGATGAGGGGCTTTTTGGATGAGCTTGGAGAGGTACGGCCAAAGGAACGAGCCTTTTTTTTTTTTTTTTTTTTTGCGTTACATGAGCCTCTCACTGTTGTGGGCTCTCCCGTTGCGGAGCACAGGCTCTGGACACGCAGGCCCAGCGGCCATGGCTCACGGGCCCAGCCGCTCCGTGGCACGTGGGATCCTCCCGGACCGGGGCACGAACCCGCGTCCACTGCATCGGCAGGCGGACTCTCAACAACTGCGCCACCAGGGAAGCCCAGGGACGAGCCTTTGAAAGTCATGTAGCTTTGAGAACAATAACTGAGGAATAATGACTGGGAAAAATGGGAGAAAGAAAAAAGGAAGCAGAGAGAGAAGGGAAAGACTAAAGGACAGGAACAGAGACAGCCTAAAGAAGAGAGAGAAGCAGGAAATAAGAAAAAGGAGGAGAAAGAAAGAGAAATATGTAGGAATCACTGAGGGAGACATTCACCCCCACAAATAACACAAAATCTTCCGCTGGAGAGATGAGAAAGAGAGAGGGAGAGCTTCTCCCTTGGTCTCAGACCATCTCTCCCCACGTCTTCACATCACGGGTCATCATAAATCCTTTCCTTACCTCATTTACCATACCCATCCCCCATTCTGTTTCTCTTTACAGCCCCAAACTGGATAAATCTTCTCCTCTCTGCCTCTTTACCACAAGAGACAAGCTTGAATGTTTTAAAAGAACTTAACTAAGAACTAAGGGGAGACAGAAGGTAATAGACAAAAACATGGCAAATGGTAAAACATACCACTACAGTTTCTAAGCTTAAAATGCTAAATCTGATCTGCAAGTTGCCTGATCCAAACTGAGTCCTTTCATTCATCAGCCAATATTGACTGAGCACCTATTATGTGCCAAGTATTTTTCTAGGTATGGGTATAAACCAGGGAGCAAGATAGGGAAGTCTGTGCCCAGACTCCTCTCTCCTGTCTTTTGGTCATTATGTCTCCTTCTGCCTATACCTCCTTAGAATAGTTTGTTTGCAAGCGCTGAAACCCAATTTAAGCCAGCTTAAGCAAAGCTGGGAATTTATTGGCTCATATAACTAATATGTTGGCTTCAGGTGTGGTTAGATCCAGCATCCCAATGCTTTTCCTAAGGCATTTTCTCTCCCTCCCTCTCAGTTCTGGTCACCTCCTTTTGGTTTCATTTTTAGACAGACATTCTTCATATGGTGGCGAGATGGTTGCTGACAGCCCTAAACCTACCATGTCTTTACAGTGCCTGTAAAAACATGCACTAAGAGGAAGCATCTTTATTAATAATGACAACAAGAGTCCAGTGGAGAAACCTGATTGGTCTTGCTTGGGGTCACATCACCATCCCTGAATGAATGAAACAAATTTCTCTCACATTGTCCTAACTTATACAGTAACAGTCACAAATGTGAAGCCACAAACCATCAGTGCACCATAGGTTCTTCACTCCCTTCTCTTCTCAATTAATTAGGATCTGAGAATCAGGAATTTTTGAACACCACAAATCAAAGGGAGTGGAAGAATTCCTATACAAGACTGGATTGAAGGACATACCCCATGAAAAACAGGGTCATTGACCCAGCTCCGATCTCACCTTCTCAACTTCTCAAGGTCTCCTCAATTGACAGTGATGTGTCTGTCTTCTTCATCTAAAGAGCATGACAGTGTAGTCTGCCTACAGCGGGAACTCCAAAAACATTGGCTGAATTGCCTGGTGAGTGCAGGAGTGGGGAGGAGACAAGGAGAGAAGAGGAGAGAGGCAGTAGGAAGAAGCAGGAAGGAGAAAGGGGGCAAGAGAGCCCAACACAGGGGTTCAGAACCCCGTACCCTGAAGTCAAACAACTCGATGATCAAACTGCACACCGCCATTATCTTGAGGACACGGACAAGACATGAAATACTCTGAGTCTTGGTGTCGTCGTAGCGTAATGAGCGCAATACTTCCCTTACAGGAGACTTATGAAAATACCGTGCAGGGATGGTTGTAAAGCTCTTCGGCTCAGTTCCTGGTACATGACATTCATTTAATAACTTCTAACATTATTCTTCTTTTAACCCCAGTGTTACCGTCGTGGGTGGAGTTACAGGAAGGAACAAAGTCAGGCCTCTTAGAGCCTCAGATAGCTCTCAGAGGCCATGAACAGCTCTCCGAAGAGGTTCGAAATGTGTTCTGGAAAAAAAAAATCTGCAACCAAAAAACTCAGACCATTTCTAGAACCCAATCCAAACCAAACCTTCCTGAAGGTCATAACGTGTTCTGAGGTTTCATTCCACTATTTTTCACTTATACTGTCCTCAGTCCTGCCAGGGCTGAGCTAGGATTTGAGCTCGGCACAGCCAAATACCACAAGGGGAAAAAAGTCCAAGCCCTTTGCCCTGAATGTATTTCAGTCCAAGAGAGAACTGAAAGCCCTGGGAAGCGCTGGGCAGCCAGTGACCCCAGCAGCTACCTGGTAGCTTCACTCTGCACAGGTGCTAACCACAGCCCCTAGCTTCTTCTGGTACCTCCATGGCCAGAGGTGCAGAAAAGGCTCACAGCAGTCCTTGAGCTCTGGCGACCCAACCGCAGGCTTGGTGAGAAAGGAAAGCTGCCGAAGTGAGATAACCTGACTGATTTTTCCAGAAAGTATCTTCCCTCCAGCAAGGCCAACGTAGAAGGGAGTCACAGAGCTGATCCGTGCCCATTCTTTTTGGAAAAGAATTCCCCTGTTCTCAGTGCACCACGTGTTTCACGAATTCGCTGCTTGCAAAAGTAACAGTATGGAAGGTGAAATGTGATGGACCTATTTATGAAACTGAGTGGGACCACTGTTCAGAGAGAAGGGGAGAGGGAGAAGAGAGTGAGAACGAGGGAGTGAGGGAAGGAGGAGAGATGGGGAGAGAGAAAGAGAGAGGTGAGAACAATCTTTTGGAGGGAAATGGATATACTGTGCTACCTTATAACACATGCATTCCAGTGACACCCGTGTATTTTTCTGGAAGTGTGGAATACTTAGAGGAAGAATGGGTTCTAGGCAACAGCCTTTCTGCACTTAAGATGACAGGAATCTCTCACTAAGATAGGTAATGGCTATCAATTAGGCCAATGTTTAAATAAACATTGATAAAATTGTGTGTGTATGTGTGTGTGTGTGTGTGTGTGTGAGAGAGAGAGAGAGAGAGAGAGAGTAGTTTTTTAAGAAAGAGAGAGAATCTAAAGCTTTCCTTGTATACTCAGCCCTATAACTTAGTGGTTTAAGAGTTTAGAGACAAACAAGTCTCCATCTGAATCCCAACACGACCGCTTACTATCTGTGTGACTTTGGGAAAGCTACTTAACCTCATCTTTCTCATCTGGAAAATGGGCATCCACTAGAACCAATTGATAAGGATTAAATGCGATCACATATGAAAGTACGTGGTGTTAGGGACATCATTATCGCTCAATAAATAACTGTGATAATAAAATTATTATTAACACTATTATTCTCAAAGAGGTCTAGCACTCAAAAAATGTTACAAACCACTGATCTGGGTAGTTGCCAAGGCCGATTCCAGTTTGAGTAGTGTGTGTACCTTCGTAGCCCAAGTCCCCCGCCTACACTCAGCCCAGCGTACCTGAGAAGAAGGAGAAGGTTACTCTGCTCTCTGGTCTTCCTCCCGGCACCTCCTTCTTCAACACCTACACCCCCACATGCTTACTCTGACCAAGCGCGGTGATTTCAAGAAACATTGTTTGCATGTGTGTGCTGAGCACCGAAAGCCAAAGCACGAGAGCGGTGCCTACAGTGAGGTGGGATCAGGGTAAGAATGTGACAGTCATGGCCCATAGAAGTGGTTCTCAAGCTTGAGTGAGCATGAACTCCTCCTGAGGGCTTGGGGGAACACGGATCACGGGTCTATACCTCAAAGATTTGAAAGCAGAGGCTAGAACAGATATTTTCACACCTGTGCTCATAGTAGCATTTTTCTCAATAGCCAAATGGTGGAAACAGTTTTAAACTAAGTGTCCACTGGCAGACGAATGGATAAACACAATGTGATATATACGCTATATATATTTAGAGTCCTCAAATTTATAGCACAGAGAGTAGAATGATGACTGCCGGGGGCCAGGGGCCGAGGGGATGAGAAGTTGTTCAATGGTAAAGTACACTTGAAAATGTTAAGTGCAATATTTTACGTTATGTGTATACTTTACCATATTTTTTAAAACGAGGGAGAGCAAAATACAAATCACTGGGTCCCACTCTCAGAGCTCTGCGTGGGGCCTGAGAATTTGCCTTGCAGACGAGTTCCCAGGAGATACTGCTGCTCAGAGCTGGGGACCACACTGAGAACCCATGGGCTAAGGATTTAGGAGCCTTACCCCAGGCAATACCGCAGCCATGGCTGGGAGCTGGTACCTTAGAACTGGGAGTCACTAGAGTGGAATTGTTAGTCAAAGTCCTCTGGGATTCTGTTCCAGATGCTGGACTGGCCCCCAGGCTCTTGAGATACTGGGAAAGGAAGGATAGAGACAGGTAGCTAATGTTTCTAATACAACTGCTTTTCTCAGCGTTTATCCTGGAAGCCCCTCAAGACAAGGGACTGTCTTAAACTTCCTGAGATCTCCCCTTGCTTCTAGCCTCAGGCTGTTACACAGTAGATGTTAATTAATATTCACTGATTCAATCGGAGGAAGGACCTACCTGCACACTTGGACCACAAAAAGCGAAAGGCCGTCACTCAAGAATATTTATGGTGCACCGACTTTGTATAATCTCGCAGGGACATAACTTCAGCTACTGCACCGACTTTGTATAATCTCGCAGGGACATAACTTCAGCTACTGCACCGACTTTGTATAATCTCGCAGGGACATAACTTCAGCTACTGCACCGACTTTGTATAATCTCGCAGGGACATAACTTCAGCTACTGTTTATTGTTTCCACTATTATTGCGAATTGAGATCTAGCACAGTGCTTGCACAGAATGAGCCCTGCATGAGTGTAATCTTCCTCCCAGCACCTTGTTTACCAAATGTTACAACCTGCAGTCTTGCTCCAGGACCCTGACACTCTTTTCCTCCTCCGGCAGATGACGGTTGCTAATACTTCTTTGAGATTATTATGAAATTTCTCAATTTCCCACCCCACCGCCACAACTACAAATATACTCATTTCTCTAAACATTCTTATCTTCTTCCCTCCCCTTTTAAAAGGAGAAATGTCCTCGAAGGCTAATCCTTCCACCTGTCCTTTGTTGATCCCTGCCTTTGGTCTACTCAGGCCCTTATATCCAGCAGTGGTGCCCCTCTTCTTCCTAAATATTGAGCCTCTCTCTCTCTCTGATCCCCTCACGTTAGAAAATAAACCCAGACTTTTTAAAAAAGCAAGGAGGGACTTCCCTGGTGGTCCAGTGGTTAAGACTCTGTGCTTCCACTGCAGGGGGCGCGGGTTCCATCCCTGGTCGCCGCGGAACTAAGATCCCACGTGCCTTGCAGCCAGGTTCCCAAAAAAAAAAAAAAAAACCGAGCAAACAGGCCAAGAAAATGCCCCCTCTACCCTCCATCTCGATGAGTTCCTGCTGTCTCCCTCGGCCTCCCTTCCCATGCAAGTTCTTGGAAATCTAGGCCACCCCTTGCTGATTTCACTTCCTCCTTTGCTCATCCGCAGCAGGCTGGCGTCCAGCAGCCTCTCCACTCGCTCTGTTCTTGTCAAGGTCACGCTGACCTCTATCCACAGATCCAATGGTAGCTCCGCATGCCTCCCCTTACTTGACCTTCCTCAGGCATTTGGCACCTGGAGCACTGCTTCCCTGCAACTCCTCTTCCCCTGAATCTATCCCCACGTCCAGCTCCCTCCCACAGCCTCTGCTCCTTTGCCCTATAAGCACTTCAAAATCAGTGTCAGAACCCAGCTCTTTGCTTTTCCCTCCAAAGCAAACTATCCTCTTCTATTTCGTTTTTTTTTTTAAGTGCTTTTAAATGTAAACTTTATTACCCATTCCATTTCTATTAAGCATTGAGCTCCAGAGAAAGCATTCCGGGATATGGTAAAATCTATGTGATTTGAAGGAGAAAATATGCTCACTGTGAAAGAGATGGGAAGGAGTCCTTACAGATGGGAGACCAAGAATTCTTTTCCTATAAAGTTTTGTAGGATGAGATGCAGGTCTAAATCCTCTCCTGTTTCTTAATCTTGATAATGGCACCACCATCCATCAGCTTTTACCCAAACCAAAACTTGGAAGTCATCCTCGGGTTTTCTTCCTTTATGATCCATATTCAGTTCACTGAATTCCACTATCTGTGTTCCCTTAACAGCTTTGGGGTTCATCTGGGTCACTTCGTTCCACACTTGCTGCCCTTTTTCAGGATATCATAACACTTATCCGAATTATTCCAACGGTCTCCTAAGGGGCAGGAACATCTCCAGCCACTCCTGACACCAAGCTATCTGCCATAAAGTAAATGGCAATCGAGCACAGTGGTTAAGGGGACAAAATGCCTCTGTTCAAAGCTAGGCTCAGCCCTTTACCAGCTGTGTGATACTGAGCAAGTGATTTGTCTTCTCTGGGCCTCAATTTCCTCAAGTGTAAAATGGGGTGATAATAATAGTAACTCTCGTTTTAGGATTCTTGTGATATCAAACGACTTTAAAGTATTTAGAATAGTGCCTGGGCAAAAGTATATACTTATTAAGTATGAGTTATTATTGCTATGACTTACCGCTGTCAGAGTAAGCTTTAAAATACCTGAAATTAATTCAGTCACTCACTTTAAAATAAACCAGTTCTACAGCACGGCAGACAAAGTCCTCCGTGCTATGTTCTCTACCTGCTGCTTCCTCTTCATCTCACACTCCACACCGATTCACACTCGGGTCTTAAAGTGCAAATCATGCACTCTTGAATTCCTGAAACTCTGCACACGATTTCCATGAGCCTGGGATGTTCTAACCCTCCTTGTATACCATGGAAACTCCTATTCATTCCTCAAATCGCCTAGATCGTTTATGACATCTGGCTATTTTCTACCACCCCTAACTAGAAAAAAAGTCACTAATTTCTATACTACTTCTGTGCCTTACATATACATATGTGTAAATATATGTATGTGTGATATTTACACACACACATAAATCATGCTGAATTGCATGTGTGTATCTCTCCTTCTAGAATATAAATTCTTAAGGACACAAATTATCTTACTTATCTCCAGGTAGACAGACCTGGCATATGACGTGTCTTTACATTCACATTTTACATTCCTGTGTGCCTCATTATTTTCAAAATCGTATTTGTACAGATGGTCTCCAGAGATAGCCACCATTCACATCTTCCCTTGTCGCATGTACGTGCTGCTCCATCTATTAAGAATTGGGGACTTTTCCCTCTCCTCTTGAAGTTAGGGTGGTTGCATCTCTACTTTGACCAGAAGAATGTGGTGGAAGTCACGTTTTGGAACTTTCAAGCCTAGATCTTAGAACAACTGGTAGCTTTTTCTTTCCCCTTTAAAAAACTAGCCACCGTCTCAGAAGTCCAGCCACCCTGAGACGACCATGCTGCAAGGCAGCAAGCCCTGTGGACTAGAGGAAGCCACCTCCTCCCCATTTTTATCATCACTGCTATCCAGGAGGAAAGCCCAGCCATGCTTCAGAGCCAGTCTGCTCCCTCCTTTAGGTAGGCTGACCAACCGTCCCGATTTACCTAGGATTTTAGCACTGAAAGTTCCATATCCCAGGAACCTTCCTCAGTCCCAGGACAACCGGGACAGTTAGTCACCACTGTTAACATGCTCTCCTGGATCTCCGAGGTGAGTCGTTCAACTGTTGCCCCCAGAAAGCTCTAGGTTGGAAGAGGACATTTATCACCTCTAAGACCAATTTCCTCATGGGCCAAAGAATCACGCTCTAGTCTATTTCCCACCTCCACTCATGCCCAGACACACGAGCCAGTAGAGATTTCCAGAGGCTATACAATGAACGCAACTAATACAATGAGGACGATTCCAAAGTTATGTAACAGAAACTGCCTCTAATTATTCAATTCCTAGTGAAGTAAAAACCTAACAGTTAAACCCCAAATGAAGTCCCTTTTTAAAGCTCAAAGTAAAAAAAGTTAAACACATAAACTCAAAAATCCTCTCCTGTCCAACTTCTGTCTCTGCTCAGTCTCAGCCTGACGGCACCTGGGTTCCTTCAGCACCTGCATCAACTCTGTGCGTCAACTACACGAGAATTCATAAAGCTCCTCTGCCTCCTCAGGTGCACAGCTTCAGCTCGGTCCCCGCCAACCGCAGGTGAAACCACCACGCGCAAATCTGAACCCTATAGCTCTCACTGCATAGCACGGTGGTCTCCTCAGCACCCCGCATAGGTCATTTAGACCTACCTATGGCCAATAGAGGTTATTGGCCATGAACCACAACAGAGACATGAGGCTATCTAGGAGAAGGGGATTCAGAGAAAAAAATAAATAGACCAAGGCTGGAACTTGAACGTAGTTTTTCTCATCCAGCCCAGTGAGAGACTGAAGGCCTAATTCCAGAGGTCTTGCCTCTGTTTCTGACTCTCCATTCCCAATGTCCATGTTAGCTGGGTTTACTCATTTCCTGCCTTTGCAAGTCCATCAGATTTCTCCTTATATTTGAATTAGTTTCTGTGAATTTCTGAGAACATTGACGGAAACACCATTCTCATGAAATTGTCTGTTGTGGGAGATACTTCTCCCTACACCAAAGAGCCCATCCACTTGGTTCCCTGAATTAGCATCTTACACAGATGGAAGAAGCTTTCAACAAAGCCCACATTAAATACAATGTGAAAATGAGTTCTGAGAGCATAACTGAGTAAATGAGGAGCCCGAGCAGAGTTTCTTAAATTTTAATGACTAAATTGCATTTTTACTCATTTATCGACTTTTTAAAATATTAACCCTGTGGGATCTCTAACAGCATTTCTATCTTAGGGGGAAGCTTCCTCAGACATGGATCATGGTGTGATTTAAGATTTATGGAATTCCAGAATGCTCACAAATATATCTGCCCAGAATATAGCCCTTATTATGGTTTCCAAACGGCAAACAGGTGAGGTAGATGAATATACAACAGATGGATCCAAGGACATTAGACATCTTTTCTTTTACTTACTTTTTAAAAAAATTAATCAATTAATTAATTAACTTTTTGGCTGCATTGGGTCTTCGTTGCTGCGCACAGGCTTCCTCTAGTTGCGGCGAGCGGGGGCTACTCTTCATTGCGGTGCGCAGGCTTCTCGTTGTGGTGGCTTCTCTTGTTGCGGAGCACAGGCTCTAGGCGCGTGGGCTTCAGTAGTTGTGGCACGCAGGCTCAGTAGTTGTGGCTCGCGGGCTCTAGAGCACAGGGCCAGTAGTTGTGGCTCACGGGCTTAGTTGCTCCGCAGCACGTGGGATCTTCCCGGAACAGGGCTCGAACCCGTGTGCCCGTATTGGCAGGCAGATTCTTAACCACTGCACCACCAGGGAAGTCCAGATGTCTTTTTAAAATAAAATAAAACCCTAGATGATTCAAGGATGACAGTGAAGAAATAACCTCTATATTCCAGTGGGAGTAGGGAAGTTGGATCTTGTAACCATGACGCTTATACCCAAAATCCACCGTCATCATGAACATCTCTTTCACTAAGAACAATTGCCACTACCCTGCTCACCTGAGGAGGTGGAAAGGGGCCCTTCTTCCCCATTTCACTTTTGGTCCAAGTGTAGACCAA
Source organism: Neophocaena asiaeorientalis asiaeorientalis (assembly GCF_003031525.2). Classification (NCBI taxonomy): domain Eukaryota; kingdom Metazoa; phylum Chordata; class Mammalia; order Artiodactyla; family Phocoenidae; genus Neophocaena; species Neophocaena asiaeorientalis. The sequence continues at coordinate 5,017,605 of NW_020175731.1, forward strand.
AAGTGAGCCTTCCTTCATAGTCTGTACTGGAGCTTGAGACCATGTTGGAATGTTTAAACAAGACTTTTCTAAAGGCTCAGGAATAACAAAAGGAAAGAAAATGCAGATGTAAGCTGAAGTTCTCCCTATCCTTTTGTTCTAGAAAAAATTCCTTTAAACCACCTGCTAGGTCCCCTCTGTGGCCAATTACCACGACCTGGGAAAGTGCAGAAACTTGTCAGGACCCTACAGCCTCAGGTCCCTTCTGTGCCAGGTGTCCTGTTCACAGATGCTGCTTCTGCCTTTTCACTGAATCAGATAAAACACAGAAATCAGCATCTATTCACATTCTCAAAAGAGCACGCACACTCACACGTACACACAACACAGCACCACACAGTCTAGACTACTGAAGATTCTACACAGGAGCCCAGGGGAAGTGAGGGCTTATATTACATTTTCAAATAAGTGAAAAATCCCTTCTTGAACATTTTTTATCCCAAGTTCTCCTTTGGGGCCAGTAGGTATCTCACCATCTTGCCCTGGAGCAAATGCCCATGTTCCTCCTCTCATCTGTCATTTCCCACTCCTTGTGGCCTCTTAACACCTCATCCCCCCAGGAGCCACACAAGTTCCTTTCCTTGTCTTATGCATAGCAGTTTAGTGACCACCTTCCGCTATTTGCACATACCCTTGGGATTTCATCCTCCACCTCTAAAAATTTATCAAAGAATTTCTTCTACGTGGTACAGTGTATTTCTAAGGATACTTCTGCTGAATAACACTTTCCCTGCATTTGTACAGAAATAAACCCAGAAAATTATATAAAATTAGAGAATCCACTTTGCAAATATTAATTGCCCTCAATGGTCATAGACCTGATCCTCTCCAAGTTTCAGGCCTGCCTTTATGTTGGGGGGCATCACGTGGAAACCGCCACCCTCCAGTGGCACAAGTTCCTTGACATCTCAACCCAGGGGCCTACAACCAGAACAAAGGAACTTAGGAGGTATCTTTTAGTATCTGGCTTTCTATCTGAGGATCCATCTATATTCACTTGATTGACTCAGGAAAGCCCTCCTTTCTGAGAAAACCATGCCTTCTCAAATGGGCATGACTTGCCCCAGTAAACTATACATGGTACCATGGTAGTGGCAGCATCAGGGCCAGCTTCACAGGCATGTGACCTGGGCAGTCACACAAGGCCCCCCGCTCAGAAGGGCACCATGCTTCGTTTAATGTTCTGCAGTCACTGTCTTCAACTTCTTAATAGTCAGTGAACATTTTCATTTTGCACTGGGCCCCGCAAATAAGGCAGCTTCTCCTGCCCAATATTTATATAAGAGGTACACACACAGGGAACAGGGGGTGGTCTTTTCCTTACAGTGGCCTTAAAAACAACAGCAGAAATGACCTTGGTGGTCGTTACATACAAAGCGTCTTCGTCAGATGAGAAAATGGAACCCTGGAGATGGGAAGTAAAGGGTCCAATTCCCAGAGCTCATTGGTGGGAGGGCCATTGCTTTGTACATCTCCAGGGGCCCTCAGCTTCATGACCTTATAGCTGCAGAAGTCACCAGCCACCTTATTTTCTCTGTGAATAGTGGTCCCTAGAGATGTGCCACACAGAGACTCAGAACCGGGTCTCCAAACCAGCTCTCTCTCTCCCTAGCACCGCCCTAGCTCTGGAGCACGTCCCACCTTCTGAAACTTTTGTTCTCTTTCCTGTGTCCACAAGAAACGTGCACTTGGGCAGAGCAAAGGCCATGTTGGACATCTCTAGGAAGAGGTACCCGGAGAACTGGGGAGGATTCTAAATGATGAAAGAAACCAGAAATTCATAAAGAAAAGGAGGCTCGGGGAACAATTTTTTGCTCTGAATTAAATTTCCTAATGCTGGCAGGAAGATGAAAACACTAGAAAGGCAAAGCCGGAGTGGGTGGCTGACAGCTGTGGGCAGCTGGAGTGGAGAGAAAGAATAGGAAGACCATTACTGTGCCGCAGTGGGTAAAGGACCTGGAAATAATGAACATAAAACCCCACTGAGGAGTGAGGTGACACAATTAGAGACCCGTAATGGGCCAGTAACACAGTAACTTAGTGCCTTTATTCTCTGCTAAAGGAGTTTTAATCTGCTACTAAGAATTTTGATGTGCTAACACGTGCTGCCCCAGGAAAGGAACGCACTGTTCAAATCTCAAGGTCATTTGAACTGGGTTTTGAGGCTTCTCCAAATAGGGCATATCTGAGTCCACCTCTGGCAGGAGGTTTGATTGAGGCAAGACTTGCCTCGGGGAGCAATCCTCCTGTTTTCATGTGCAGTCATTGTCTGGCCCCTGGGATGCCTCTAGTGTTTGGGAATTCTCTTCCTATTGGGAGATTCAAAGAAAACTTTAAAAACTTACAAACTACAACCCAGATTAAAGCTCAGCCCCAGGGGTAGTATCAGATGGGAAATATGAATTTAATGAAAAAGCATCTGAACATTTGCAGTAAATTTGAAAACAGAACCATCTGTTGAATAATCAGATCTGGTAGACTCCACACTTTCTACCACCAGCTGCTGTCAAACAGGAGATTATGAAACCTTGTAATAAGTGCTCTACTAAAGCCTGTTTTCTTGTTTCAGGGTTAACTTGGGGCAGAGTAGCAAGGCTGGAGGGATGAAGTTCTGGAGTCTTTTTATGTCAGCATTTCTTCTCGGTGTACATCTTTCAATTCGGTCATCCACTGTGGATGTAAAAGTAACCCCAAGCCAGATATGTGAGGTTCGAAGAGGGGCATAAAGAAGGGAACTCCGTCGTTCCTCTGCTCCCTCTTGAGTGTAAATTCTGGCTTCCTCTCCCGCCTGCCCTACTGTTTCTCCGCCATCTTCCATTCTCTACTCCTCCATGACCCCACATGGTGGGATACTCCTGGAAATGACAGGGGAAGGGAAATTGAAATGGATGTAAGGATCAATAGGGCATTTTTCTTTACTTCTGGCTTTGCCCACAGATATGAAGAGATGTTAGTAATCATCTCAATGAAAAGACAAGAGGAAAAGAAGCTGGAACAGTCTTCCCACTTCTACTCCACAACTTTTCTTATTTCTTTGGTCCATCTCGCGCTCCCCAAACTCTTGTTCTGAGTAGGTCTTGCTGACGTTGATGGCTGAACTACCCTGGAGGTGGACAGATAAAAGGTCCCTGCTGATTGCAGTTTCACAAGACAACTCGGATTTATGAGAATCTGAAACAAAGAGTTTATTTAATTCGAGAGCTTCCTTATATCCTGTCAAAACGTATGTGTCTCTCTCAGCTCCTTGCTTTCTCTCATTGCCCGCATCTAATCCATCAGTGGTCCTTTTTCTTTGTCCTCAGAGTGTATCCCAAACTCTCTCCACGCCCTCTGCACCTCTGGTCTGGGTCCTAACTAGGGTTGCCCTCCCCAAGCTTGCTCCACCTCAGTCCCTATCTCCAGCCAACGGCAAGAAGGGTCTTCAAGAAGTTAATTCAAATGATGTCATCTCCCGCTTCAAATCCCCCAATGGTTTCTTTGCACCTAAAATAAAGTCAAACTCTACGTGTCTTATAAGATATGGTCACTTCAGCCTCATTTATTACCACTCTTCCCCTCAACCACAGCATTTCAGGGACACCAGCCTTTTTGTTTCTTGGACAGGGTATTTTAGTCCCTAGTTCACCATGGGGAAACTGAGGCACAGTGCCATTAGCTGACTTCCCACAAGGGTACAAAGACAGAGAGGGAACTTCAACTCAGGCCTTCTGGCTTCTCACTCCTCCAGGCTGCCTCTCATTATCTCATTTGATGTTCACGATATCCCTGGGAGGTCAGAAGGGCAGGGCTGTAATCCCGGTGACATTCCAGTGAAATTTTCATGTGACACGTACGCGTGCCAACCCTGGCTGGGAAATCCCGGTCTGCACAGATCAAACTGGGAAATGGGATTCCAAGGGGTTCTTTCAGTGCCACAGAGGTGGTAGGGCGGGTCCTTCTAGGTTGCTGTTCTGTCTGTAGCACAGACGAAAGATGGACTCATGCTTTCTCCAGCACCATCTACCCCAGTGTCCAAGTCACCGCCTCCCTGGTGCCTCTCTCTCCTTTACCCACCTGCCCACTAAGTCGCCATGCAGGGTCACTTCTCCCTCCAACCATCATCTCTTCGCTGTCAGCTGGGCTGCCAGCATGCGTATCCCTGCTCTACACTTACTAAGTGGTGCATGACCTTGGCAAGTTATTCAACTCGTCTGTGCCCCAGTTTCCTAATCTGTAAAACGGAGGTAGTAAGTAGAACTGATCTCACAGGAGTGTTATGAGGATTAAATCTGTCCATGTCTACAGAGCACTCAGCACAGGGCACAGAGCAAGTGTCATGGAGCTATGGGCAGTAGTCATCATCATTATTCTTTCTGGGTCCTCGTTAACACTCCTCTGGATTCCCCTTTCAGCCTCCTAGCAGGACCCCTCACTTGCATTTTGTCCACCCCCTCCACTCACCACAGAGCTTCTTAACATATAAAATGGCCCATGTCACTCCTTGGTTTAGAACACTCAATGGCGTTCCACTGAACTTTGGATGAAATTCAGTTGCTTTGCCCCAGCCCACAAGGTCATGGTCTGGCCACTTCATCCTTCTCCCATCTCACCTATGCCACCTCTGCTTTAGTCATCTGGTTACAGCCTTACTGGCTTTCTGCCAAGTTCTAGAACATACTAAGCCCTTTTATACCCCAGGCCCTTTGCACGTGCTGTTCCTGGGTCTTGAACTCTCCTTTCCTTGTTCTTCTGGCCTCAGCTCACGGCAGCCTTCCTGTCCACCTAATATGAGAGAGGTCACCCACATCCACGATTTTCTGTCTTGGTCCTAAGATTATTTCTTAACCGCACTTATCGCACTTCCTAATTATTGCATGTATCTGTTTCTTTGCTTATTTCTGCTTTCACACAATTTTTTCTCATCACAGAATGAAAGTATCATGAAGTCAATGATCATATCTATCTTACCACAGCATTAGAATTTAGAGTAATGCCTAGAACGTAGAATGCTGAAACTGTACAATCATGAACTAGGCAATATTTTCTGCTCACTTACAGATAGATGGATTCGAATGCCAGCATGAGAACCACGATAAACGTTCAAACCCATTTGAGCTTGTCTTGAGACATGACTTATAGAAATGACAGTATATGCTTACAACTAACACTATTTCTAATCCCAAGGATTTTATTTCTCTTGCAGGTTTTGACCACAGCTTCTATTTTAGAAAAGAAGTAACAGGGGAAAAGTTTCAAAGATGCTTTAAGAAACCAGTTTTGAAAAATAATAATTACTTCTTGACGCTACACACACAGACACACACACTTTTAGGCATAAGTAGCAATGCTTCCCAGAGGAGGAAACAGAAAGAGAGGAATGATGGTTATAGACCTATAAATGGGCCTGAGTAATTGAAATGTCACCCACAAGTTTCGCTAAAGAGAAATTAAAGGGAATTTCATTAAATTTCTCTAAGTTTTCAGGGGAAGGGAAATGAGGCCTATTAAAATTGATTGTGTTCCTCACAGTTGAAGCTGTGGCAGTGTGAGTGTGAGTGTGTGTGTGAGTGTGAGTGTGTGTGAGTGTGTGTGAGTGTGAGTGTGTGTGGAAGGAGGTGGGGGACCGGTGGGGAGAGCAGACCGTTAAGACCAGAAAAACCTCCTCTGATGTGGTGCAGATTAAAAGAAGACTTCTTTTAAGTTTGTAACTACAGAAAAAGCCAACTAGGTTGGGTTCCTTCCTTCCTTCCTTCCTTTATTCCTTCCTCTCTCTCCCTTCCTTCCCTCTCTTACTCCCTTCCTTCCTTCCCCTAATCTTGATTGAATTTCTGCTCTACACCAGTATTTTACGAAGTACTATTAAATCAAAGGTGATTGACCTAGTCCCTGCACTCAGGAGGCCCACATATCTGTAGAGAAGGCAAATCCGTAAACAAGTAATGAGCCCAAAACATCACAACTACAGAAGCAGGTTCACACGACATTAGCAGCATGATGAACTTTATTTAAGGGCAGCTCGGGCGCAGGGTTGTAGTTAGGAAGGCTTCTCAGTGGTGGTGACAGCTACACTGGACTTTGAATTTTCCATGGGAGTTGGTGCATGGCCAAGTGAGGACAGGCCAGCTGGACAGAGGCAAGAGCCAGGCGGAGATCCCCTATTGGATCCTCCTGGATCCCTCAGCACTCTCTCTGTCTCTGTCTGTCTCCCTCTCACCCTCTCTCTCGGCTCTGCAAAATCGACCCACATCTCTGCAGTATGAGGAAAGCGCGCCGTCTCCAAGTTCAAGGCTTTGCTGCTCCCTGGCTGGGTGACTGGAAGCAAGCTACCTGGCTTCTCGGGATCCCAGTTTCTTCCTTGGTAAAATGAGAGTGAGGCTATTACTCACCCACTTTGCAAGATTCTGTGAGCATAGTAGATAGAAGATGGCAGTGTGTGTAAAGCTGCACTTGCACTTGATGGGACTTATAAAACTCTGTGCTCACAACAGCAAGGCAGCAACCAGGAACAAGGGTCTGTGCTGCCACAGGCGGACGACGTGGCCTGGGCTGCTCCGTCCTCAAATGCTAGAAGGTTTAACACACGGAGCGCCCTTCCAAAGGTGCCTGGCGAGCCCTTCAGCCCGTGCGTGCGCTTCATTCTGGCGCAGGCTTTCCGTGGCCCGGTGGTCATGCTGCCCTGCCCTGGACGCATATCTGCCCAGGATCACAGAGATGTCAGGGGAAGCCGCTCTGACTCCATCTCAGGCGCAACCTGACACTGGAGTTTCCTATCACCAGCCAGCGAGGAAACATGTGGGATGAATTAACGAAGCCAACCAGGGAAATCAACAGCAGGCGGACTTGGGTCAGCTCCCAGACGATGGAGCGGGGTGGGCCCATCTCTGCCCAGCGCCGCGGGGGCCTCAGAGCACACCCAGCCTGCCCTCGCCCCCAGGAGTTGCTCTTTGGTCAACCCTCAGGCCTAGGGATGTGGGATTTGAACCCAGGTGGTCTGGCTCCTGACTAAGGAATTGATGGCAGCGAGAAAGACTTCTAGTGGGCAAGGCAGAGCCAGGGCCTCATGGGAAGAGCGTGCTCAGACCTCAGCTTCACATTCGCAGGTCAGCAGTACAAGAGAGCCAGGCCGGGAGGACAATCGGAAGCCTGACAGGTCTGCCTCACAGTCGAGAGTCAGGGCTGGGAGCCTCTGCACAGTCAAGGAACAGAACACCTGTGGCTATGAATGCTCCGTCACATGTACAAGTGGCCCTTTCTCCACCTGCCCTTGCCCACAGGTAAGTCTTTGCTTCTACAAGTTAAGCAGTAGCTTCTGTCCAGCCACACGTTTCCCCTGAGGGAACGCAACCGAGTTCTGGATTTGCTACTGCCCCTCCCTCCTCCCAGCAGCCAAAGTGTCCTGGATCTTCAGCACCAACCCCTCTCTTCCACTGGCTGCCCTGACAGAAGGCAGGTTTCCCATGGAGGCATGTTCTGCCTCGGCAGGTGATGTCCGCCTTGCAGAGTACAGTCAGCACTGACAGATGTCTGCCAGGTGCTCACACACACCTGACATGGAACATCCTCTTCCTTTAAGGAACGTGATGTAAGAAGCTGGTTAAGGAGAAAGGAGGATAAGAAAGTGCTGCCCCTTACCAAACAAAGCACTTGAAATGAAACCCTGAAAGACGCTGACGGCTCTTTCTCCTAACTGAAGATCACAGTCTTAAACCAGGCTGGCAGACAGCTGCAGCTCAGGTGCTTTGGTGACATCCTGCTGCTTTCAGTCAAGCGAAATGATTTTCTCTCTTCCTTGGGGAGACGGGTTTATCTCAAACAGGCTTAAGAGGGGGCGGCAAAAAGTTTAAAAGAAGATTAAATACAACTGGCACTGAAGCAGAGTCTTGGATAACTTTGGAAACTCCAGTGTGATTATTACCTCTGTTTCCTTCTGAGTTCCATACCCCTCCCTCTGCCAAAGCATGCTTCTGGCATTTTCCTGGCTCTATCAAGTTCCCTCTGAAGGTGATGCTTCACAGTGAGGCCATCTTCACGTCCTGGTCTCTGTGACCGATGGCCACCATCATCCATCCTTCCCTAGGAGCTTCCAGATCTGGGCGCACTTAATTAGGTTGTGAGACTGGAATGGGGGAAGGAACACCAGGGTAACTGATGCTGTGAGAGGTTGGACCACACTGTATAAATGGTTCCAAGAGGAGGCAGCCATAAGCTCGGGCAAGTTCTCCCAGATACAGTCTTCACGGGACCCCAACCACTGTGGATAGTGGATTTTCAGTCACACAGGGCTTCCTTTCTTGCTTTTCTTTCTTTTAACTGTGGTAAAATTTACGTAACATGAAATTCACCATTTTAACCATGTCTAAGTGTACATTCACATTGTTGTGCATTCCTCACGACCATCCATCTCTAGACTTTTTCATCAACCTAAACCGAAATTCCATGCCCATTAAAGACTAATTGTCCATACTCCTTTGGCCCGGCCCCTGGCAAACACCATTCTACCTCTGTCTCTATGAATTTGACTCCTCTAAGAACCTTATACAAGTGGAATCACACAGTATTTGTCCCTTGTGTGTCCAGCTTATTTCACTGAGCATAATGTCTTCAAAGTTCATCCGTGGTATACCATGTGTCAGAATTTTCTTCCTATTTTAGGGCTGGGTAATATTCCAATAGATGTATATACCACATTTTGTTTATCCACTCATCTGATAACAGACACTTGGGTTGCTTCCACCTTTGTGGCTATTGTGAATAGTGCTGCTGAGAGCAGAAAATATCTCTTTGACAGCCTGTTTTACATTCTTTTGGTTACATACCCAGCAGCAGAGTTGCTGGATCATATGGTAATTCTATGTTAAGTTTCTTGAGTAACCGCCATATTGTTTTGCATCGTGGCTGCACCATTTTACATTCCCACCAGCAGGGCACAAGTGTTCCTATTTCTGCACATCCTCACCAACACTTGTCATTTTCTGTTTTGTTTTGCTTTATTTTGTTTTTCATAATAGGGCTTTCTTTCTTTTGGTTTTCCTTCCAAATGGGCAATTCATTTTTTCCAGGGTGAAGAATTTCCAGTTCATCTCCTTTTATTCCCCACGGCAAGGCAGTTATCTTACCAACAATATTTTTCTAAATGGTGTGGAAACCCCTTTTGTGAATGCCACAGTCCCTGCAGCTCTGAATTTTGGACTGAAGTGCTTTTCCAGAGTTCAGAACTTTCAGGAAATGCGTTAGCTCTAAAATCCTGCAAGTGGTTGCTCTTTCCATTTTTGCTGAGGAAACTTACTCTCTTTTAGGAGAAGGGAAATAAATCACAGGAATGAATAATGTGGGGAGGAAGAAGACATGCAAGCTGTAGAGTTAGACCTCTGAGAATTTCTCCTGTGCACTTGATACATGGCTGTGTGGCCCTGGGTAGCCACCAAACTCACCGAGCCTCTGTTTCCCTGTGTGAAAGTGAATAGTCATGCTTGTGCTGTAGGATTGATGCCACATTTACATTAAAATTTCTTCTCACCCTCCTACACTGTTGGCAGAAATGTAAATTGGTGCAGCCACTATGGAGAACAGTATGGAGGTTCCTTAAAAAACTAAAAATAGAGTTGCCATATGATCCAGCAATGCCACTCCTGGGTGTTTATGTGGAAAAGATGAAAACTCTAATTCAGAAAGATACATTCACCCCAATATTCATAGCAGCACTATTTACAATAGCCTAGAAATGGAAACAACCCAAGTATCCATTGACAGACAATTGGTTTAAGAAGGTGTGGTATAGATATAGGTATAGATATAGATAGATATAGATATAAATATATGATGGAATATTGCTTGGCCATAAAAAAGAACAAAATATTACCATTTGCAGCAACATGGATGGACCTAGAGAATGTCATACTAAGTGAAGTAAGTCAGACAAAGAAAAATATCATATGGTATCGCTTATATGTGGAACCTAAAAAATAATACAAATGAATATATATACAAAAACAGACTCATGGGCTTAGAAAACAAACTTATGATTACCAAAGGGAAAAGGGAGGAGGGAAGGAATAAATTAGGAGTATGGGATTAATGGATCCAAGCTATTTTATGTAAAATAAATAAGCAAGGAGGTGCAGCCAAGATGGCGGTGTGGGAAAATGCAGAATTAGAGTTTCCCCACAACTAGGGCACCTTCCGGCCACTGGTGAGGGACTCTGATGCCCAAGGAGATGGGAGGAACCCCATAGTGAAGCAGTAAGAAGTAAGGGGACTGAGGGGGAAGGAGAAGTGGAGGCCAGACAAGATCGTTGCCCCTGAGGCTGGGAGATCAGGAGAGGCAGGTGTGGGGCCCTCCGAGAGGAGTGGGAGAGAAGTGGAGGGTGATTGCCCAGCCCACTTGGGCCTGGGGAGCCTACTGAACTCTCAGGAAAATCCCCTGCCCTCCAAATCCCCTCCAGGACACGTGGGCCCTTGGGAGCATAAGAAGGGGGCCGAGGGGAGAACAGGAGAGGCAGGCGGGAGGGGCGGGACAGGAGTGGAGGGTGATTGCCCCACCCAGTCGAGGCCAGGAAGCCTGCTGGGCTCCCAGGTGAGGTCCCCTGTCCTCTGAGACCAAGGGTGGGGGGCAGTCTGGGACCCTTCTTTTCCTTGAGCCTAAGCCCCACCCTGCACAGCCCCCAGGGCCTTTTCCAGCCCTGTGGGTCCTAAGCATAGGCCCACCTACTGCCCAAACCTGACCCTTGCTTAGGCCCCACCCTCCACAGCCAAGTTTTCCCTCATTTTTAAAATTTCTTTTCCCTTCTCCTCTTTTTTACTGTTGTGATACTGATGTACCTTCCAGTTGTTGATTCATCTATATTTTTACTATTATATTCTTTCTAACATATCTGTTAGTTTCCTAGTCTAATTCTATTTTTTACTTTGTTATTTTTCTCTCTCTTTTTTTTCCTCCCCACACAGCTTGCAGGATCTTAGTTCATGAGCTGGAGGTCAGGCCAAAGCTCCTGTGGTGGGAGCTCCAAGTCCGAACCACTGGACTAAAAGAAAACCTCAGACCCCAGGGAATATTCATCGGAGTGAGGTCTCACAGAGTTCCTCATTGCAGCACCAAGACCCAGCTCTACCCAGCAGCCTACAAACTCCAGTGTTGGAAGCCTCAGACCAAATAAGCAGTAAGACAGGAACACAATCTCACGCATTAAAAAAATAATAATAATAAGATGGCACAAAAATACATCACAGATGAAGGAGCAAGGTAAAAACCTACAAGACCAAATAAATGAAGAGGAAATAGGCAATCTACCCAAAAAGAATTCAGAGTAATGATAGTAAAGATGATCCAGAATCTTAGAAATAGAATGGAGGCATGGATTGAGAAAATACAAGAAATGATTAACAAAGATCTAGAAGAACAAACAAACAGAGATGAACAACACAATAACTGAAATGAAAAATACCCTAGAAGGAATCAATAACAGAATAACTGAGGTAGAAGAACGAATAAGTGAGCTGAAAGACAAAATGGTGGAAATAACTGCCAAGGAGCAGAATAAAGAAAAAAGAATGAAAAGAATTGAAGATAATCTCAGAGACCTCTGGGACAACACTAAATGCACCAAGATTCAAATTATAGGAGTCCCAGAAGAAGAAGAGAAATAGAAAATGTCTGAGAAAATATTAGAAAAGATTATAGTCGAAAACTTCCCTAACATGGGAATGGAAATAGTCAGCCAAGTCCAGAAAGCACAGAGAGTCTCATACAGGATAAACCCTAGAAAAAATACACCAAGACACATATTAATCAAACTAAAAAAAAATTAAATTCAAAGAAAAAGTATTAAAAGCAGCAAGGGAAAAACAAAAAATAACATACAAAGGAATCCCCATAAGGTGATCAGCCGATTTTTTAGCGGAAACTCTACAGGCCAGAAGGGAGGGGTAGGATATACTTAAAGTGATGAAAAAGAAAAACCTACAACCAAGATTACTCTACCCAGAAAGGATCTCATTCAGATTCAATGGAGAAGTCAAAAGCTTTTCAGAGAAGCAAAAGCTAAGAGAATTCAGCACCACCAAACCAGCTTTACAACAAATGCTAAAGAAATTTCTCTAGGCAGGAAACACAAGAGAAGAAAAAGATCCACAAAAACAAACCCAAAACAATTAAGAAAATGGTAATAGGAACATACATATCGATAATAACCTTGAATATAAATGGATTAAATGCCCCAACGAAAAGACACAGACTGGCTGAATGGATACAAAAACCAAGACCCATATATATGCTGTCTACAAGAGACCCACTTCAAACCTAGGGACACATACAGACTGAAAGTGAATGGCTGGAAAAAGATATTCCATGCAAATGGAAATCAAAAGAAAGCTGGAGTAGCAATACTCGTATCAGATAAAAGACTTTAAAATAAAGAATGTTACAAGAGATAAGGAGGGACACTACATAATGACCAAAGGGTCAACCCAAGAAGAAGATATAACAATAATAAATGCTTATGTACCCAACGTAGGAGCACATCAATACGTAGGGCAAATGCTAACAACAATGAAAGGAGAAATTGACAGTAACACAATAATAGTAGGGGACTTTAACGCCCTGCTTACACCAATGGACAGATCATCCAAACAAAAAATAAATAAGGAAACACAAGCTTTAAATGACACAATAGACCAGATAGATTTAATTGATATTTATAGAACTTTCCACCCAAAAGTGGCAGAATACACTTTCTTCTCAAGTGCACAGGGAACATTCTCCAGGATAGATCACATCTTGGGTCACAAATCAAGCCTCGGAAAATTGAAGAAAATTGAAATCATACCAAGCATCTTTCCTAACCACAATGTATGAGATTGGAAATCAATTACAGGAAACAAACTGAAAAAAACACAAATACATGGAGGCTAAACAGTGTGCTACTAAATAACCAAGAGATCACTGAAGAAATCAAAGAAGAAATTAAAATATACATAGAAACAAATGAGAACAAAAACATGACAACCCAAAACCTATGGGACACAGCAAAAGCAGTTCTAAGAGGGAAGTTTAGAGCAATTCAGTCTCACCTCAAGAAACAAGAAAAATCTCAAATAAACAATCCAATCCTATACTTAAAACAACTAGAGAGAGAAGAACAAAAAAAACCCAAAGTCAGTAGAAGGAAGAAATCATAAAGATCAGAGCAGAAATAAATGAAATGGAAACGAAGAAAACATTAGCAAAGATCAATAAAACTAAAAGCTGGTTCTTTGAGAAGATAAACAAAATTGATAAACCCTTATCCAGACTCATCAAGAAAAAAAGGGAGAGGACACACATCAATAAAATTAGAAATGAAAGAGGAGAAATCACAACTGACACTGCAGAAATACAAAGGATTATAAGAGAACACTACAAACAACTATACGCCAATAAAATGGACAACCACGAAGAAATGGACAAATTCTTGGAAAGGTACAATTTTCCAAGACAGAACCAGGAAGAATTAGAAAATATAAACAGACCTATCACAAGTAATGAAATTGAAACCGTAATTACAAAATCTTTCAACAAACAAAAGTCCAGGAGCAGATGGCTTCACAGGTGAATTGTATCAACCATTTAGAGAAGAGCTAACACCAACTCTTCTCAAACTCTTCCAAAAAATTGCAGAGGAAGAAACACTCCCAAATTCATTCTACAAAGCCACTGTCACGTTGATACCAAAACCAGAAAAAGATATCACAAAAAAAGAAAACTACAGGCCAATATCACTGATGAAAATAGATGAAAAATCCTGAACAAAATACTAGCAAACAGAATCCAAGAGGACATTAAAAAGATCATACACCATGATCGAGTGGTAGTTATCCCAGGGATGCAAGGATTCTTCAATATACACAAATCAATCAATGTGATACACCACATTAACAAATTAAGGGAAAAAACCGTATGATCATCTCAATAGATGCAGAAAAAGCTTTTGACAAAATTCAACACCCATTTATGACAAAAGCTCTCCAGAAAATGGGCATAGAGGGAACCTACCTCAACATAATAAAGGCCATATATGACAAACCCAGAGCAAGCATCATACTCAATAGTGAAAAACTGAAATCATGTCCACTGAGATTAGGAACAAGACAAAGATGTCCATTCTCACCACTCTTATTCAATTTAGTTTTGGAAGTCCTAGCCACAGCAGTCAGAGAAGAAAAAGAAATAAAAGAAATACAAATTGGAAAAGAAGAAGTAAAACTGTCACTGTTTGCCAATGACATGATACTATACATAGAAAATCCTAAAGGTGCCACCAGAAAATTACTAGAACTAATCAATGAATTTGGTAAGGTTTCAGGATACAAAAGTAATATACAGAAATCTCTGGCATTCCTATACACCACCATGAAAAATCAGAAAGAGAAATTAAGGAAACACTCCCATTTACCACTGCAACAAAAAAGAATAAAATACCTAGGAATAAAACTGCCTCAGGAGGCAAAAGACGTGTACTCAGAGAACTATAAAACGCTGATGAAAGAAATCCAAGATGACATAAACAGATGGAGAAATATAACATGTTCTTGGATTGGAAGAATCAATATTGTGAAAATGACTATATTACCCAAAGCAAGCTACAGATTCAATGCAATCCCTATCAAACTACCAATGGCATTTTTCACAGAACTAGAACAAAAAATTTCCCAATTTGTATGGAAGCACAAAAGACCCCAAATAGCCAAAGCAATCTTGAGAAAGATAAATGGAGTTGGAGGAATAAGCTCCCCAACTTTAAACTATACCACAAAGCTACAGTAATCAAGACAGTATGGTATTGGTACAAAAACAGAAATATAGATCAATGGTACAGGATAGAATTCCCAGAGAAAAACCCACACACATATGGGCACCTAATTTATGACAAAGGAGGCAAGAACATACAATGGAGAAAAGACAGCCTCTTCAATAAGTGGTGCTGGGAAAACTGGACCACTACATGTAAAAGAATGAAATTAGAACACTCCCTAACACCATACACAAAACTAAACTCCAAATGTATTAAAGACTTAATTGTAACACCAGACACTATAAAACTCTGAGAGGAAAACATAGGAAAAACACTCTTTGACATAAACCACAGCAAGATCTTTTTTGACCCATCTCCTAGAGTAATGGAAATAAAAATAACAAATGAGACTTAGTTAAACTTAAAAGCTTTTGCACGGCAAAGGAAACCATAAACAAGACAAAAAGACGACCCTCAGAATGGGAGAAAATATTTGAAAATGAAACAACAAAGGATTAATCTCCAGAATATACAGACAGCTCATGGAGCTTAATATCAAAAAAACAAACAATCCAGCTAAAAAATGGGTGGAAGCCCTAAATAGACATTTCACCAAGGAAGACATACAGATGGCCAAGAGTCACATGAAAAGATGCTCAACATCACTAATTATTAGAAAAATGTGAATCAAAACTACAATGAAGTATCACCTCATGCCAGTCAGAAGGGCCATTATCAAAATATCTAGAAACAATAAATGCTGGAAAGGGTGTGGTGAAAAGGGAACCCACCTGCACTGTTGGTGGGCACCTTAATTGATACAACCACTATGGAAAACAGTACGGAGGTTCCTTAAAAAACTAAAATTAGAACTACCATATGACCCAGCAATCCCACTACTGGGCATATACCCTGAGAAAACCATAATTCAAAAATAGACATGTACCACAATGTTCACTGCAGCTCTATTTACGATAGCCAGGACATGGGACCAACCTAAATATCCATTGACAGATGAATGAATAAAGAAAATGTGGCACATATATACAATGGAATATTACTCAGCCATAAAAAGAAATGAAATCGAGCTATTTGTAGTGAGGTGGATGGACCTAGAGTCTGTCATACAGAGTGAAGTAAGTCAGAAAAAGAAAAACAAATACCATATGCTATCACATATATATGGAATCTAAAAAAACAAAAAAAAGTTCTGATGAACCTAGGGGCAGGACAGGAATAAAGACGCAGACATAGAGGATGGACTTGAGGACACAGGGAGGGGGAAGGGTAAGCTGGGACGAAGTGAGAGAGTAGCATTGACATATATATACTACCAAATGTAAAATAGATAGCTGGTGGGAAGGAGGCGCATAACACAGGGAGATTGGATCTGTGGTTTGTGATGACCTAGAGGGGTGGGCTAAGGAGGATGTGAGGGAAGCTCCAGAGGGAGGGGATATGGGGGCATGTGTATGCATATGGCTGATGCGCTTTGTTATGCAACAGAAACTAACACAGCATTGTGAAGCAATTATACTCCAATAAACATCTATTTAAATAAATAAATAAGCAAGAAGGATTTACAGTATAGCACAGGAAATTACATTCAAGATCTTGTAATAACCTATAATGGAAAATAATCTGAAAAAATATATATATAAATAACTGAATATCTTTGCTGTATACCTAAAACTGAGACAATATTGTAAATTAATTATACTTCAATAAAATTCTTATCTATATACAATATATACATTTATATAACATATATCTACAAATTCATTTGCATACACTCATTGTTTTTCCATAAATGCTTAAATGTGATCAATTCAGACACAGTGTGATATTTTTTAATTGAAGTAAAGTTGATTTACAGTGTTGTAATAGTTTCAGGTGTACAGCAAAGTGATTTAGTTTTATATATATATATATATAT